>NC_083283.1:23861003-24202498 GCF_963506605.1 Zootoca vivipara
CTAAACAAATGCTTTTTTGAGGGAAAGTGTTTGAAAGATCTGAGAGTCCAAACTGCGGCCCTCCAGATGTTTTGGCCTACAACTCCCATGATCCCTAGCTACAGGACCAGTGGTCGGGGAAGATGGGAATTGTAGTCCAAAACATCTGGAGGGCCAAAGTTTGGGGGTGCCTGGTCTAGGCCTCCCTATTTAATTTAAATAATTTAATTATCATGCTTCTAATTAAGGGCAAATTAGCATAAAACCACACATTTTCTAACCAGAACCAGGCAAACAATTTTTTTTTGTATTTACGGTGCTCCTGAAGGTTGGGAGAGCATCTGGGGCAGCAGCCCATGAGGTGAAAGAAAGCGTAAGGCTCTCAGAAGCACCAGATTAAGAAGCTTAGAGTTGCCCCAAGCCCCATGATGTTCAGAGTAATTCTCTCCCTCACAGCTAGAGCTGAACACAAATCAAATTAACAACAACAAAAAAACAATCGTAATGCTGTACTCATTTCAAAATAATAACTGGGAAGTAACACAGAAAGTGACTTCCAATGTTCTGGTAAAAGCAAAACACCATCAAATTAATTTAGATTCTTGTGTAATCAACTGTTAGCTGGATAAATGAATCCAGGAGTGTGTATCAGAGATTAGGAACCTGTGGCCCTTTGTCTATTGTAGGACTCCAGCTTCCATCAGACTCAGCCAGCAAAGTCCAAGAATATCTGGTAGTGAGGTGCATCTGGAAAAAACAGTCCTACTTTTCTTTCTTTCACCATTATTGGCCATGGTGTGTGGCAAACACTAAGAGGTGCAGCTAGGACGGGGAACAGGAAACTTAACTGCGCATGAATAGAGGTACTTTCCTTTCATTCATGGCGTTCTTTGAATGCTGGCTTCTAGCAACAAATCCAGTGGATTTAATTATATTCAGAGCCGAGTGCCGGCACCGGCTTGGGGAGCGGGACGCCGGGCGCTGCCTGTTCAATGCAGTAATTCAAGGAGGCGGGCCGCACCCGCAAATAAGCCTTGAATTTTAAAGGTGCAGCTTATCTGCGGGTGCGGCTTATAGTCGGGCCAATATGGTACTGTCAGCAATGATAGCGGGTTTCAGTTCCTTTTTCTTCAGCAAAAACAGCAGCGCTGAGTATGTAAGGCATGCAGAAAGGACAGCTTAGAGACTAAAGGTCCCAATCACATGGCTAAGTGCAAAGCTACAACATTCCTAACCCCCACTCCTAAGGAGTACAGAATCAAAGTTTAGAATGGAGGCTCTTTTCTCAGAGAGGAACACAGAAAGAAAATTGTTTTAGGAATATGCTCCTGGCAAAAGTTTCATAAGGAAAACAAGCAGGTGAAATGGGAGGCCTTTAAATACAGTTCTCATCTATTGCATCATAAAAAGAAATATCAGGAAACGGTTTACTGTTCAGAAGTTTGGCCCTCACACTCCAATTCTGAAATATTAACTATATATTATTAAAAAGCATGGGGGAGGTTTACTTGGATTTTATCAATATACAGTGGTGCCTCGCAAGACGAATTTAATTCGTTCCGCGAGTCAATTCGTTTTGCAAAAAATTCGTGTTGCGAATTGCGGTTTCCCATAGGAATGCATTGAAATTTCTTTTTTTGCCCATAGGAACGCATTAATCAAATTTCAATGCATTCCTATGGGAAACCGCGATTCGCAAGACGAATTTGTCACAAAACGAATTCATCTTGTGAGTCACCATCAGATCGCAAGACACATTCGTCTTGCGAAAAATTCGTCTTGCAGGGCATTCGTCTTGCGAGGTACCACTGTAGTAAGATAATAGAAAGAAGGTGTAGGTTGCTTACTTATATGGGTGTCGCTTTGGAGAGTTGAACCATACACTGTATTTTGGTTACACAATGCAATCCTACAAATGCTTACTCAGAAGTAACTCCCACTGTGTTCAGTGAGGCTTATTTCCAGGTAAATGTACACAGGATTGCACCATGAGAGGTAAAATCAGAGGCTGATGGAAATCAAATGTGAGCCCAAGGGACCATGAACAATCAGAGACTCTTCCCTTGCTTATTAATGGAAATAACATTGTAACACATTCATAATGTCATGATCCACCAACGTTGTCAAGGAAATGGATTTAAAAATAAATCGCAGCACTGATACCGATTTAGGAATCAATCACCCAAGACAGTGAACATAGAACATGAAAGCAGCCTTGCCGGATTAGACCAAAGGCCCATCTAGTCCAGCATCCTGTTCTCACAGTGGCCAACCAGAGGCCTATGGGATGCAATAGTTTTTAACAGTTTTTCCATGGGATCCAGAATTAACAGATTTTCCATGGGATCTGGCAGGTTGAGGTTACACACTCATGTTCCCCAGCAAGTGCAATGCAGATGCATGCTACCTCTAATACACTGGGGCTGGATCCAGACACCTCAAAGAAGCGTTCCAGTTAAACGCATTGTAAACTTGGTATGAGGAATCGGGTTGGCAAAAACAGAACTCCACAGCGCCACCTGGTGCCACAGTGCTATAATGCATGTACAACGCATATGCCAATATAGCTGAGTCCTGGGTCTATAGCGCCACATGCCTTGTGATTTCCCGGCTACAAAATTAAATCTAACATGAGGTTTTAGATTTGGGATAGCCCTGTATTACCAATTGTCACATCCAAGTAAATATTCAGCATTTCCTATTTAGGGATTCAGAATTATCGGCATGAATCTATTTTAGCAGCCTGCAATGGGACAACCTCCACAATTGACAATCTACCAAACATTACATTATATTTCAGAGTTTCCATACTGCAGTATCATTAATATAATGCTTATTTGCTTGTACTTGAGACCTACTTGAAGCTGGCCCAGTGATAGGTCCTCATCTCCAACCAACGACAAACTACCATGCCCAGCCAGATGCCACCCCCGTTACATAGCAGGATGTCCAAAATGACTTGATCCCACCAGCATTCAGCAAAATTAGGCAGTAGGTGCATGAAGAACAGCTACGGAATACAGCAAAAAGATTCTGGGTAAGGAATTCATTCAGACAAAGGTATCTTATTAACATAAGAATGTGGCTTTCACATAAGTTGCAGGTGCTGAAAAGACAGGAAATATTTCCCATATGACAGGTGAATTCGACCAAAGTCTATCAACCTACAGCTTCAGAGGGCTCTAGATCAGTTGGCACTTCTTGGTGAGAAAGCATTATTACACTTTCCCTCTGTGTGTTTCCAAAAGCTTACTGAGTTGCACTGTAAAATCAGTGTTGCAAATATTGCCTTTTCACTAGACGATTTAATATTACAGAAGGCACAAATTATAGGAGGAAGAACTACATGACTGGTTTTAATATAGGGAACATACTGAGACAAGCTGCACATAGGGTACTATATAGTAATACTGAAGTCTATATTCATCCAGCATATTTCCAAGTAATTGAGTAAATAAACTTACTTAAAATAGGCTGGCTTAAACATGAAATAAATCTGATTTGGCGATTCCAGACACTCGTGTGCAAGAGGAAAACTTCACATCTCGCATGTGTGTCAAATTTAAGTAGCAGACAATAAACTTGTGTCATGTTTGCAATGTGGACAAACTGCTAGGAAAGCCACATCAGTCATTCCCCACCCCAAGGATATTAAAAACTCCACACTGAGAAGATGCAACCTACCTCGGTTAGCTCCCAGGTGATGCTAATAGTCCAGCACAGCCCATAGCTACGGATTAACAAAGCCTTCATTGCCCAGCCCCAGAAATGTCCAAAAGCAAATATGTCAAAATGGCTGAGGATTCGCTCCCAAGTAATAACATGACAGTTCTCAGCGTATTCCTGTTGTTGGTTTGGAGAAAGGGGAAGGTGTGTGTGTGTGTGTGTGTGTGTGTGTGTGAGAGAGAGAGAGAGAGAGAGAGAGAGAGAGAGAGAGAGAGAGAGAGAGAGAGAGAGAGAGAGAGAGAAGCGGAAGTTACAAGTCTATTCTGGAATCATTTCGGAAGAAATAAAACTGCAGACTACAATATCAGAGACTATCAGATAACGTTATTTACTCGTCTTATGGTCCGCTATAGCTTAGCCTTGTATTATCATTAGTTTATATACCATTTAATGCCAAAATAGGTTTTTATGCACGCTGCAGCATAAAAATGAATTGCACAAGCATTAAAACATAAATATCCGTTAATTAAAATACACAACAGAACAAAAGATAAGTGCATGCTTTTATAATGCTGGATTGTAATAATGGACATGCCGATCCTTCGAGAATGGCTAACAATGTAACGCTGCACATATATACTCAGAATTAATCCCCACTGAGTTCAAGTGGTCTTACTCCCAGATAAGTCGAAATAGTATTGGAGCCTAATTCTTTTTATATATATATTCTACTGGTCCTCATCACAGAACATGAAGGAATGAAACACCATAAAAACTCTGTTTTCTACATCATTAGGGATCATTACTGCCAGATATGGAATATTCTATGTTTTAACCAAAAAGGGGGGCAAATTCTGCAACCTCAATAAATTATACAAATAAGCATTCATTTACCTGCTCTGATTTATTCACTCAAGGAGCAATACTGAACACCTATAAATACCCCACTCCTGAAACACTGCCTTTGGTATGAACGAGTTTCGTTTGCCCTCAGTGACATGGAGTGATAGTCAGCGACATTTTATTCAAAGTAAACCCTCTGAAAATAATGAACATGACTAAATTGGGTCAGAGTAGGACTTAGCTCAATACCCCCCATAGTCACCCAGTCAAATCGAACGGACTGCACATTGATGTCACTGTTCTCAGGAAGAAGGGCTGTTTTTCAAACAAAACAAACTGCACTTAAGCTGCAGCCAAGAAGGCCGTGAAGAGACTCATAAATGAATATTCACACCACTGTGCAAAAACGTGGCAGGCAGGTTATGCCATTTCTTTGCGACTCTCTCACAATTTGGAAAGCGGGGAGAGATCTTCCTTCCCAAGAGAGATGCATTTTGCAAGGAGAAAGAAATGTTTGTAAGATGCACCCTCTCATATGCCTCATCCCTGCTAAAAAGGCCACAAAACTTTAAACTTCCTGTTAGAGAAGATGCTTCAACCTCTCAACCATATCCAGTATCTTTTAGTGGTGCAGCAATAAATCTGCTAATCCATTTGCATAGCTAAGCAGAGTCCAGTATGGTTTCAAATTGGATGGGAGACATGTTGAAATTCTTGCATTGCAGGGGATTGGACTACATGACACTCTGGGTCCCTTCCAACTCTATGATACTAGGATACCATGTTTCCCCTATTTTAAGACACCGTCTTATATTTATTTTACCCAAGAAAATAAGACTATGGCTTATTTTCGGGGGGTCTTTTTTATTTTATTACTGTAAGTACCTCCTTACCGCGGCCAGCGTTGCTGCTGCTGGGTCCCGCAGCAAGCCTCCTCCTCCTCCTGCCGTGTTGCTGCTGCTGGATCCCGGAAGCAGCCTGCCAGGTCAGTGCCCAGCAGCACCGCACGAAGCGCCCGTTTGAGGAGGCGGCCTGCCAGGTCGGCACTGATTAGTGCCGCATGGAGCACCACCTCCTCAATCCACCATGGCGCTGCTGGGCGTCGACTCTGCAGACCGGCTCCTCGATCCGGCGCTCCGTGCTGTGCTGCTGGGCGCCCACCTGGCAGGCCACCTCCTTGATCCGGCACAGCACTGCTGGGCGCCGACCCTGAAGGCCTCCACCTCCTCCTGCCGTGGCCGGCGTGCTGGGTCCTGCTGGCTGGGGCGCTCGACGGTCTCGCTCCACGCGGAAGTATGTCTTATTTTCGGGGTATGTCTTATATTTCACAAATCCTTAAAAATCCTGCTACGGCTTAATTTATGACCACGTCTTAAAATAGGGGGAACACGGTACTATTGCAGGATATTTGAACTTTCTTGCAGAGAGGATTGGAGAATTCCTATCCCTTTTCAAAGGGATAATGCATGCTATTCTAACACAGCAATATGGTAGTGCTTTATCCACTCTGGAACAAATCTATTTTCTTGCAACACTATCAATACACACCATGATGTCTGCTTCCCTTGTGGCGTATCGAAGATTAGGATCCAGCCAGTACATCACGGATTTCACCTGCTCAAAGTTAAGGAAGAGCAGGAAGGCCAGAAACAGAAAATAGAGAACACTCAAACCTGTAGGAAAACCAAAGTCAGATGTCCAAAATGTTTGTTTGAAGAGCAACAGCAAAAATCACAAAAACAAACCATGTTATATCAATGTCAATGGACCAATTCAGATCAATAAAATCAAAGCGAAATAATAATAATGAATTATTCATAATTAAGCAGCTTCCGGAAGATTCTTCTCATACAATTCCATATGGCTGGAAATCTCCCCCGCCCCAGTGAGGTACATGTGTGAAAATGTGAAATGTTGCATTCACATGGAACAGAAAAAGGAGCAAAGCAAATGAGTACTGGACCATGAGCTACAACCCAGACTCTTCATATAACTTATCCACCATAGTTTATTCACAACCCTCCAGAATGTGGCAGTTCTTGATAAGTTGTTACTGTACTTCATTCTAACCTCGCCGTCATGGAGAGACCAAGCAAAGGTTAAAGAGGTCACACTCCAAGAGGAATTTAAGCATCCTGTGGCAGCCAAGAGGTTTATTAATCCATCAGTCATAAAACAGATGCAACCTTGGGAAGGTTTTTGAAGGGGATCCAAACTATTCATGTTGGAAATTCGGCTGTAATCATAATAGCTACAGCTGCTCCACATGCCAGCAGATTATAGTTGTACAGGGTGACATTTTTGAGAATACTGCTCAGTGCCTTAGGAGGCCGAGTCCCATTTTCCAAAGCAATTCTGGAACACTTGAGAACTGTCCCCAATTCTTTCCATATATTAAATATTAACATGGTTGTGAAATGTTCATTAAGATGGTGCAAGAAGGGAGGCTTGCTGTACCCTCCCACCACCCCATTCTTGAGAGCCCTAGAACTGCCATTATGATGATGATAAATAATAATAATTTATTATTTATACCCTGCCCACGAGCGGAGAAGTGATTTGGTACCAATGAATATTTGCATCTGGTTCTCCCACCGTTGTTCGATTCTCAATTTCCCTTTTCAAAACTCCAGTGTATTTGCATGCAGATACAATTAAGTCGAAATTGAGTTTACATGACCAAGTGCCCTTTGCACTACCAATTAAATTTGCAGTCACAGGAATTCTGATCAACATCAGAGGCCTTGATCTTAGTGCCATCTCAGGAGATCTGGTGAGTAAGCACTAGAGATTGGAGCCTTCTTCCGTAGTGATTCTCTGACTCGGGAATGTTTTCCAAATTATTTATTTGTTGAGCTCACTCTTGGCGTGTCTTTTGCCAGAAATTGAAATCACTTCTGTTGCAACAGGCATTTAATGCATACCACTTAGTTTTACTGTTGCTGATTTTAATTTGTAACATGTTTTGTTCCTGCTTCTCTTAGGTTCTTTCTTTGGTGTTAAGGGCTGGTTAACACTGCAAGTTCTTTGTCCTCCCTTTTTCACTGATTAAGTTATATGGTTCTATGATTATGCTGTATGTCAGTCACCCTGGGTACTTTTAGCAGAATGGCAGGAAAAATACAGTATTACTATTTTTTTGATGCTCTGGAACAGTGTGAAAGCACCTCTTTAAAAGCAACTTACCAAAAACCATACGCCATATTGCAGGGTGTGGGCGAGTGAAAGGCCCTGTAGAGAAAAAAGTTTTTCAATAACAGCAAACTGATGGATCAGAAAGAATTGCAATAGGTCATCTAAACATAATATGAAAGAAATGCAACCATGCCAGCCAAGAATCAATACTGAGCAAGCTTTATAACAAACCGAGTTTTCTATTTAAAGCCATTAAAGGAACTACTGAGACTGATCCTCAAGAACTTGTTGTTGGCGACACTGTAGAAATTACCATGGTATCCAAAGAACAAGGGCTCCCAATGTTGTGAAAACGGTACATAGAAAAGTAAGTGCCCAACTTCATACCGCAAAGCAGATGAGGATCTGCAGGAAGATCAGTGCTTGCCAGCAGGAATTCCCAGGTAGTGGGAACGTTAGTGCTGGCATATCAGGAAATTGGGATATATTAGCAATTGGGAAAGGCAGAAGTGAATGTGCAGGCCTGAAAATTATGAGTTTACAAGTGAAATGTTTGTGAGTGTGATGGTTCTGTCGAGGAGGAAGGGAGATACTGTGAGGACTGTATGCGTACAAGCACACACAAATACACACTGCATGTCTTTTTATGCGCAGAAATGCATTATACACACCACTACAGAGGCCCTTGTCAAGAAAGCCAGGATTTCCAGTGTTGGGAATGTGGTCAGGGGTTGCCATCCCTTCATTTACTTTCCATGTTCAGATTTTGTGTCCTTCCCCTTCGAGTCACACCCCCAGCTGTGGCCCACATTTACTTTGACCCATGGAATGAAGAACTGAGCTAGCCCCTGCCTGCCTGCATTTTCAGTGGGAGCTCCATTTCTTCGTCTGATGTGAGTGTATCTAGGAAACTGTTTTTACATATACTATGGAGCAATGGGGCATTTAGCGGCATTATCTTAGGATCCAAGTCAATAACTCAATGAAGTTCACAGAACGAAAGCTTCCAGTCTTCCCGGTGCAGGGAGCTCCTGGGGGAGGGAAGAATTGCCCCAAACTGGGCAGACCTGTGCATAATTTGGATAATTCGGACCTCTCTCAGCAGACCATGTCCCTCATCCCTCATTGTTAAAAGGGACCTCTTGTCTAGGGACACAGCTGATTGCAGGGGAGAAGAGGGGACAGGAAACTTTCCTTCTGTGAACTTTATTGAGTTAACTTATATTGGGATCCAAAGCAATTATTTCCAACATCTTGAAACTTGTGGTTAAGGACTTAACTGGAATCTAACCAGGAATTCATCCCATAGGGGAGGCAGCTAAAAGTCATGGGTCCCTCAATAAGGAGTCCCCCATCTACAACTGCTTGCTCAAAGCTTGTCCAAGGAGAACCCCTTTTTGTATCTCCAGATGTTTAACAAGCCTTGGAACTAGTTCTCCTTTTGCAACAGTACTCATCAGTATTGAGTACTGCCACCTCTTTTTTGTTTTGCTGCCCAGCCATTTTGTGCTGGCACCCATGACACTCGTAACAAGACAGGAGTACCTGTGCCTCATTTTTTACCAAAAAAAACCCCACTGCTCAGAACAAATCTAAGCGCAACGACTTTAATCAACCTATCAAATTTTAGGGACTTATGGAAACCAGCCAGCCAACTAAGATTACTGGAATCTGCTAAGAAATGGAGAGAATGAACAAGCATGTGTGTAGCACAAGATTGTGATAAGGACAGTTCAAAGCAGGTTACTAATTTAGGACCCCCATGAAAGCCAGGAGGCCCAATCACAGAATATATGTACTATTTTAAAGCTGCAAACTTAAACACAATTATTTAGGAGTTAAGTCCCTGTTAAGGAGTTAAGTCCCTGAGACTTACTTATGAGAAAACATGCTTGGGATTGTGCTGCAAGACTGACAGTACTTTTGTCCTGAGCCCTCAAATTTTATCTCCCCCGTTTCTGAGGTTTACTTTTAGCTCACTTTGGAAAAGCTAGTTTTCCTATTCTGACATTTGTTCCAAATAGAGTACACAAGAGCTTGAATGAAAATAGTATGAATTCATGTAGCAAAGGAACTAGGTGAATGGCAAAACTGGAGGAAGGGCACGCCAGGCAGGCCACCTAAAACTTCCAGCAAGCCCGTCATTAGATACCACAAAGGATATCAAGTGCCATGCACACAGGTTGAATTCGGGTGGAAAATCGTTCCTCTCGGCTACACCACTGAAATCAATACCTTTTAGAGACGCTACTGGGATCAAATACAAATCCAGATTATATGGCTCAAAGCAGCTTGATGTGAGGTGTCCGAAGGCACACATCTGCTCAACTTTGCAGTCTTTGCATTCGAGTTATTTATGTCTGCATTTATCAGGTGCCTGGCTTTGTAACTTATAGCTCAGTGCCCTCTGTGTAAAAATGTAGCCCAGTGCAATCCCAATTATTCCTAGAGGGTATCAGACATCGTTTGATAAATCAGCAGTTCAGATGATGGAGTGGATGCTTCTCTGAACCCCCCCCCCCCCAGCAACAGTGCACACTGGGAAGGTATTCTGGCTGCTGCTAAATGCTTCTCCTGTAACCTGGCTACCAAGGCAACTGGGCCAGTCTCAGAGGAGCGGGAACAAGTCCTCTTAGCAGCAGCTCCATCTCCCTGTGCAAGCGTTCCCTAGTATTCTGCCTCTTGCCAAAAATGCCCAGGACTGAATTCAGCTATAGCTTCGGTCAGAGAGCGCAATCAACTTTACTCACACCAAACAGTTACTACACACAGTTGCTTTTACTGGAAGAAAGCCAGTCAGCATCTGCTGCAGATAATGACCACGGCTACTATCTATTCCCACACCAGACACAATGAGATCACTCTAATGTTTCCAGTAAGAGAGGCAGGCGCAAGGTATTGAAAAACTGAACACTGGGATTCAGCTAAGCAAGATTTATGGGATGCCACTTCCCTTTCCTCTCTCGAGCAGTTTACCTAGGTACAAACCACCCTCTTTTAATCGAATGTTAATAAACAGGGATAACAGTTGCAGTATGGACCTTCCGATGTGAACCCAGGTCTCAAATGAAAAAAAAAAAACAATGCTTGTGGGATGAACTGCATAGCAAGTTAGCCTAGTCCAGAGGTGGCTAACCTTTATTTGGTCACATTTATACTTGGAGAACCTTCTGGGGCTGCATACCAGACACGGAGGTGGCCAAAAGAGAGTGCGCCCAACCCCATACTTTTGCACAGGTGTTCTCTGCCCCAGCTCAGCTAATCCAAGTTATCATTCCCTCCCTGCTCTCCAAATGATTGATCCAACAACCAGGGTGGGGTGTTTTACATCCCCATTCCCCTTTAGGGTCCTTTGTTGGGAATAGAAGTGTAAACCTCTCTGCCCACCCCAGTGCTGCGTCTACTTTATTATTCCCCTCCCCTTTTTGTTTCTGCCACTAAAATAAGTGGCATCTTGAGGGATACATTTGCATGGGGGCAAGGGCTGATCAATCACTGTCCGGTAGAAAAGGAAAACTGACGAGAACATCTCAGGCTGCTGCAGTCCTCACTGAATATAGTGAGATTCACTTCTGAGTAAGCATGTGTTTAAAAATCAAGCTGTTAGTGTCTCAAGGCTAATAGGAACATGCCTTGAGCCTCTTCAGTTTCAACTCAGAAGTTGCCACAGTTCAACAGTAGTGTACATGCTTTGCATATAAAATGGTCCCAGTTTTAATCCCTGGCATTTCCAGCTAAAGTGCCAGTAGGTGCAGAACGGAACTCTGTTGGAAATCTTAGGAGAAGTGCTACTATTAATTTAGATGGACCATTGACCTGATTCAACATAAGGAGTCCCCCCCACTTTATAAATGAAAATGAAACACAATTGTTTTGCTCTGATTCTAAACATATTTATTTTGAACAGGGCATTATGGATTTGCAAGGAGGCTTACATCCAGATAGGCATGTGTGTGATCACACCTATTATTTGCATTTAACCACCCCATATCAGAGCATCTCCTCGATTACCATGCAATTATGTGTAGCTTTTCCCCCTCTTTCTTTTTAAAATTCATTTTCTTTGCTGAAGAGGTCAAAGAAAGGGCTCACATTGTTTCAAACAACTAATCAAAAGGACAAAAGATTTAGAAATTTTAAACTCATTTTCTTTAGCTGGGGAAAAAAGTTGCTTCAATTTTAAAATGCCCTAGTTGGAAATCTTTTAAAGGTAGCAATAAAATGCATGTTATTTCTGTTAAATATTATTCCAAACTGGCTTTTGCTGGGAAGTAGGGGGAAAGTTAACAAACACCTTCCCCACCCAGAAAGCTGTTCCCTACCACCTATTCTTCAGGAAAGCAGCACTCACAGCACAGGAAGGGAGAAAGCAAGAACACCCCCTTTTATAAATTAAAGCATATAAACATGCACATTTATAACTAAAACACATCAACAGAAGACAACAGAAAAGGCTCTATCTCAGCTTTCCCTAAACTGGGGTCGTCCAAATGGGACTCCATCAGCCACAGCCAGTAAATAAATTAGGGCAGTTACCGTCCAAATCATACTGTAGTATTGGAAGAGACCACAAGGGTCATCTAGTCCAACCCCCCTGCACTGCAGGAATCTTTTGCCCAATGTGGGGTTTGAACCCACAACCCTGAAGTTATGAGGCTCATGCTATACAGCAGGTACCAGGTTAGGAAAGGCTCTTCTATGGGAGCTGCCTTTTCTACCCTGAAACTGCATATGCTGTGTCCGTCAAGAGAACTCTAGCATGCAAGACTTTATTTATTTACTAACTGCAACTGCATGGTTGCCCAACAACTTATGTTCTACTAGTATCTCATGGAAATTAGACCCATCTTGCATTCCTTTTCAAGAGTATACTCTGGAGTACACGTTACTGCCTTGTTTTTGCAGCTTGGCACTGCACAAGATGCTCTTCCAGGGACTATCCCTTATCAAGGTGAAAGTCTAAGAGAGACTGGGACCATTTTCAGAATACTCATAAAACAGTTTGCTCCAAAAGTCCCCAAGCACCTTAGTGTTTACCTTGCTCTCCTATCTGCAAAAGGAGTTGGGGGGGGGGGGGAGAAACGGCACAGAAAGTTACTTACCATTCGGAAAGGCTAAAACACTGATGATTAGAAAAAAGAAGATCACACAGAGGATGCCTTTCCAAATATTATCTTCTGGGGTTGAATCATCCCTAAAAAGAAAAAGTTTGTAATTAAAACAACAACATAGGAGATTCAGGCATTATCTTTGAGTAAATTCCACTGAACATAGCAGGCTTGATTTAATCTTTGTAGGCTACTTTCCCAACAATTAAATTGAGCTCAAAGTAGCTCACAGCAATAAAGCATAAAATACAAACACTTTCTAATAGAGTAAGCCTGCAACTTCTGCTCATTTAACTTGTGCTCGTTCAGTTTTGAGCTTCGAAAAAAAAATTAAAAATTAAAGAGGGTGGGCGTCTAGGGAAAAGACTTTGGCAATCCCAACCACCATTGTACGCAATGCATTTAGACCATATACTGTACAATTTTGGCTCTAGGTGCAGTTCCCCACCCCCACCCCACAGGTGTTGCAGGCTTAAGTTGTGGGGGCACTGTTTTACAGCTATTCCTTTCTTACCTGAAGGATCAGTTCCAGAGAGTAGCACTGGAGAAATGCCCTTTAGCACCCTTGCATTTGTATTATGGGGTCCCTCTGCGGCCTATTTTGTCCCCAATGCTATTTAACAGCTATATGAAGCTGCTGGGGGCACTGGGAGATTTAGATCAAAGTGTCACCAGTAAACTGATAACACGTTTCATCTGAACATCTGAATCAGGACTGGCTTTGGATCAGTGTTTGGGTACACAGGAGGGCTGGATGAGGAACAGCAAACTGAATTTAAACCCTGGCGAAACAGAGGCCCTGTTGGAAAGAGGGTCCCATGACTGGCAGAAAGGTGAGTTACCTGTTCTGGACAGGGTTGCACTTCCTTTGAAAGAACAGATACACAGCCTGGGGGTGCTCCCAGACGCATCTTTGTCCAGGCTAAGCCCTTTTTTACACCAGCTTTTGTTGGTAAGACAGCTATGGCTGTCCCTAGGCTAAAACAGTTTGGACACTGTGGTCTTGGCACTGGTAACCTCAAGACTGGATTATGGGACTGCAGTGCACTTTATGTGGCGCCTGCCTTGGGCTGAACCCGGAAGCTGCACCTTGCGCAGAATGCGGCAGCCAGGTTGTTGATTGGGGTATCCCATTGACACTGTGTAAAACCTCTACAGAGGGAGCTGCACTAGCTGCTAATATGCTACCAGGTTCAATTCAAGGTTTTTGCTTTTAGCACTTAAAGTCCTAAACAACTTGGGACCAGGTTACCGAAGGGACTGCCTCGCCCCAGGAGTATTCCTGCCTGGTCACTGTGTTCCTCATATAGGGCACTTCTGAGACTTAAGACATGCCACAGAGGTGCACTTAGTTTGTACTAGAAACTGGGCTCTTAGTATCACAGCTCCAACTCTCTGGGCTCAATTACCAGCTGAAATTAGACCCAAGTGTCATAATGTTCAGGTGCCTACCAAAAGTTATTTCAGATAGGAAGGCTTTCCCTGGGGTATGACCCAGTCATTTGTGAAATATTAATAGTACATCTGTAGAAATAGTTTTGTTTTGCTTTTTAGATTTTGTGTGTGTGTCATTTCCATCTTGTTGCATTCCGCTTCAATGTTTGTAAGCTATGGGGCAGTTCATAAATTTGTAAAATAAACAACCCCCATAATGTTTTGGACAATTTGCATCATATGTGCCAAAAAGACCACTGAGTTAGGCAAGGGCAATCCAGCACTTGAATTTACATTCTCCCCTAGCTCTTCTCTATAGAAAAGTATTGTGGCTCCAAGCAACCCCAGCTTTGTGTTAAATCAGTATGCAAGATATAAAACTTCTTTTTATAAATAACAAAAATGGGGACTATCTTTATGAGCTCTCACACACTTATTCAGAAAGAGCTGTGCTCCAAATGCCATATTCCATGGCAGTCAATTCCAGTGCTTTCGATTTAAATAAAAATGCAAGGTCCAACTTTTCTCATCTGTGTTTCACACCTTGAAAGAAGGAAAAATAAAAAACGACTGCTTTCAACCTGTAGCTTTATTCTATTTTGATTTTTCCCCCTTCTGCTGTTATATTTTCCCCACTAGGTTTGGCTTTGCTTTATAGTTTTTGTATGATTTTGCAAACCACCTCAAGCTGTGTTAAAGGAAGAATATAGAGGGTTTCAAAGAAAACAAAACTATTACTGTTATTAACATTAGCACTTATTTTTGCCTTGAAAATTCTCACAGAAATGAAGGCAACCAAATTGCTTTTAACAGTAACCAAGGGATACAGGTTCGGGCATCTCAGCTACATGAATAGATAGAACAATGGCACATATTTAAGCTCTTTGAAGCAACGTGTGTAAGACATAGGCAAGATTTTAAAATATTCTTAAAAAGAGGTCATGACCATGGCGGCATTCGTCTTAAGAACACTTCTCTGAATTTCTGCTAACACACTCGCTGTGCCACGTCCCTGTTTAGCACCGAATGTAAGTAACCTGATGTGGAAAAGGTGATGCAGGGCCAAACTAGCATTACACACAGGTGTTGGTTAACATTTCCTTTGTTTTAAAGGAAAGCAGCCTCAGGGCACTCCAACTGGGAAGCAAGCAAAGCCAATGGCCAGAGGTGATGGGTGTAGTTCAGCGGCATATGCTCTAGGGCAGGGGTCAGCAACCTTGTTCAGCCGTGGGCCGGTCTACCATCCCTCAGACCATGTGGTGGGCAGGACTATTTTTTTGAGGGGGGGAGGGGAATGAACGAATTCCACAAATAACCCAGAGATGCATTTTAAATTAAAGCACACATTCTACTCATGTAAAAACATGCTGATTCCCGGACCGTCTGTGGGCCAGAGTGAGAAGCCGATTGGGCCGCATCTGGCCCACGGGCCTTAGGTTCCCTACCCCTGCTCTAGGACCACAGAAGCAGAGGAGATGGCAAAACAGGAACTTCAGGATTACCAAAGAGCCTGGACATGAGGCGATTTAGGAGGATGGGGAAACACATGGAGGAACCCAGTTCAAACTGTTTCAATGCTGAAATCATCAGCTTTAGATTATCATCTTGATCTACAGAAAAACAACTCTCCCCTGCTCCTCTTCCATAACGGATGATGAATCAAAACAGAGGATAACCTTGATATGTGGTCATACCATCACATCAATACAGGTGTGGCTGGAAGGGTAGCTTTGTGCTATTATAATGCACAATGTAAGTTAGCTTGAAATATCAACCTAGGCCAGGCATGGCCAAACTTGGCCCTCCAGATGTTCTGGGAATACAATTCCCATCATCCCTGATCACTGGTCCTGTTAGCTAGGGATGATGGGAGTTGTAGTCCCAAAACATCTGGAGGGCCAGGTTTGGCCATGCCTGACCTAGGCACTCTCAGCTTCCAAAATTAGAGACAAACTAGGTAGATGTCACAATGACCATGCATCTGGTAAGTTAGCAAGTTGTCATTGTCATCTCTGCTCCATATTTGGTTCATGAGGCAAACACAGCAAGGGGAACGTATTCCCTGCTTCCCAGCTCTGCCTTTGGCTAATGCTCTTGTGCTTCTGGTTGTTCCGTAATTGTGCAACCTCTCTGCCAGGGAATCTGTGGCGCATGGCACAGGGTTGGAACAATAAACATCAGGAAAACTTGTTGCGATGGAACAGAATTGTCCTCTGTAGCTCCAAAGCACATGACCAGAACTAGTGGGTGGAAATTGGAGAGAAACAGATTTCGACAAAACATCAAGAAATACCCTCACAGTACAAGCAGTTCAACAGCAGAACAGACTTGCTCAAGAGGTAATGGGCCCTGCTTCACGGAAGGTGTTTAAACAGACGCTGGACAGCTGCCCGTCTGGGAAGGCAAGTAGCTGAAGCCAGCATTAAGCAGAGGGCATCCATGGTCCTTTGCAAGTCTAAATCTAAGCTTCTAGGGATGCCCGACAGGCAGATCTGGGCACAATTTTTAAAAAGTGTCCTACAAGGTATTACCAAGGTATTACCCAGTCTAGCATTTTAGCCATTGGAAACTCAGTTTTCTTGTGCCACCAGATCCCTGCCCAACTTAATCAAGATATAGCAAAATATTCTCCCAGTTTCATTCATACAGAAAAGAAAAACAGGCAAAAATTGGCCACCCCTATTATTAACACTAACAAGTAGTGACAACGAAGCCGTGACAGTCTCTCTGAAGTACATAGGAACCGTATATCCTAACATCAGCAATAAAGTAAAATCCAAGGAATCAAAACACACGTTGTCACCAGAAAGGTGAAAATCCACTAGGAGAGGATGGTCTGGAAAGTTCATTTGCATAAAAGGATATCACTAGAATTGCCTTCAACAACATTCTGAAGAAGGTTTGGTGTGGGGTTTTTTTGCCCAGAGAAAAGCAACAGACATTTAAAGACATTTCAAAAGGGAAAGGGCAGCAACGGAGAGAAAGAAATAAGCAAATAAACCTGAACCCTTACATCTCCAGCCTGGTCACTGAGATCGTCTGTAGGAGCATCACCGGTCCCCCAAGTTGGCAAGATTCATCTGACAGCAACAATAACCAAGCTGGCTAATTCCTGTGGAATCCTCTGCCAATAGAGCTTCAGCAGGTGCCTTCTGTTTTAACCTTTAAATGCCTGCTGAGAAGTTTTCTATGCCAGCAAGCTTATGCAGGCAATTAAGAAAATATATATTCCTGTAATAGTAATTTGACGGTATCCAAATTCAATTTTTTGCATGGTTTTATTGTGTAAAGATACTGTTGTAAACACTTTGCTATTTTTTATGATATAGCATTATATAAATAGTTTTTTATAATTAAATAAATGTAGTTGGTCCCAGCCGGGCCAGTGAAGGGGGGCTCACAGTATCATCTCTTTATATGATGTTGTTGTTGTTTAGTTGTTTAGTCGTGTCCGACTCTTTGTGACCCCATGGATCATAGCACACCAGGCACTCCTGTCTTCCACTGCCTCCCGCAGTTTGGTATGATACAGCCACATAAAATGGTTGTGGACTGAGACACTCTGGAGTTGTATATATACGCCATACATTTAAAACACATTGTTTCTTCCAAAGAATCCTGGGAACTCTAGCTCATTCCTCAAATTCCCATGACCCTACAGTCCCCAGGATTTGGGGGCAGGATAATGTGCTTAAATGTGTGTTCGCAGCCCAGGAATAGGGGAGCCAATTAACTGTTGGCCTTAGCCAGACTCATGGAAGGAGTCTCTGTATCTCACCTGTACCTATGATGTAAACTGATGATGCACTCACCTTCTTAAACCTACGCTTAATTGAAACGAACTACACCAACATAAAGCAACCATGCACTGAAAGTTGTCTATACATCCTTCTTTCTTTTTTTTGGAAGCAGTTCAGCTCAACTATTTTCAGAAAGGTGCTACTGTATATGGGCAATGCACATCCATTAGGATTCTTAATTAGCATCTCCCAACTCTCCTGCAAACTGATGCCTACTATTTATAGTCACGTCATCCCAACATTTTAGTATAGTATAGCAGCCCCGAAACTAGCACAAAAGGCGTACGCACAGAGCACATGCATTCATGGCTTTTTCACTGCATTATGTATAGTATGAAACTGTGATTGGTCACAGCAATCCATTGGCACACAAAGCTACATAAAGAGATAGAAAACTCTCATGTGCTATGGTCTTACACTCTACATGCTGCAGTTTGACACTAATTCTAATATGAAAGGTAACCACGTTGGAACTTTGTGAAATTGAAAGGGCCCTAAAACCACCTCAAATTATAAATGAAGAGTTATAATTTATCCAGAAAGCTTGACAGCTCAGTAAGTGACCAATACTTTTGTATGAAGTGTATCAGATGTACTTTGCCCTAGGGAAACAATTCAAAACACCTGCCGCTAGTACTGTAAGATACTTAAAAAACAAACAAACCTCTTTCCCATGAGTAGCTTTATGAATTTGAGAGGGAAGTAATCGCTAGAAGCATGCTTTGACAAGAACAGGGTGGGGAATGAAAACTTCAGAAGGTTCTCTATTTACTAAACCTATCCCAGCATATTTGCAAAGTTACATAAAGGAAGCCTACATTAAATTACCATGTCCAACAACGCATGAATCTAAATGAACTTATTGATAACTGGCCAGTTTGAAGGATATTTTGTCATGCCTAGCTTGGTATTCTGATTCTGCTCCACATATTTTACTCTCAGGCCTTTCTCGCCTAGTCTACTGGAGCCATGGTTCCCAACCTGTGAGCTGCAGACCACCAGGGACCACAGTTATCCCAATGGGTCCACAAGTAATGCTCCTCTAACCAGCGATGATTTCCTCAGCCTCCCTCTTCTTTGCAGTGGCATCTCCACGTGTGCTACAGTGAATCAGGTGCTTTGGCCTGTAAGCTTCCTTGCTTTCCTTCGTTAGTGCTTGGTGTATTTAGAAGAGCCCAACGGCAAGGCATAGGAATGCATTAGTTTTCTATCTTTGCCTTCCCAGCTTTGTCCGCAGAGACTCATTGCGCCTGGGGTTTCTTGGTCTTCTACACATAGGACTTATTGATGGGCCCTTAATTTGATTTTAACAGGCTCCATGCAGTGGACCATTAGCAGGATTTCTGCATCCTAATTCATCATTACATTCAAATTCCTTAGTTTTAGCATTATTGGAGGTGGTTTATAGTGCTTTGTTGGGATAAATTCTGTGGATTGGGGTTGCCTAATTATGTTGTGTGTATTCTGGTCATTTGGTGTGCAGATCTTTTGGAGCTGGCTGTTGTTCTGAATAGCATTTGTTGCTCATGCTCACTGCCTTATAAAGAAGATAGATAAATACAAATAATAAATATAAATAAAAAACTGCAAACAAGTTAACTGTACAGTATACATAAAAGCTTTACTTCTAGGGATTAGGGATTTCATTTAAGTCTACAGCTGGTAATGCTGATTCTATACATAGGAATGTATTATACTAGCAGGAATTAAAATTTTCATTTTAATTCTGTTGGGGATTGCATCAACTGAGTTTACTGGGGGGGAATCAATTTTTATTTAGTTCAATTTGTTTGGCTGGGTTGTTGATCATTGGGTATACTGGGGAAACCAATGAATGAATTCTTGATTATAAACAAATTCATCTTCCATACCTTTCTGAATCAATTAATTGGGTTGATTGCATCTGGGGAAATGAATGAATTTACATTTATGAATGAATATGCTACCTATTTAAATACCTTTCGGAATTCATTACTTGAACTGTTGATCGATGGGGGGAATAAGAAAGCAGATAAACACCAGGGGGGAATAAGTAAAACGAATTTCTGCTGCTTCCATTGATTTTGACACGTTTGCAAATTCATCAGGAAAAGGGTACCAGTACTTTTTCGCGATTCTGTGTTTTCTCAGATAACGGAGGGGGGGGGGGAACTTGCCTAATTTTTTGAGTGGAACTTACACCTCGGTAAACGTGCATAGGAAGAACCGATGGCACCGGCAGCCCATCTTTCTTCCCTGGAGGAACATAAGGACTCGTGAGAGATGTCCTCATTCGGGTGGTGAACCGGACCAAGCCCTTCTCCGCCCGCCCCAGCAGGGCTGACCGTCGCCATCCCCACCCACCGCAGTCCCTACTTTGCCCCAGGGGGGCTCCTCTTCTTCTTCCCCCAATGGAGCTGCTCGCTCCCCTCCCCGCCTGCCAACCCCTTTCTCCCACCTGGTGAAGGCGAAGGCCATGAGGCTGAGGATGGTGAAGCTGAGCAGGGTGATGGTGTGCGGCCGGTAGAAGAACTCCAGCGTGATGTCCTCCACTTGCTGCTCGTTGATCATGCGGAAGTGAAGCCGGTAGTTCACGTCGTCCTTGCTCAGGGTCCGGCTGCCCATGTACGACGCCATCGCCTCGCCGACCGGCGGCCGCCTCCGCCGCCTCCTCCGCCGCCTCCTGGCCTCGCCGGCGGCCACCGCGGGGGCGACCCGCTCCCGCCGCCTCAGCCCGACCGCGGCCGAAGGAGCCGGCGCGGGGTGGAAAGACGGCAGGGAGCGCGCTGGGCGGCTGGCCAGGCTGCTGCAGCGGCGCCGCGGCGGCGGCCCCAGGAGGGGACGCGGGGGGAGAGGAGGCGCTGCGGAGGGACGGGCCTTGCTGGGCCGCCGCAGGCCGCGGGGAGGAGCCGGCTGGGGAGCCTCGCCTCCTTCCCGCGCGTCAGAAGCATTCGCCCGAGCGGGGAGCGCGACCGCTGCAGCGAGTCCGGAGCAGGCGAGGGCCTGCATGGCTGAAGCGAGCCGGGGACTTTCCTGACAGGGACAAGCCGGCGCCGGCGGGACACCAGGTAATCGCCTCGCTTAGGTCTTTGTCAGAGCCGGGCCTCGGGGCTGGACCCTGCGGACTCAGCGCTGGTGCGAGTTCATCTTCCCCTCGAGGAATCCCCTTTGGAACGGCGGCTTCTATTGTTGCGTCCCCGAAGGGCCTCTTGATTCGGTTCGTCTCGATTCGCTTCTCTGCCCCAATCAGTTTGCATGCTTCGCTCGGAAGTCAGGCCCGGTCTCTGGGTTCAGTGGGGTTTGCAACCAGAAACGTGGGAAGCTGCCCTATATACAGAGTCAGGCTGCTGGGTCCATTTAGCTCAGTACAGTATTGTCTACAGCAGCTTTTCTCAGCTTTGGGTTCCCAGAGGTGGTTGGACTAAACTCCTATCATCCCCTAGCTAGCAGGACCCAGGGGTCAGGGATGATGGGAATGGTATTTGCAGAGCTGGAAGGGACCTTGAGGGTCATCTTGTCCACACACACATCCACACACCCGCAATGCAGGAATGTTTCTCCTAGCCTGAGACTCGAACCCACGACCCTAAGACTGAATCTCATGCTCTACCAACTGAGCTATCATATCATACAACTTTTAGAAGACATCTGAAGGCAGCCCTGTTTTGGGAAGTTTGTTTTTTATGTTTGATGCTTTATT
The DNA here is from genome assembly GCF_963506605.1 of Zootoca vivipara. Lineage (NCBI taxonomy): Eukaryota > Metazoa > Chordata > Lepidosauria > Squamata > Lacertidae > Zootoca > Zootoca vivipara. The sequence goes on from NC_083283.1 coordinate 23,882,648, forward strand.
ATGGTTTGTGTATTCTGTAAGCCGCCCAGAGCGACTGGGGAAACCCAGCCAGATGGACAGGGTAATTTAGTTGGCATCCAGCTGTCTTGAGAGGCAATGGAAGAGTGCGCCATCAGGGTAAAGTCAAACAGTTTGAGAGTTACAGCGCCAGACCAATGGGAGAGACATATTTTATTGCAGCTTGGGCAAATGAAGGCGTCTGGTTTCAAATACACCATGGGGTTTATTCTCTCTGCACTCCTCCCAGCAGTCATTTCTCCTTTGGTCACTGCTGTGGATATGCAGTCCACCTATCTGTCTCTAGGCACTGTGGTCATCTGCATGAGATAATATTCCTGACAATATCTGGGGACTCAAGGTTGAGAGCAGCTGGTCTACACTCTCCCAGCTCCGCCTGGAGAATGCAGGGGATTGAATTTAGGGCCTTCTGCATGCAAGGCTCTACCATTGAGCTAAGGCCCTTCTCCAGATAAACTGCATAAGGCTATGTAGCCGTGTGCTGGGAGAATGAAGGTGGGATCCTGTGCACACTGCCTTGAGAGCAAGGGCCATTGAGCACAACAGGATATGTGTAGCCCAATTCTGTCCATATTTACATAGAAGTTAAAGCTGCAATTCTGACACAAGCAGTTATCTACGTAGATTAGTTGTGCCCCTCTTTGGAACCTCAAGCGTCACTTACAACAGTTTACAAAAAGACACTCAAATTAATATCACACCAAATCTAGGGATTTTTTCAGACGGCATTTTTCATGTTCTTCTCTGATACCATACCAGGGAGCTGCTCTTAGCACAATCCTGGTGCAACTTTTCCAGTCATCTCCAGCCAGTTTTACATGGGTGGTGGATGATGGGAGTTATACCCCCACAATACTTGCGAATCCAATGTTGTGGAGTGGGGCTGTGCAGGTGGGACTTATGATGGAAGCAGTCTTCTCTTTTTGGCAGCAAGTCATCTTAGCCAGCCAACCTAAATGCACCAGAGTTCATAATTTATTTGTGGCACATAAACAAGCCAGAGAGAGAGAGAGAGTGTGTGTCCTTGCTTGACTACTGAAGTCAATTCTTACTCTCCACGGGGAGATATACCAACCTGAAATAATGGAAAATTGTGATATTTTAAGCTAACATTTTCTTCTGTTTTATGTTCTGTGGTATAGCAGTGTTAGCTCTAGGGGTGCTGTGCGGGGAGGCTTGGGAAAGTTCAAAAGGTACTCATGTCCTCAGTGGGCACTTTTCCTTGAGTGGATCCATGTCCTCCTGCCAGTATCCATTTGCTTGCTGCTGCCTCCTACCTGCTGTGGAGCTTATCTGCATCACCACTCAGAGGAATGGAGGGCAAGTGAGTGGAGGCTGCTATTGCTATTCCTTTTCCTTCCTATTGTTGCTGAGAAAGGACAGGGAAATGGGTAGTGACAGCAAGAAGACGGAGTAGCACAGCCAGGAGGCTCCAGAATTAGCAGTGGGACCCCTGCTGCTGTGTAGGACTCAGATTGTTGGAGTATTCCAAAAACATCTTCAATAAAGTATTGCTACTCTACGCTTATACAGCATGACGGTAACATTACAGTATATTGCTTTATATCAGCTTTCTCCAGCTTGATATGCTCCAGATGTTTTAGACTACATCTCGCATTAGTCACAGGCAGTATGACTAATGCTTAGGGATGATGGAACTCGTAGTCCTCGAAGGGCAGCAGTTTGGGGATGGATGCTTTAGACCTTTGCTATATGTGAAATAATACTTTTGCAAAATGGTACTGAATGCATTTCAGTTCTGCTTAAATATTAATTGAATTCATTAATTGTTCCTGTGTAAACTTTTATGCATACAAAATTGGTTTGAATGTTCCCTTGACCATTTTCTTTCTCAATTTTGACAGAATATTGACTAAGATGGCTTCATTGACTCGACAGATATCCAGATGTTGCCCCTTGCTAAAGAAAAACAGTATTGTGAATAGTGCAAAACAGCTAAGAAAGCAAGCTGTCAAAACATGGACACTTCCTCTTCAACAATCCGGATTGCCATTGTTTTGTCCTTACAGATACTCATGTCAACTAGTGTTAAAGAACTCTAAGACTGTACTTTTTGATAACCATGTACGATGCTGTAGTTCAAGCACTGAACTGAATCGGAGTCCAGATAATAATTCATCCTTAGTTAACAGACCAGAAACTGAAATAATATCCAGTTCGTATACTGAAGCATTGCATGAAGAAGGTATGTAACGAATAAAATATGTATGGAAGTTGTGACCCTCCTAACGCCATATCTAAAATTTAGATTTTAATGCACATTTCTTGTGCATCGCTTGCTTACTTGTAACAAGGCTTGGAATTATTGGATTATGTTTCCAAATTATTGTTTGTCAGTAAACTCTTAAGGGCTCAGTTCTTCCTGAACTGCTGGGATTTAAGTCAATGGTTTGGCTTAGCTTTGCATCCAAATCCTGGTTTATGGCTTATGGCCTGTTTGGAGAGAGACAATCATGAGCCCAGGTTTGAAATGTAATGCTAAGCCAACCATAACTTAGGTCACGACAGCCCAACAAAAGAACAGTTATTTTTGTTCCTTGCACACCAGCATACTAAATCTTCACCTTAGATAAGAGAAAATAATGTTATATTAGGCAGCATTCCTTTGCAGAAATGTGTATTACATAACAATGTGTACTATTATGAGGACTTTAAATAAAAAAAAGCAAACTGATACGGAAATACAGGGGACTTGATTTAAGATTGGAAAATAAGAAACTGAGAGAAATTGAAAATGGCAGATATACCCATCCCTGTTTGGAATACATAGGATAGGACTCCTCAATAACTATGCATTGTCTATTCTTCTATTGCTTTGAACAGTAATATCCCAGTTGCTGTTGAAAGTCAGACAAACAGGAACAATAGGATCAGTGAACACTTGTTAATTGTCCACAATAATGAAATAATGTGACAGTAACTTAACTTAACCCATTCCCAGTTCAGTGTCTATTTTCTGTCCTTATGCTCATTTTTTCTCAGTAACTGTTGCATAGCAGAATATCTCACTGTCAGAAAGCTGATGATCACTCTGGTTCTAAATTTAAATTGTGAAATTTCTCTTCCCTGACTTATTGGTATTATATTCCCACTGGCCTCTGTGAAGGTAAATGCCGCACACAGAGGGAGAGAGAAAATGTTATATCTGTTGTTTTCTCAATGGTTCTTTTTCCTTAATGACCTTCAGGATTAGAAGGCACTTTGCCGCCTTCCCCTTTTGAGAAAGTTTCAGAAGATGAGGCTCTTCAGATCAGGGCTGAGCCACCACTTCCATTTGAATCGTTCTCGCTTCAAGATTATGTTGATCATTCAGAAACACTGCAGAAGCTGGTGCTTCTAGGTAAGCATAGCTGTACTGGGCAGGTTCTTCAATATATGCTAAAGATTCTTCAGCCTTTTCTTCCTATATCATGATGCTGTGCATACAAAGTCATTATTTGCTTTTGATACAGTAAAATGGCAAAAAAATGGTTTTGCATGCACAGCATGATAGCAGCAGAATGTATAGTGCAGAGGTAGCTGTGGCCTTCAGATGTTGAACCTGCAGCTCCCATCAACACTGACCATAGTGCTTGGGCAGTTGCAGTCCAAGCACCATGTTGGCTATCCCTATATTCAAAAATATAGACCACAAAGCAAGAAGGGTATAGTGAGGATAGGAAAATGCAAAGCACTGCAAAAGCACCTTTCACATTTTTCAAGGACAGGAAGCAGGTCGGTGTGAACTGTGAGGAATCGGTGAAAAATGAGAACTTGCTTAGAACGGCTTCATTTTAGCTACGTGGACCTTAAGATTTGCAGCTTCAGGTTTGCAAAAGTACTATGTTGAATTGCAAGATGCCTATGACAGCATTTTTTCTGAATGGCTTCATCTGGAACAGCGATAAGAAATGCATGGCTCTCCAGGCGGGGGTTTCAAATCCCATCAGCTCCAGCCAGCATGGCCAGTATTCGAGAATGATGGAAATTGTAGTCCAACAACATACAGAGAGCCACAGAGAATTGTTCTAGAGAGTGAAACCAACCCATTCAATCAATCCACAATTATATGATTGTTTGTTGCAGATTTTAAAACCCCAATAAGTAAAAACCTGAGGGCAGCCTTTGAGTCCATTCTGCCATTATCCTCAGTAGTTCAGAGCTGCTGTATCATAGCTCCTTTTGGCAGCAATAGATAACATTGCTACATACCATAAAAAAGCATTGAAGACACTTTGCACAAACTTGTACGTTCTTACACTATTAGAAATCCAGAATTTTCCATTAAGCATCCCACTAAATTTATGTTTGAATGTGCTGCAGGAGTTGATTTGTCCAAAGTGGAAAAACGTTCAGTTGCGGGCCAGCTATTTCTCAAGTTGGACTTTGAAAAAGATATAAAAAACATCATCCTGTTTCTCAAGGATGTTGGCTTGGAAGATAAGCAGCTTGGGCCGTTCCTCACAAAAAATCCCTATATTTTCAGAGAAGAAGTGGAAGATCTAAAGACAAGGTAAAATGACTTCTGTATTCTGTTATCTTGTTCTCTCTCATCTATCTATCATCTATCATTATCCACATGCCTGAAATATTCCTATATTTCGTCGGTGTATGCCTGAAATATGTTACTTTGCTTTAAGGATTTTGTACAGTCTGCTTAAGCTGTCCTTCTCAATCAAATGTTGTAGTAGGGGAAGGATTGCTGGTGATCCTGTTCCACAATTTCAAGTGTTCAAGCATCAGCAGGTGCTGATTATGCTATCCAGAAGGTGGTCAGACTCCGTTATTGCAAATGATTATTTCCAAATGGAGTCCCAAAATGAGCAAACCTTTTTAATACATAAGTTTTGCTTTCATTGGTACATTTTCTGAAGCTGGGCATGGGAGATACTTGGTCTGTTTTCAACAGAAATAGCAAAGTATTTTGAATCATAACCGCAGAATTTTGTTCCAGACATTCTTCTGAACATGGCAGTTGTCAGAACAGTTTAGCTTTATGTAGACACCAGCTAAGCTAAAGGACAGCTTTCTCAAGTAAGGAGGATTAGAATCAATCTTGTGTCGTAAACATGAACCTAGGTGTAGGGGAAACTACACAAAAAATAGTATTGTGGGAGTGGAATTCAAATTCAAATATTCTTTGTCATTGGAATTATTCCTAGAGGCTGTTGGGCAGGGTGGAGTGGTAGAAAATAAATGGGGAAACTAGGAAGTTGGTTAGAAATGCATTTCTCCTGTCTCACCCTTCCTCTTGAAGGCTTGTTATTAATTGACTGTTCTGGCTGAAGATTACTGCATCCTAAAGATAGGTCAAGGTAAAGGGACCCCTGACCATTAAGTCCAGTCGCAGACGACTCTGGGGTTGTGACGCTCATCTCGCTTTACAGGCCAAGAGAGCTGGCGTTTCTTCGCAGACAGTTTTTCTGGGTCATGTGGCCAGCACGGAAACACCATTTACCTTCCCGCCAAAGCAGTACCTATTGATCTACTTGCACTTTGATGTGCTTTCGAACTGCTAGGTTGGCAGGAGCTGGGACCGAGCAATGGGAGCTCACCCCTTCGCAGGGATTTGAACCACCAACCTTCTGATCAGCAAGCCCTAGGCTCTGTGGTTTAGACCACAGCGCCACCCGTGTCCCTTCATCCTAAACATAATGCAGTTAAAACAGAATGAACAGGAGCATAGATCTATTTGTCTAAAGTGAAAGTGTCATTTTTGCAATTGCCAGTATCCGCTTCAGAGAGAGAATGCAAAGCTGAGCAATAAAAAGCTTTATATACCAGATGGGTTGAGTAATTGTATTGACCCTGCATAGGCCTCACGCAATAATTTGCTCAGACAGTCTGGAGCAGTGAAATGATGGCTCTTAAAAATGAGGCATCAATACAATCTCTTCATAAATATGTATACTAATCATTAAACATTTTTCAAGGCTGCATCTTTATGTAGCCAAAAGAGTACCATACCTGTGCTTGACAGAAGTGTTTGCAGGCTTGGGTGAACCCCAAGATCTGCAGAAGAACAAAAATTATTCAAGGGTGGGGGGAAACTGGGGTGGGAAACACTGAAAAGACCCTACAGTACTAAGGAATGAGTCTACTTAGTGGCTATGAAATGTTAGGTGACTGTTGAAGGGAGACGAGTCGGGGGAATATAATGGAATATCTCAAAAGAAGACAGTGGTGGGAACCCTGAAGAGGAGCACTCCACAATGCTCTGTTTTGTTGTAGTTCCTACATGCCTCTCCAGAACATTGAATGCAATTACCGTAACAGGAAAAAAGGATTCAAAATTGGCTGGGGCATCTGAGCATTGGGGCATCTGAGCAGGTTTAAAATCTAGTGTGCAATTGTACTTGTGCTGCTGCAAAATGTATTCATGTCTGTTAACTACCAAATTAATAGTTAACATTAGGATCAGAGGAATCTGCCTTATACCAGCTCATACCATTGGCCCATCTACCTCAGTATTGTCTTCATGGACTGGCAACTGCTGTCCTGCCAGGGTTTCAAAAGGGGCCTTTCTTGCTCCTGTGATAACAGACCCTAAATGATGTTTGCCTGAACTCAGATAGCTTTTTAGATAAGTAGATGCGGTAGTATGCAAATGTTTTGTATCTTCCTGTAGTGGCATAAGCTGATGCAACAGAAGCAGGATGTGGTATTTTGTAAAGCTGGGCTGAAGCAACAGCTGGTAGACTACATTGAAAATAATTTGTTTAGCATTGCCTAACTTAGTGTATTTCTCTAGAGCAGGCATCCCCAAACTGCGGCCCTCCAGATGTTTTGGCCTACAACTCCCATGATCCCTAGCTAACAGGACCAGTGGTCGGGGAAGATGGGAATTGTAGTCCAAAACATCTGGAGGGCCGCAGTTTGGGGATGTCTGCTCTAGACCCTGTGCTCCCAGTTAGATGTGCACAGGCTTCCTAGTCTTGTGACTGAGCCACCAATGAGATATTGTATGCTTTGTTCTGTACTGCATCTTTTGTAAGCTGCATTGAGACATATGGAGAAAAGCAGGGTATAAATTTATTAAATGTGCAGCTCTGTCCTATCTGAAATAAACCCCTTAAATTAATAGGTGTTACTTTATTTTATTTGTATCCCACTATTCCATGGGGTCAGGGTACCTAATATACATTTCGTCAGTATTTCTGTCTCTGTCCATAGAGGAGCTCACAATCTGAGCATAACGTTAAGATGTGGGGGGGGGGGGCTCAGGCCTAGGGACTGGTTGTGCCCTCCAGAGCTCTCTATATCTGGCCCTCAGGACTCTCCATAGGACACATTCCTCACTGTTTCTGCTCTTCATGGAGTGATTTTGCCCTGCTTGGAATGTGTCTTTGAACTATGTAATATTTCTTGCTTGCCTGAATGAAGAGGCAGCAGTTGTAAATGCAAACCACTGATTTTTATATAGCTGGAAAGTAGCCTACTATATAACTATAGAAGGCTAGAATAGAGTCGTCTGTTCCAACCCCCTGCAATGCATGAATCATTTGCCCAACATGGGGCTTGAACCCACGACCCTGAGATTAAGAGTTCCATGCTCTATCAACTGAGCTATAATGTACCCTACTATACACAAGTAAGAGTTGCATGGATTGCTGCATCCACATTTTGCCTCTGGCCTTGCCCACCACTGATACACAGCCTGCAGAAGGTTTCCCATAAGGCAATGTGGCCCTTAGGCTGCAAAAGGTTGCCCCCTACTGGTTGGAGGGAACAAGTCATAGGAACATAGGAAGCTGCCTTATAACTGAGTCAGACCATTTATCCATCTTGCTCTCAGTATTGTCAGTACTGACTGGCAGCAGCTCTCCAGGGTTTCAGATAGGCAGTCTCTCCCTGCTCGACCTGGATGTACTAGGGGTTGAAATTGGGACCTATGTTCAAGGCAGATGTTCTGCCACTGAGCTCACATTATCTTGCCTCTGTGGCTCCCCTTCTCCCCGGTTACAGGGAGAATTTCACAACATACAACTTGTTCCATTCAGCTCCCTTCACCTTCTCAGTGGAAACAAAAAGACACGGCTAAGAGGAGTATACTGTGGTAGGGAACCTAGGATTATATCCCTCTGAGATCTTTTAAGTAGGCATATCATAGCCTTTAAGGGCCTAGTCTTTAGCAGGCAGGATTGGCAGTAGTGGCAGCTAACCTGATTTGCTTCTCTCCTTCACCTGTATGTCGATGTAGGATGTGTAGATGTTTAGGATTGTTCCTGTGATTTCTTCTTCTTCTTCTTCTTCTTCTTCTTCTTCTTCTTCTTCTTCTTCTTCTTCTTCTTCTTCTTCTTCTAAAGATGCCCTTTAGTTCATCAGATCACCTTCATTAAATTGCCAGTTTTGATGGTGAAAATGGACATTTCTTTCAGTGCAAGCCATTTTTTTAATAATAAGATCATGGGCTGATATTGACATAATTTTTGTTTAAATACAGCTGGCAATCATTAAATTAATCCAGGCATAAAATATTTTGCACCAAGGGTGTTTATTTTCTTTGCCGTTAATTGGAAATCATGGTATTTTGCTTTTGTCATACCTGCAGACTTTTCCACCCTTCTTCTTGGCAGCTTTGCTTGTTAATATTATTACAACATCCGTCATTTTGAAACATACTGCTGAGGAACTGGCAGAGCTGGATAAATGATGGCCTTTCTTATTTCCCTCATTTTAATTTGGATCTTTCTCTCTTCCAGGGTAGCATATCTAACATCAAAAAAATTCAGCAAGGAAGCAATTGCACAGATGGTCTCAGGGGCTCCATATTTACTTCTCTTTTCTGTGGAAAGACTGGATAATAGGCTGGGTTTCTTCCAAAAAGAACTTGGACTCAATGTACAAAAGGTGCCTTCTGTTTTCACTTGGGTCATGGTGGTTGGGGCAGAGGGCCTATTGTTAAAATAACTAAACAAATTCCACAAGCAGGTAGCTAATATCTCTCGCATTACAGGGACCTAAAATGCTGTTTCTTAAATACTATTATCTTCTTAGAACCATATATAAAGTATACAACCTTGTGCAGACAGTTCAAACTAGTTCATCCAGATTTTTGAGGAACACCCATTACAATTTCTTTGCTAGTCATCCTGAAATACTAATTTTATATGGAATAATGCCTAAGCTAACAGATAAATAATTGACTTGGAATTTCAGACAACAAGATCACAGAATGGAGGTTCAGCTGCACAATATGTTGAGAACTTGTCCTACGAAAGCCTTTTTGAAATTGTTCTGTCAAATACACACGCTTATCACAGGTGCAGCATACATAGCTGGCCTGTGGTAGAACGTACAGTGGTGCCTCGGCTTACGAACGACTCGACAACCGAATTTTTCGACTTACGAATGGGGATAATGGGCGCCTGCTTATGAATGTCTCGACATCCGGGGGGGGGGGGACACGGCGGTTTTAGATAGGGATTTTTCTACTTACGAATTTTTAGTTAGGGTTGCTTCGACTTACGGATTTTTCCGTTTTCAATGTATTCCTATGGGAAATCACATTTTCAATGGCGTTTTTCGACTTACGGATTTTTCGACTTACAAAGGTGCCTTCGGAATGAATTAAATTTGTAAGTCAAGGCACCACTGTATCTTAAAAGTAGCCCCAGGACCCCAGAATGTTGAGAGGCCTGATGTTCCCTAAAGCTGCCATACCCCACCCGCAACGCAAACAGTGGAAGGCGGTCAGCAGCAACCCAAACAAGATTGGGTAGAGCCAACAACCATACAATCCCAAACAGAACCCCAGAACGTAGCTTTGGAGTTTCTGCTTACAGAGCTGAGGCTTTTAGGCAAGTGGACCCAGCCTTAGGGAAGCTGTCTGAACACACCAGCACTCCTTCCACCTCACTTAAGCCTTTCCCTGTGGTGCCTGGAAGCTGGCAGCATGAAGGGTGAAACTCTGTGTAAAGAATCACCCAGGCCGGATCTGTTCTTTAATTTGGGCTTCCATTAATTAGTGGCATCACTGACTTGGGTGATCTAATCTTTCAGTTTATCCTTGGTTCGAGACTATGAAACAAAGGGGGGGAGAGACTTCTGCCAAGCATTGCAGGGCTTCCCTTCTGCTCCCTCTGGCTGTGAGGTGGGCACTTTGCGACCCCTGATGCATGCAGTACCCTACAGTACACATGAAGGAAAGATAGTCATATATTCATTGATCCTGAGACACAGGCTGAAATACTGTACACACCCAGGAGTATGTCCTATTGAAGAGTGGGGCTTGCTTCAGCAGAGAGGTACATAGCATTGCTCCAATAGTGACCTGCCCAAGACTGCATGTACAATGGAACCTCTACCTGCGACCATAATCCATTCTGGAGGTCCGTCCGGAGGTTGAAACAGGTCGCTGGGAGAGGCGCCGTTGCGTGCAGGTGCAAGTGGCGATTGCCCGCTTCTGCGCATGTGCGAACGGCGATCACCACTCCTGCAACCCCAAATGGCGGCAGCCCCGCTGGATACTTCCAGGTTTGCCGCGGACGTTGGGCGAAATGAATGCAAGCGGAGACGGACGTAAGTAGAGGTTTGACTGTAATCATATTAGAACAAATAAGTCTCTTCACACATTATTGTACAGGAAAAAATCCCCTGTGCAGGAAAAATGCCACATATTGAGGGCCTTTTGCTCACCCAGTGGAAAATGTACGCCTTTTCAAGTAGAATAATTCAGTGCTGTTTTAAAAATGTCCAGTAAAGAAATGCAAATACAAATTTCTTTTATCTTAAGCAGATATTATCTAATACACATTACTTTACTTACTATTATTTTTTTCCTTCCTTGTATTTAAAATGCAGACCAGAGATGTAGTAACTCGTCTTCCAAGGTTACTGACTGACAGTCTTGAGCCTATTAAAGAAAATCTGAAGGTAAGTTAGGGTAGTATCTTAGAGTAGTTAGCCATTTGAGCTCTTAGAAAAGCTTTAAGAGATGTAACAGGAAATATAAGAAGTACAGCAGCCTAGATAGGGTTGCACAGGCGGCGGCACAACTTAACACGTGTCAGGTGGCAAAGTGTAGCGTGAATAATAACTTGGTCTTATAATCTGCTACTTAAAAACGCTGCCAAAGTGGATGCTGGAATCCTAGAGAAGGGTTGCTGCTGGTTCCTTTGCCCAAGCACTGGAGCTCTGATCCCAAACTCTGATACAGTTAGTGTGTCTCCTGATGACGGAAAGCATCCATCAGTGGAATGAGGAGGCACCAGTCAGTTCAGCAATACTCCTTCACTGTATGTGACATGAGATCCTAAGGGTAATCAAAGTATCGGCCAAAACTCCTTGTGCCATTTTATTCGGGTTTTTGAAGAGACAAATGATAAAATGGCATTTTAAAGACTTACGCACAAGCAGGGGTCATTAGAACTTTTTCATGAGTGAAAATGGCAATTTTAGACTTCCAATATAATTTAGTAGTTACACATGTTCCTCTAGCACAAGAGAGGACTTCAGGTTTTATTGAAAAGAATTGTGGTGGCCTCGTAAGCATGAGACTATGGACTTCATACCTGGCAGTTTGCGCAAATGTGATGGAGGCTTTCTTCTCCTTCTCCTCCTTCTCCTTCTCCTTCTTCTTCTTCTTTATAAGCTGCCTGGGCAGCTTCCAGGTTGCTACAAAAGTGCCTCTCCTTCTTTTAATCTGAAATTCTATTGAAAGTTTTCAACCTACAATACAATAAAAATAAGTGCCTCTCCTGTGTCTCATCACTTGTCAACATATTTCCCTCTTTCCTGATGTGTTTTAAGCTACATCAGCTGACTTCATCATAATCACTCTTTTTCAGGTGTATGAGCTGGAACTTGGTTTTAGTCAGAACGAAATTCGGCATATTGCACACAGAATCCCCAAGAATTTAGGTATAAGCAAAAGGAAGCTAACAGAGATCTTTGACTACGTGCACAACGTCATGGGCATTCCCCACAGCATGATGGTTCAGTTTCCTCAGGTGAGACTCTTGGATGCTACCTAGTTAACTGCAGTCATAGGAAGAAGTTTGAAAACGGGGAACTGTATTGAAGGGAAAGTTCTGTAGTCTACAAACTGTGTGATGGAAAGGCATAGGTTAATATACTGTAGAATGGCATCAATTTGTAGCTATGATTGTTCGCCTTAAATGCCACATAGCAAATGTGGGCAGGTTTGAGCTAACAGGTTAGTCCTACTGTTTTCAGTAGGTCTTACTAGCAAGTAAGTGCACATAGGAGGGCAGTCTTGGCAATTTCCGTCATTAGCATTGATTTTGTTTTTATTTCAGGTTTTTAATTCAAAGCTGCTGCGCATCAAAGAAAGACACATGTTTCTTAAATTCATTGGAAGAGCACAATATGATCCCAAACAGCCCAATTATATCTCCTTAGAAAAACTGGTATCGCTGCCAGATGATGTGTTCTGCGCAGATGTTGCCAAAGCAGAAAAACAAGACTTCTGCATTTTCTTGAAAACACTGTAAAAGAAAAGAAACAAACTTTGTTGATAAAATAAATCTGAAGGTGTTTTTCTTAATTGCACGTTTTGTGGCAAAAATGACAACTTGTGAAGCTACTTCATCTAATCCTACATCTTGAAAATATACAAACAGGCATATTTTATACTGCTGACAAAATACCAAAAGAAGACCCAAAATAAAGGCAATAATACTTACCGATTTGCTGGTGAGAAAGAGAGGGAGGGAATTTGTTGGAGCTCTTTTCTGTTAAGCTTTGGTATTTTTGTGGCGTTTGTAGAGAGCCCCCGGTCGTTTCACGGACTATTGACCTGTACACCACTACTTTATTCTTCCGCTGCCACCAATTTTGTGGGGGGAAACCCAGGGCTCCCCAGTGAAGTACTGAGTCTTAGTCAGGTAGAGTTAACAATGAAGATTAAAGTTTCAAACACAAACAAGCTTTAAAATACAAAATACAAAAAAGTTTTAAAATACATTTAAAACACTGTCACTCTATTCCAACCAAACTCGCTGTCAAAACCTCTGGGCTGAACCTCAAAATCAGGTAGGCTCCGCCTCCAGGTTTTCTTATTGGTCAACCTATTAACCTTTTCTCTTCCCCAGTACAAACGTATCCCCAAAGAATGGGCAAATGCCACAATATGATTATGAAAACCAATAAAGAAGCCTTTAAAAAATACAAACTTATTTAGAAGAGGGCACAACTAATATATAGGTGCACTGAGTTCAGCCCAGCACAGAAACAGTATTTGTAAAAGGTAGATATTGCCACAAACCAATCAAAGGATAATTATAAAAGTATTTCTATTCTGCCATATCATGAAATATCAGGGCAGTGTGCAGTGTTAAAAACACAACACATCATTTTTTTAAAAAAAATACATTGACTGGCTAATTTAAAAATTATATATAATTCTTGACTTGAAGGCCGATGTTCATTCTACTTGGACATAGTAATAGTGCTGCTTAGACTTAGAATCATAGAGTTGTAGAGTTGGAAGGGACCTGAGGGTCATCTAGTCCAACTCCGTGATGCAGGAATATGCAGCTGTCCTATGGGGAATCAAACCTGCAACCTTGGCAGTATCAGCATCACACTAACCAACTGAGCTATTCAGTCCAATATGCGCTGCTAACAAAATGTTGACAGCCAAAAAAAACCCCACATGAAAACCAGATCAGTGGGGAATGGAAAGGAGTGGCTGCAAAAGGAAGCCAGAGAAAGAAAAACTTAATTTAAAGAGCCACCTCATTGTCTGGATACGCCATGTCCCAGTTCAGACTGAGAATATACTTTTAAATGTTCCCAGTAATAGAAGTGAGAGCTGCCCATAGAAATCAAGGGGGATAAAAAGGAGTATCTGGAGCCCTCACTACATTTTGTTAGAGGCTTTTAGATTGATGCTAATAGGTCAGTATTAGTATTACTATGGCCCCAAATCTGTAATTAACATCTCTATAACTATGGCCATCTTAATTATAGGTCATGCCAAGGCAATTGGCCAGGCTTTCTATTTATCAACTATTTTACAAATCTTATTTCAGGGCTTTGTGTCTTTTGTGTGCCAGTAGTACTGCTGTATAACCACAAAACTGGTTGCATAGCACATTCTAAGGACCAGTACAGAATTTCTGTTACTTGCCATTCTACAGTAGTCAGTTCTGTACTTGGCAATATTCATTTAAAGGAGTGGAGGTCCAACTCAGAAAATAAGTCTTGTTTCCACACTTTTCTCAATGATGCCAAGGGTACACATGAAACACATTGAACTATTTCCCATGTTTATAATTTTTGAGAACTGTAAGGTGGTGAGAGACATTGAATTTTACAAGTGGGTTGGGAAATGGAAGTTGAACCTAACAAGGTTCAACAGTTCCACTTAATAACTATTAATATGGTTGTGAAAGTTAGCTCCAAAAAAGGGAGTTAATATTCACGTATGGAATTAATAGTCTTCTGGAATGCAACAGGAGAATTTACCAATCAAAGGGCTTACTTTTATATTAGCAATGAAGAAAGGCAATGGATAAGACCTACAGATGAATGGCTTTTTCAGTATGCTCATTTCCTTCATTTTTTTTTATAGGCATCAGCTTTTGTTATGGGTCTTCTTAAAGGTAAAGGGGCCCCTGACCATCAGGTCCAGTCGTGTCCGACTCTGGGGTTGCGGTGCTCATCTCGCTCTATAGGCCGAGGGAGCCGGCGTTTGTCCACAGACAGCTTTCGGGTCATGTGGCCAGCATGACAAAGCTGCTTCTGGCGAACCAGAGCAGTGCACGGAAACGCCATTTACCTTCCCGACGGAGCAGTCCCTATTTATCTACTTGCACTTTGATGTGCTTTCAAACTGCTAGGTGGGCAGGAGCTGGGACCGAGCAACGGGAGCTCACCCCGTTGCAGGGATTCGAACCGCCAACCTCCTGATCAGCAAGCCCTAGACTCTGTGGTTTAACCCACAGCGCCACCTGGGTCCCTTGGGTCTTCTTACTGGGTGCTTATTCTATTGTTATGAAAAAATGTACCCCAAAATGCGTTGCCTTTTAAGAAGGACAGACGCGGGTCGGAAGCTCCAAAATTTGCACTAAGTTCAGCTCCGCCGGGAAAATGACAGAGACCACACGATGCTGTCAGGAAAAACAAACTGATCCCTTTATTGCAGAATGCAAAGCTACAGCTGTAGGGTCCCTGCCTCTGGAAAGAAGGAAGGAACCCCGGAAAATGGTAAAGTCCCCTTATATACCCTCCTGTCCCTGCATGGAAATCTCTGGACTGGGAGGGAGGGGGAGACAAGGGCGACGGGTGGGGGATCGGATTAGCTGGGTGCGGAGATGACTTTTCCTTTCAGATGGAGAGATGTCAATCACTCTTCTCCTGTCGCTGATGGTGCTCCCTGTTGTTTGGCAGGAAGGGCAATCAGTCGAGATGGGTGCAGAGGTGGGGCAGTTCCTGGCGATTTCCGTGGGGTGGAAGTCCGCCCGGCAGGTGTTTTCCTCCAGGCCATGGAAGGGTGGGCTACGTTGAGGATGGCAATTTATTTGAATAAAGTTGTTCCAGCTAATCCCTCTATTGTCCGTGTGTCCTTGAATGGGTATAGGGTGGTAGTAGGGCAAGGTTCAGGTGGGTTGGGATCATACAGGGTTCATACAGAAAATATACCTGGAAAACATACCTAATACAGGGATTTCTAATTAAAAGGTAGCAATACAGTTCTAAGATATAAAACAGCAATTCCAATACAGAGAGATACTAGCAATTCTAATACAGAGGCAGCGGATAGAGATTTCATGGTAAGAGAACATATAATAGGCTGAGTAGAACTTGAGTAGAAAAGTGTCACTTTGGATTTGGGCGGTTTCCCCCCCCCCCCCTTCTTCTGGAAACATTGTTTTCTTCTGGGCGGAGGGGAGGTGGAGAGGGGAAATGTGTGAGTTTATGCTAACTGTTGTGCATATGCAGATCCTTAAGCCTTCCTTCAGGCAGGGTCGCGTCCTAGCGGGAGGGGTGGGGAGACAGGGAAGATGGCATTGAACAGGATTCTGGGTATTGCAGCTGTCAAATTCTGTCACCCCTCTCTGTTCATTAATAATGGTGTCCTGCAACACCCCCCCCCAATATGATTTTATAACACTAGGAACCTTTTTGGGTATGTAGCACACCGCTTCTATTTCAAGCATTCAACCCCTGGTGTTAGGAGTGCGTTAATGGCACTGCAATCTCACCCCACCCCTCATCATTTCCTGGAGTTCCTCCAATTTTATTTAACAGCACAGGGAAATAGTAAGCTACCGGTATTGGATTTATTGATTTATAAAATGCTGCACTTTATTATCATTTTTCTCAGTGTAGCTTGAGTCTTATTTGGGTTTGTTGTTTAGTATAGTAACTACAGCTAAGAAAACAAAGCCCCACCGGAAACTGTTTATGGGGAACTCGGTGGTTCTTTTTGCAGGCAGCAGGGCTCCAGTCAGTCGTTAGCAGTCGTTTGCGGCGCAATATTTTGAAGGTGAAATGCCGAGTTGGCCAAATACGCTGTTTCCAAAGAAGCTGTGCATGCGGGCTAATTATGGCCAGAATCAAATCGACACCTAAGTTTCCTTCCTGCCTGCTTTTTTCCCTCCGCCTTAACCTTCAAGCCCCCATTGCTCCTTTCCAGCTGCACCTGCCCTTGCCAGGTGTGAGCCAGCCGCAGGTGGCCACGATTTATGGGGCGTAGGGGGGGGGTGGACTGGGGCCTAATAAAGCCTGCCGCCGTGAGAAGCTCTCCCTCGGCCGATGTTCTCCAGTTGCGGCGCTTGTTTCCATGGGGTCCACGGAGCCGCTCACGTTTTCTGAAATCGCAGGCGGGGAAACAACATCAGAACGAACCAGGAAGCATAGCTGCCAAGTTTTCCCTTTTCTCGCGAGGAAGCCTATTCAGCATAAGGGAATTTCCCTTTAAAAAGGGAGAACTTGGCAGCTATGCCAGGAAGCGCCCGCTCCACGCAACAGAAAATCACATCCCGCGCTTTTTTTTTTAAGGAAAAAAAAAGAGTCTATGGTCCAGCCGCCGCGTAGGGACGCATAAGCGCGCGCAACCCAACCTTAAGGATCACGTGACAGCACAGGGAGTGCGGTGGGTGGGTAGGCGAGTTGCGAGCACGTGATCTGAAAGGGGGAATCTTGGCTTTTCCCGAACGTCGGTGCGCGTGCGCGTTTCCTCAGAGGTCGTCAAGATGGCGGCGAGGGCACCGGGTGAGTGAGGAGAGGGGACGAGTCGGTGGTGAAGGGGCTGCAGCGGGGAGGGGAGGGGCGGGAAGCTCTCCGGTTAAAGAGAATGGTTGAGGGAGCCCCCCAGCGCTTGTGGGGCAATACATGGGGCGTGTGCGAGAGGTTATGATTGCCTGGTGGGGACGGAGAGGACACTTGCTACTCTTGGCGTGCCAAGCGGTTGTGGGTTTTTCCATAGTGTAATCCTTTAAGGGCTTACTCAGAAGTAAGCCACGTCGCGTTCAGCGCAGGCAATAGGGTTGCATATTAACAGTTTCCGTAGAGAAGGGTGTTACTCTTGTGGGACCTTTATTCACGTGCTGCTCTGAGGTCCGCCTTATCGCCCCCCCCCCCGCTATCCACATAACCAGCAAAAGGTTAGTAGGCAAATCTTCTCAAGCTTGATTTAGTTGTTTATAGCCACGCTTCATGCTGTGCACCAGTAGCAATTCGTAATTGTCCCACGCGGACTTTCATTCTAAGTCATCGAAGGGTATGCGGGAAGCAAAGAGTAGATGAATGAAAAGTTTCATTTTGGCCACCCTTGTCTCTTAAAACGTGGCAAACGGTCCTCTAGGACAGCAGCAAGTAGCAAATCTGTCACTCTCCTTTAGCTTGTGAATTGCAACACAATGCATCCTTCTGAATGTGTCTCCTCCCCAGCTTGCAGTCCGTGTTAGAAAGCTAGGAGCTAAATAGCACCTTAAATCTAGGTTATGGGTGCTGCAATGAAGTGCTTAGGCACACTTTTTTATAACATCCCCAAACTGCGGCCCTCCAGATGTTTTGGCCTACAACTCCCATGATCCCTAGCTAACAGGACCAGTGGTCAGGGAAGATGGGAATTGTAGTCCAAAACATCTGGAGGGCCAAAGTTTGGGGATGCCCACCCCCCTAATATTCTTAAGAGCATCTCTTCTCCAGTCTTCAGAGAGTAGATGGTAGTGGGGAGGCAGAAAACGGTTATCCTTTCCTTCCACTCTGCAGTTTTAATCTGAAATCTTAGGCGCAGTACTGCACCCAGAGCTCAGACTAATGAAATTCCCTGTCGCAAAATGCACCTAGAACAGTGGGAGTTTTGAACACTGCTTGCAGTGCACATACAGTAGTACAATGTCAATTATGAATCTAGCCATATACTGTCAACTATCAAAGGGGTAGTAATTCTTGAAGAATACTTTGGCCACCTCATGAGGAGAGAAGAATCCTTGGAAAAGACCCTGATGTTGGGTAAGATTGAGGGCACTAGGAGAAGGGGACGTCAGAGGACAAGATGGTTGGACAGTGTTCTCGAAGCTACGAACATGTGTCTGACCAAACTGCGGGAGGCAGTGCAAGACAGGAGTGCCTGGCGTGCTATGGTCCATGGGGTCACGAAGAGTCGGACACGACTAAACGACTAAACAACAACAACAAATTCTTGAAGGCACTAAACATGTTAAAATGCTTATTGTTTTGAGGAAAGCTATGAAGTGACACTGCTTGCAGTTGAGGCCAGGTTTTACTTCATGATTTGTTTATTGTTGCATAGCTGCTAATGCACAATAAAGTGGAACCTCGGTTTACGAACACCTCCATTTACAAATTTTCAGTTTACAAACGCCGCGGACCCATCTGGAACGGATTAATCCACTTTCCATTACTTTCAATGGGAAAGTTCGCTTCAGTTTATGAACGCTTCAGTTTAAGTACTCCGCAGACCGTTTGGAACAGATTAATCCACTTTCCATTACTTTCAATGGGAAAGTTTGCTTCAGTTTATGAATGCTTCAGTTTAGGAACAGACTTCTGGAACCAATTGTGTTCATAAACCGATGTACCACTGTAGATGGTGGGTGCAGGTGGTGGGGCTGATGACTAAGCAAACATTCATCTCATCTGCTGTTGCATAGCTGTTTCATGGATATTTTGAGTAGCATTGTGTTTTTACATCCTGTTGACAACTGCACAGCATCCAAACTGTTGTTCCTGCTTTCTGTTTGTTACAAATGTTGCATGTTTATAAAAGCAAACTAAAATACTGTAGATTCTTTGTGTCTGAATAAATGCCTCTACCAGTTATGCTCTTGAACTAACGGAGGCTATTAATACTTCCAGCTGCAGCCAGCGGTCGTCTCCTTGATGGTATTCGCAAATGGTATTACAATGCAGCTGGGTTCAACAAAATTGGTAGGTGTTGGAAGTGCATGTACTCTGTAACTGAAGCCCTTTACTGTTGAAGTTGTTTGATTTGGAACCTGACTAAGAAGGGTCTGCTTGTTGTGGGGGGAGAATTATCTTGCATTTTGTCCACTTTCTGCTAGTATCTTTGGATTCTTCTTCTTGGTGTTGTGATTGTGTGTGAATTTTTATTATCCACATGGGGTTTTTTGCAGAAAAGAAATGGGACAGTTTTAAATAAACTTGGGTAAACCAGTGGCCTTTGAGAATACAGAAGTTGGCTGTCCCTGTTTTTGGTCACGAACAATAGTCAAATATATATCAAAAACTAATACAGGTGTGGGTGGTTTAGGTTTGTCAGTTGACCAATCAGGCATATGTCAAAATGACCTTAACAGATTAGACAACTGGGCCAAAGCAAACAAGATGAATTTTAATAAGGAGAAATGTAAAGTACTACACTTTGGGGGGGGGATGAAAGGCACAAATACAGGATGGGAGACACCTGGCTTGAGAGCAGTACATGTGAAAAGGACCTAGGAGTCTTGGTAGACCACAGACTTGACATGAGTCAGCAGTGTGATGCAGCAGCTAAAAAAGCCAATGCAATTCTGGGCTGCATCAATAGGAGTATAGCATCTAGATCAAGGGAAGTAATAGTACCACTGTATTCTGCTCTGGTCAGACCTCACCTGGAGTACTGTGTCCAGTTCTGGGCACCACAGTTCAAGAAGGATACTGACAAGCTGGAACGTGTCCAGAAGAGGGCAACCAAAATGGTCAAAGGCCTGGAAACGGTGCCTTATGAGGAACGGCTTAGGGAGCTGGGTATGTTTAGCCTGGAGAAGAGAAGGTTAAGGGGTGATATGATAGCCATGTTCAAATATATAAAAGGATGTCATATAGAGGAGGGAGAAAGGTTGTTTTCTGCTGCTCCAGAGAAGCGGACACGGAGCAATGGATTCAAACTTCAAGAAAGAACATTCCACCTAAACATTAGAAAGAACTTCCTGACAGTAAGAGCTGTTCGGCGGTGGAATTTGCTACCAAGGAGTGTGGTGGAGTCTCCTTCTTTGGAGGTCTTTAAGCAGAGGCTTGACAGGCATATGTCAAGAATGCTTTGATGGTTTTTCCTGCTTGGCAGGGGGTTGAACTGGATGGCCCTTGTGGTCTCTTCCAACTCTATGATGTCATATGACCATGATAAAAAATGCCAAATATTCCAGTTTATGTGGGTGGAACTTTAGCTTCTTATTTCCTTATGGCAAAATTTGTTAGCTATTACAGGAACAAGGCTGCTTGCTTCCAAGCCCTACAATAGCCTGGGCTAAACCTAACTTGGTAGCAAAGTTTGTCCTGCTTGCTACCTACTGTAATTGTCAGTATCCCTGAAGAAGAAGAGGAACACAAGTAAACCGTAGCAAAAGTCATTGCTTAGTACTACCCAAGACTTCAACAACTTTGGTTATCCCCTCCCTGTGAACTGACTGCCTTCTCTTTAAACTGTATTTCAAAATAATAATAATAATTATTATTTATTATTATTATTATTAATTTATTATAGCCTGCCCATCTGGCTGGGTTTCCCCAGCTACTACTTTGGGCAACTTACAACACAATAACAACAACAATTTATTATTTATACCCAATACAGGGTTGCCTAAAAATCTATGAAAGTTAATTTCATTGGGTTTCAGTATCAGCTACCTAATTTGTAACTAGCATGAGTAATAAAATTATTGATGACTGGCAGAGCAAGTCTAACCTTGATCTGCACTGCTGGCAGGTGTTAGGATGTGGGGGGGGGGCGACTGCTGAAAGTGCAGCAAGGGTTCAGAATGGGTTCAGAATGGTCTGGAGTATGTCGAGCTATCATTTCTTGGTTAGTGGCCTGACCCGGGTGTATATTTACTGCTTTGGAGTCTGCAGCTTTATCAGTGGGATGTTCTGTGAGTTATGGACATTCATATAAAATACCTGTTTTCAGGCACTTAGAGCTAATAAGCTGCTAAAAATTAATTTCTAGAGCTAGTGAAAAGAAATGCCATTGGTCTTGGTACTCCTACCCCCAAAAAGTGTGGTTTTTTTAATAAAAATAATAATCTCTACTGCTGTTCAGCTGTCATTTGTGTTAACATGAGAAACATCTTTCTGCTACAGGACTTATGCGAGATGATACAATGTATGAAAATGAAGATGTGAAAGAAGCGATAAAGAGGCTTCCTGAAGATGTACGTAATGAGAGATTATTTCGCATCAAGAGAGCGTTGGACTTGTCCATGAGGCATCAAATACTTCCGAAAGAACAGTGGGTAAAATATGAAGAGGTATGGTTGCATACCCATATAATAAGAGTCAACCCAGTTTTCTAGGGAAGGTTGGTTGTAAGCCAACATAAATATTATGTTCAACATAAATATTGTGTTCTCCCATTAATAGGAGTTTTCTGGAAATCTTTGTATCAAATCTTCCAGTGCCCTAAAGACTCAATTAGGATGTAGCTTATCATATTCAATTAAGTATAGTTGGATTTTAATTAACACTTCTGTTTATAAGTAGATGTGTGTGAGAGAGAGAATTCTACATGCACACTTCCTGAGAATAAATACATGAAACGAGTTAATTATAATTTGAAACTGCCCAATTTTGCTGGTATAGCCATTCATTGTAACCAACTATGAAATGATGCATTTTTTAGAAATGGAAAACTTTCCACAGAAAAAGTGTAGTAGTTGGAAAATTTCCATTCCACATCATTGTTCCCTTGTCAAACAACGTAAGATACAGTCATACCTCGGTTTAAGTACGCTTCGGTTTGAGTACTTTCAGTTTAAGTACTCCGCGGACCCGTCTGGTGTAGATTTATCCACTTTCCATTACTTTCAATGGGAAAGTTTGTGGGAATGTTCAGGAATGTGGATGAGGAGATATTGTTTAATATATCCTATCCCCGCTTGCGCTAGCAAGCACCAAACTTTAGCAGAGTAAAAACATTCCCCTTTTGCAAAATACACAGCAGAAAAACGTTTGCGCAGGCTTGATTTAAGCCACTAAAATAAAGTGTATTTTCCTGGTATTTCCCCTTTTTCCCTCTTAAAAGAAAAGACACAACACAATGCTCTTAAAAGTATAAAAGATGTTTACTTACAAGCATCTCGAGGTACAGCACACTCAAGAGGTAGACTTGCTTAGTTAAAAGGTAATATATACATTGTGAAGTTCACTTATAAGAAGTGAGACTCCATCTCATCTCTCTCTCTAGGCTGGAGGCCTTGAGGGAGAGACTCACTAAGATGTGAAGGAAGAGGAAACTAGGCTTAGTCATATCCTCCTCCTCAGTCCTCCAAGTGGACTATCTAGGGATTGTTGTGACTTGGCTGCACTTAACCCTTTGCATCCCACAAAGTTCACTTCAGGTTAAGTACGCTTCAGGTTAAGAACAGACTTCCGGAACCAATTATGTACTTAAACCGAGGTACCACTGTACTGGATTTATCTAAACTAAGTCATGATTTAGTCCCATTGAAATCAAATAAGTTACTTACCATGACTTAAGTCCCATTGATTTCCCGTTGTATTAAACTACTGAATGGTGTCTGTTCATAATGATGATTATTACTTTGAAGAATTGAGTTGAGTATTGGTTAACTCTTGTGATGCTAATCTAAGGCTGTAGAACTGCTTCTGGGTGGATGGAATATTCATGGCTCAATTCAGAACTTTGAGGGGAATAGAAATTGCAGAAAACCTACTCTGATTCTTCAGCAAAAACATGGCTGGGAGGAGGAGATAAGGGAACACATACTACTTTTCACTCACAGCAGGTAAAGGTAAAGGGACCCCTGACCATTAGGTCCAGTCGTGACCGACTGGGGTTGCGCGCTCATCTCGCATTATTGGCCGAGGGAGCCGGCGTATAGCTTCCAGGTCATGTGGCCAGCATGACAAAGCCGCTTCTGGCAAACCAGAGCAGCACATGGAAACGCCGTTTACCTTCCCGCTGTAGCGGTTCCTATTTATCTACTTGCATTTTGACGTGCTTTCGAACTGCTAGGTTGGCAGGAGCTGGGACCGAGCAACAGGAGCTCACCCCGTCACAGGGATTCGAACCGCTGACCTTCTGATCAGCAAGCCCTAGCTCAGTGGTTTAACCACAGCGCCACCTGGGTCCCTTCACTCACAGCACATGAGTGGAAATGGGCTCTGTGAGCAGTTTGCCAAAAGACCCAACAGATCTCGATCACAGCCAGAAACTTGCATGTGATCATGATAACTGAATGCATCTTCGAACATAATGTGGTTGGGACAACTTATCTATAGAAATCAGGTCTTACCTGCTGATCACGTCTTGCTTTGGGAGGATATATTTGTCTCATCATTAATCTGCTGTTTGTCAGGTTTAGTGCAGTAAAACCCAATTTTATGAAACTTAATAGTGCATAAACCTTCAGTTCCTTTATACATGACTTGTAGTATTATCCACCTTGAGTCTTGTGGGGGGGTTATAATTCTATCTCCATATTATTATTATTTTTAAATGGTTCTCTGTTCTGTCATTGTCATAGTTTAGCATGATCAGTGTTGTGTAGAGAAGGTCAAGCTTTGTCATAATCGGCCCCATGAAAATCTGTAAAACAAAGTAAGATAGTTGTAATATAGATCAGAGTTGTTAGAGGACAAAATCTTCTCACACTAGGCACTGGGATCACCAGGGGTAAATGGCAATGCTTGCCTCAGACAGTTTTTCATCCCATACTGGTGATGCCACCCATTATTTATATAAGAAAAAGTTTTTTTAAAAAAACGGCATATCAGGGCAAAGTTGCAGTGTAACCAAAATCTTTAATGTCACATAGCCTAGCCACCAACAGCTTGACCTGCAGCTTGGGCATGCTTTTACAGAGGAGAAGACAGTGAAATGGAGACCATTGCTGGCTAACAACTGGTACAATACTGAGTGAAAGATGTCTAGAGGTGTATCGGTGTTATTTGCAAATCTAGCTGCAGCAAACACAAATCCAGTAGCAACTTAAAGACTAACAAGTATTATGGCATAATCTTTCGTGAACTAGTCTTCTAGTCAATGGAAATTTGTGTTATGATAAACTTGTTAGTCAGTAGCACCCTCGATGCTCTTGATTTTTGGTGGTGAAAAATTTCTCAACAGGCGCTTGACTTATTGTAAACATGTTTAAACGCAAGACACAAAAGTTAGACTGATTCTGTGTGGCAGTTTCAGTAACTGATAAGATGTTTAGTAGGGCAGATGCATGCACTAATCACACAAATTTAGGGAAATGACTCTACAAGTAATAATTGTAGTAGGAAAGGCCAGTTGGTGAATTATGGATTGTTGTTGTTTAGTCGTTTAGTCGTGTCCGACTCTTCGTGACCCCATGGACCATAGCACGCCAGGCACTCCTGTCTTCCACTGCCTCCCGCAGTTTGGTCAAACTCATGTTCGTAGCTTCGAGAACACTGTCCAACCATCTTGTCCTCTGACGTCCCCTTCTCCTAGTGCCCTCAATCTTTCCCAACATCAGGGTCTTTTCCAAGGATTCTTCTCTTCTCATGAGGTGGCCAAAGTATTGGAGCCTCAGCTTCACGATCTGTCCTTCCAGGGAGCACTCAGGGCTGATTTCCTTAAGAATGGATAGGTTTGATCTTCTTGCAGTCCATGGGACTCTCAAGAGTCTCCTCCAGCACCATAATTCAAAAGCATCAATTCTTCGGCGATCAGCCTTCTTTATGGTCCAGCTCTCACTTCCATACATCACTACTGGGAATTATGGATTAAGCATTTTAAATTTAGGTCTGCCTGCTCTGTTCCTAAAATGGTGGTGAAGTACCAGATAATCCATGTTACTGTTGATGCTGCTCTTACAAAAAGATGCCGGTATGAAATGTCCAGTATCCTTAACTCTCTCTCTTTTTTAGGACAAACATTATCTTGAGCCATATCTGAAAGAAGTCATCCGTGAAAGACTTGAAAGAGAAGAGTTGGAAAAGAAATAGCTGCTGCTGCTGCAATGCACTTCAGAAGAATGTTTTCTTTTAAGTTTTAAATTATTTTGTTCAGGTAGGGGTCTACTGAGAAAATCTGGGTGTGGAGAAATCTCATGTAAATCTTTCCTCACTTAATATTCATCCACCTAAAATAAACATTACCAAATCTACTTGGAATCCTTTCTCCTAAATTGCAAGGAATTGGTTCAAGTCTTTTCAGCTTCATTGCATGCTAACATGGTGATCTGTGATCTTCATTCCAGCTGTTTGAGTAATTCTTTTTGTCATAATACAGATGTTTCCTGCAGCTGGAAGGGTAGATAAGCAACAACCTTTGCTGTTTGTTTCTGTTCTTCTGATTCATTTCTTAAAAGGGATGCCCATCTGCAGAATGACTATATAGCCATCATCGCCTCTTGTCTCTGGAGGTGGGAATGCAGACACACTTGAGTATTCAGCAGCAGCAGCACTAGATAGGGATTACGTAATCCCTATCGTGTCTACCCAAACAAATGAAATGCTGCATTAATAGATGCTTTTGGAATTTGTGTTTCTTGCCAATCTTTAAATAAAAGCAATTGCCTCATTTAACCTAAATTAGTCACTTGGATTTATTTGCTGAATTACTAAGGCATGCCTAGTATACTTTAGCATGCTGAATTA
The DNA here is from genome assembly GCF_963506605.1 of Zootoca vivipara. Taxonomy (NCBI): domain Eukaryota; kingdom Metazoa; phylum Chordata; class Lepidosauria; order Squamata; family Lacertidae; genus Zootoca; species Zootoca vivipara. Next base: position 23,908,694 of record NC_083283.1, read on the forward strand.
CTAAAGTATACAGTCCTGAGCAGACTTCTGGAGTAAAAGTTCCTTTTGTACTCTACATACGGAGGCACGTATACCACCTGCTACAGATGTAGCCACGGCTGGATTTAGGTTTGATGAGGCCCTAGGCTACTGAAGGTAATGGGGCCCTTCATATGTCCAGCTGTCCTTTGTCAACAACAAATTGTTGCTGTTTTTTGTGTTGAATATATGCTATATGGTAATTTATATGAGCAAACCAGTTATATTTTAAGGAGCAGACTAGCAGGCGGGGCCCATTAGTTACATCATAGGAGTCAACACAAAACACTGCTGTATGTAGGTTTTATTTTATTTGTTTTTTATCTTATATTTTGGAAATGTACATCCAGTGTTTTTTCCTTTATTTTTTTGGGGGGGGGCAAGAGAATGGGGCCCTAAGCTATAGCTTATTTACCTTATACATAAATCTGGCACTGGATGTAGCCCTTGTGTTGTGGCTTCTTTACCCCGGCCTTTGATACTTGATATGTATATAAAACTTTAGTTGTGATTGTAATGTGTTTTAGACTGTTTTAATGCTGTGTTTTATGTTGCTGTAACCTGCCCTAGGACCTTCTGATAATGGGCAGAAAATAAATATTGATTTGTTCGCTTTCATATTATATATCTATATATACACAGTGCTTTTTTCTGGGGGGACGCAGAGGTATACATACCCCTAAACGTTTTGTGAATTTAAGTTTGGCCTCATTGAGGGGCAGTATTTCAATATGAGTAGGAAAATGAGAGTACCCCTAAACATTTTTTTAAGGAAAAAAAAGCACTGTACACACACAGAGAAGAGAGAGAGATGGGCAATAGTTCATAAACTATGTTGTATAATATAACTGCTTTTTCTATAAACTATAGGAAAGCAATTTTATCCTTTGGGGAATCAGATTGTTAGTGTGAAATAAAGAAGTATGAGGTTTGTGATCACTGAGCTCCAGGTGGGCCCTGGGACTCATAGATCTGTCAAAAGAGCAAGTGAAATGAGTCCTCACTTCAGATGCTGAACAGCAAAAGCTGGCAAAGCAGAGGTACAAGCAACTAATGAGGCTCTCTTACTTGCTTCTTGATTATGCACAAATGTGCTCTGTGGTGGAAGCTAGCTGTTGTCGACATCTCCAGTTATAAATTGTGCATCCCATCTGTTGATTACTTCCATGAGTTCTACATGCCTCCGTGTGCTGAATACAAAATTAATCTACCCAGATTCTCTTTTAAAAGGCATACCATTTTCCAAGACTAGAAGTACACATAATCTGGCTATGTTTTGAAACGTACTTAAGAATTCAGAGTAACTCATCAACATAGCAGTTCCAGAGTAACTGTAGCAAAATGTTTCAAGAGTTTTGTTTAGTCGTGTCCAACTCTTCGTGACCCCATGGACCATAGCACGCCAGGCACTCCTGTCTTGCACTGCCTCCCGCAGTTTGGTCAAACTCATGTTCGTAGCTTCGAGAACACTGTCCAACCATCTCGTCCCCTTCTCCTAGTGCCCTCAATCTTTCCCAACATCAGGGTCTTTTCCAGGGAGTCTTCTCTTCTCATGAGGTGGCCAAAGTATTGGAGCCTCAGCTTCACGATCTGTCCTTCCAGTGAGCACTCAGGGCTGATTTCCTGAAGAATGGATAGGTTTGATCTTCTTGCAGTCCATGGGACTCTCAAGAGTCTCCTCCAGCACCATAATTCAAAAGCATCAATTTCAAGAGTTAGAAGAAACTAATTCTGATTCATCTAATGGTCCAATTTCATGCCTTAAAAACAGGAGCACCTGAAGGGGCTGCATTTGCAATTCCAAGGTAAAGTTTGTCCCCTACCAGCAGCAGGCAGTTCAAGGGCTACCCCAATTCCAATTCCTTTCTGTAGTGAACTTCTTTTCTGTCCTCGGCACAGAAATAGAAAACTTCCAAATGAAGAGGACAGAATTCTGTTGAATTACAAAATTGCTGTAAAATGGAAGATTCCCCCCCCCCAGAAAGGCCCCTTAAGGAAAATCTTACGCAGGGGTCAGCAAACTTTTTCAGCAGGGGGCCGGTCCACTGTTCCTCAGACCTTGGAGGAGGGGAGACTATATTTTGAAAAAGAATATGAACGAATTCCTATGCCCCACAAAAAACCCAGAGATGCATTTTAAATAAAAGGACACATTCTACTCATGTAAAAACACCAGGCAGGCCCCACAAATAACCCAGAGATGCATTTTAAATAAAAGGACACATTCTACTCGTGTAAAAACATGCTGATTTCCAGACTGTCAGTGGGCCGGATTTAGAAAGCGATTGGGCCGCATCTGGCCCCCGGGCCTTAGTTTGGGGACCCTGATATACGCCATTGTCTTAATCTGGTGAGGTATAATGGGAGCAATTGAATAAAACTTGCAGAAGATAATTTGTGGATTTATTCAATTCTTCCTTGAAAGACTGGCCGAAACTGAATTCAAAGGTAACGGCACTTTACTTTGGGTGAGGCAAATTCAAACAAAGTATATAGAGGTCTAGACTAGAGCAAAGAATGCTTAGGAAGAAAAAGGGGGTCTCAACCCTTTCAGAATGTAAGAAAAGCTGGCTGGATCAGCTCAACGACTTGAGTACAGCATCTTATTCTCACAATGCCTGACCAGATTCCTACAGGAAGTCTGAAAGCAGGACCTGAGCTCCCTTCCCTCTGCTTTGCCACCAGTTTTCTCTTGGCATGGGTTATTTTAGCACAGGTGTAGCCAGCCTGGTGCCCTCAAGATATTGTTTAAATCAAATTACCATAATCCCCGACTAGTGGCTATACTGACTTGGGCTGATGGGAATCCCAAAAATAACTGGAGGAGAAAAATAGGTTTCAGCCAATAAATTTAAAGGATTAGTTTCTTCCCCACCCCACCCCCTTGCACCAAATAAATGTTTCATAATCCTGCATGCACATGTGTGCACATGTAGTGTTCTCTAAAACTCATTGATGGCATAGTTTTTACACCCTGATCTGCCATTATCACTTGCAGCTTTAGTCCTATCAAATGCTAGTCCTTTCTACCCTAATAAAACTAAAAAAACTTTCCATAGACTGAATGGAAAGAGTTTGCCTTGGTTGTCCGTAATTTGCCTCTCCTTTTTATCTGTTCCCTAGAACCACTGCTCATACATACATACATACATACATACATACATACATACATACATACATAATTGAAATGGTAAAGGTAAAAGGTAAAGGACCCCTGGACAGTTAAGTCCAGTCAAAGGCGACTATGGGGTTGCAGTGCCCATCTCACTTTCAGTCTGAGGGAGCCAGCGTTTGTCCACAGACAGCTTTCCGGGTCATGTGGCCAACATGACTAAACCCATACCTGCCAAGTTCCAGCCTGAGAAATAAGGGACTGGACCAGAAGTAGAGGACCGGAAGTAGCCATTTTGGAACTGGGCGGAGCATGCTCAGAAGCGACTTTTGATGCTGTTCTGCCCTGTTCCAAAATGGCCGCCGCACCAGAAGTCGTGCTGCAGCCATTTTGGAACTGGGCAAAGCAGCATCAAAAGTTGCTTCTGAGCATGCTCCGCCCAGTTCCAAAATGGCCGTCGCGCCAGAATAAACCGGGGGGAAACAAAAAAAAAACCACCGTTTTTCCGGCTGGGGACAGCTGGAAAAACGGGGGTTTCCCGGGGAATACGGGAGACTTGGCAGCTATGCTAAACCACTACTGGCGCAGGGAGGACCGTGACAAGTGCCCAAGCACGCGGAAATGCCGTTTACCTTCCCGCCACAGTGGTACATATTTATCTACTTGCACTGGCATGCTTTTGAACTGCTAGGTAGGCAGGAGCTGGGACAGAGCAACAGGAGCTCACTCCGTTGTGCGGATTTGAACCGCCGACCTTCCGATCGGCAAGCCCAAGAGGCTCAGTGGTTTAGACCACAGCGCCACCCACATCCCTTGTCTAATTGAAATATTGAACTCTTGACTGATGGTGATTGATCTTTGATGGTAAAGTAGATTTGACGTCAGTACATCTGTGTGCTTGAACCCATATCGGTGCCAGCTGCATAAAAACAGGGTCTGTAAAGGTAAGGAATGTTCTCTCTCTTGCCCTCCCACCCAAACTCCTTTTTGACAAATTGCTAGGAAATAGGTTGTGGGAGAAAAGCTTGAGTTGGCCCCTCTTTCTCTCAAACTGACTAATGAGAGTAGATCTGAATTCAAGCACCTAAATCTGTGCAGAGCTCAAGTATTGTGTCTTTTTGAGATGGATTTCATGAGTTTGCAGTACATAAATGAATAATAATAAAAGTGTCCTAGCAACGATTAATAATAGGGATGGGGCTGTAGATCAGCAGTAGAGCCAGTTCTTTGACTATAGAAAAGGTACCAGACTCAATCCCTGGCAATTCCAGTTAAGGCTGGAAATTACTCTGCCTGAAACCCTGGACAGCCTCTACGTGTCAATGTAAACAGTGCTAAGCTAGATGGATCAATGGTTTGACACTGTAAAGCAGCTTCCCATGTTTCTAGAAATACTGTAACTAAAACACATCTGAAACGGCATCGAAGCTGTTTAGCTGAATACTCAATATGCAGTTACAGATCTGTATGTTCATTTATATTCCCATGTTAGGAACGTAAGTGTGAGAATTTTGCTGTTGTTGTTGTTGTTTTTTTGAACAGGCACCAAAATGTGCATCAGTTCAGATAAGTAGAAAGACAAAATACAGGGCCGTCTTAAGCGCCCCTGGCGCCGTGGTGCGCCGGATCTCTCCGGCGCCCTCCCGCCCCGTTTCCCAGCGCGGTGGGCGGGTGAGCACAGCACGGCTGCCACAGGCGCAGCTGCGCGGAGGACCGGCCAGCCAGCGGGTGGGCGCAGCTCGCGGTGCCCTCCTGGCGGGCCGGCGCCATGGTGCCCTGCGCCACCCAGCCTGGCCATAGGGCCGGCCCTGACAAAATACTGAATGTGCTGGCTTACTAGCATTGTGACTAATCCACCATTCTAAGGTTTAGTAAGGATAAGAAATGCCATGTTTTAGAATGAGAAAAATAAAATAGCTTAGAAGAATTCTTCACCCTGGCACTAGATGGAGTTGTACCATAGATCAATAAAGCACTTCTTCAATTATTCTCTCTCTCTCTCTCTCTCCCTCTCTCTCTCTCTCTCTCTCTCTCTCTCTCTCTCTCTCTCTCTCTCTTTCTCTCTCTCTCTCTCTCTCTCTCTCTCTCTCTCTCTCTCTCTCTCTCTATATATATATATATATATATATTTCAAGATGACAGCTTCTTAAAGGTTTATAGCCCCCAGGAGAATTTACTACTAAGTCATGTACTGATGTAATGAAACCTAATATATGCTGTGTAAAATGAATTATGAGATACTATTTAGTTTCAGGATTTTATTACTTCAATCATTTGTAGCTGTATTTCCTTTTATATTATTGCTCAATCTTTAAACAGACCAGATGACTGTATAAAGAACACCTAATAAAATCTGGAGATGTTAAAACACAAATGTTAAATTTTCTAACATGCTTGCTGTATTATTATTATTTAAATACTAGCTTTCCCATCACAGTGTTGGATATTTGGGAAATATAAGACAATTATATAGAGATAGAAATCATGGGTTGCTGCCAGGCAGTGTAGACAATATTGGGCTAGATGGACTAGTGATATAACTCAGTATGATAAGGCAGCTTTCTATGTTCCTAAAGTGCTCCTTTGCTGCCAGGCTGACAAGAGGTGGTTTGGGCTTGTGATAATTGGGTCGCACTGTGCCTGATGGTATTAGCAACAGCAGATACAGAAGTTTTAGGGGAAGGACCAACAGCTCCGTGTTTCGCTATGCTCTGCATACAGACTTAGAGGACCTGGAACTCCATCCCAAACCATTAGCCCATGGTAGCTGGAGCTACTGGGAACTGGTATTTTTGAGCTGCTCTGGGAGCCTTTTTCTGTTTTTCTGAAAAATAGAGAGGGTTAAAAACAAAATTAAATTAACTATTGGCCAGGTTTATCCTTGCACAGACCTGGGTTTTATTACTTTGCTCACTTGTCGCTGTATTTCCTTGTGTGTTATTTCTCAGTCAATTTTATCTGTTTAACATCAATACAAGCAAAATGATGGTTTTGTGTTTCAAAGGCTAGCCCTTTCCAAACTTTTGCTGCAGTAGAGTAGGTGATTGGGTTTTGGACGGTGTCCCAGCCAAACACTACTGAGCTTTCTCATCAGTTAGAATCCAACACATGGAATAATGACTGCAGGGTGTTGTATTTTTATCACTGAATTTTGCCAATGGACCTGCCTAAAGGAAGCGGTAACTTGAAACACTTTTTCAAGAGCCAAGACCTACAGAGGTAAAGTGGAATTTAATCTGATATTCGCTTATTCTTCGCTCGTGTTGTTTTATAGATACTGGATTAGGTTCCTCTCTCAGAACAGAATTTGGCCCTCTCGATTATCATTACAATGGAAATGGTTTGCCCACCCTGAAAATAAACAGAGCTTGCAGAGATCAGGGAAATGCAGTATTGTTGCTTGGCGCTTGTTCTAGTAATTGTTGGCTAGAGTTAATTTCGCATACAGTACCTACAGGGAAGGGAGACTTTGGGATATCACATTAGCATCTCTGTTATGGTTTAATGGTATCTCTCATTACTTGTTGTGCTCCTCTTTATTCATAGTGATTTATGGCTCTTAAATGAATGGTAATTCAAATTTTGATATCATCTTGCTCCACCCTGAAGTCTTGGGATGATGTTCTAGTACTATATGAGTGAAATTCTATCAATAATGACTTTGTAATCTGCCACAGTATGCTGCAGACAAGCACAATGTTGAACAATACCAGCATGTGCATAACCCCAACTGCCAAATACCTAGTATTTTTGCTTTTAGAGTGTGCTTTGCTTCTGGGAAAGGAAAGGGCACAGATCTAATCAGGCCTCTATGGTGGCGATAGGGATGCGGGGAGAAATTTGATTATATTTGCATTTAAAGGCACCTGACCTAATCCACACCTTTCAAAACAATATGTGAACTGAAAAACAGCCACCCTTTGACATTTGCACTCCTGATTTTTGCAACGCTGTCCTCCAGACAAGTAATAATATGTAGAGAATGCATATACTAGGCTAAAGTATGTATTTCAAATGCATACCTGTATATTAGTGAAAATAACGCTTTAAAATGCCTTATATAAGGGAAAATCACTTTGCAAAAATGTGTCCATAAGGGAGAGTTGCATGCTCTGCAGTAATGTGCTTTTGTGGCAAAGATTTTCCTTTTGAATCTTTAATTCAAATCTATTTCAGGATTTGTTTTAGATGTGGAGAATGCTACATGCTTTTTAAAAGCAAAATCCTTGTACTGGATCCCTTCACCACTACACCAAAAACTCTTGAATTAAATTATCTGGACAGGGGGTTAGCTAATGGCTTGGCCTTTTCCTATCAGTTGAGGAAATGACCCCTCCAACTTATTTTGGACACTTCCCTACATTTTTTTATGTGTGTTACACTTGCGAAATCCTTTGGCTGAAGAAGAGTGGCTCCCCTCCCCTCAAAAAATTAATAATAATCTGTAGCTCTTTAAATGTTTGGGAAACAAATCAGGGTCTCTCTTTACTGCTTCCTTTTTATTGTGTGGTGATAACATTTTTACCAGCATACAGCTCTGAACCTACAAAACAAACAGAGGGACAAGTACTGTATTAAAATCCTGTTTATGGAGCCAAGTATTTCCCTTCTGCAATGGAGCCCCTTCCCCTTTAACTGCACTCAAAGCTTGAGATCCAAAGATGGTTTATTCATCTATGGGGTGGGGAATCAGCCTGTGGCCTTCCAAGTGTCTCTGGACACCCACACCCATGAATCCCAGCCAAGGTGGCCAATGGTCAGCGATGGTGAGAAATGGGAAACAAAACAGGTCTAATCCCTTTGGAAGAGGTGGCCACACCAGCAGCTTCCACCCGATTCTGGAGGAATATTTAGAAACTTAAGAGACTTTTCATCAATAATAATAATAGCTTTAAAGATTTCCTGCACAGAAACTCCTAGGTGCATTTGCCTGAAATTTGGTGGGCTTAATCCACTCTGGAGAAGTGCCTTTGCTTACAAATTTTCATCCTCTCAGGTGAAAGGGGGCAAAATATAAAAGGTGCATGGAGATTTGCCATTGTAGTCAACAGGTGTGAAACAAGAGCTTTGGGTTTAGCACATCACATTTGGACCCGGATAATGAATCGAACCGGAATGACAACATGCAGATCTGAAACAGACCGGGCTGCTTCCAAACACAATAGACACAGATGCAAGGCGAATCTTGTGGCCGTTGCACCCATAGAGGTTTTTCACCCCCGCTGTCCACAGGGTGGTGCTGTGAACCCACCAGTCTCACATCATATCCTTCCACTGTACCGAGACCTACTGCGTACTGCATAATAAAAAGGGAGAAAATAGTACATCCAGATGTGACACACTTTGCACACTGTTGATCAGCATTGGGAACCAGCAGTCGAACAGACCTGTGCAACAAAGCTCCCCATCAAATAAATACTTAAAAAATGACCTGGAAAGTGAAAGTGAATTGCTATGTTTGTGTTAACACGGGAAAAGCAAAATGCTGCTCTTAGCTTTAGCTTGATTGTTGTGTTTCTGCTTAAGCCAACTCTCTGCAAGTGTGGCTCTCCGTATTGGACCATAACCACCAGTAGTGCAAGTGCTGCTGCTGCCTTCTCCAAGCTATGTGTCTGCTAGGCAATCAGACGTGGGGATGGCAACGAGGACTAGTGGTTGCAGCAGCATCCTCCGCAACTGGCAACCTCTTACCTTTCCTTGTGTGTCCTCAGTGTCCATGGTGCAGGTCCCCTGCTAAGCACTTCCTTATTGTGTAGTGCTCAAGACTGGGAGTCAGTGGTGGCAGCTGTCAGGAGCGAGCCAGCAATAAATCACAAGGAGTTAAGTGAAGTTAACTCTTCATTAGAATAAACCAGGTCTGCTCAAGAGCGCTAGGCCTAATGAGCACAGCAACTCTTCTTGGTAGGTCTTGCCCTTATGAGGCAGTCATGGAGACGGAAGGACCCTGCCTTCCCACAGCAGCCTACGTCTCCATCTCTCTCAGGTCCTTCCCAAGCAGCCAGAGACTTAGCTGGTGCACCAGCTTCATACCTCTACTCAACTTGGGAGAGCAGAGGGGAGGGGAGCGTGTCACAGCAGGAGGGGAAGACCCCCCCCCATGCTGTTTCATCAGCCTGACTCATCTCTGCCTCTTGCCTCCCTTTTTTCCTCATTTTGGACTTCTCTCTGCCACAGACTCTCCCTGCTCACTAAACCCTGGCGCCTCTTCAGCTTCCGACATCACCTCCTCCCAATCATCTCCCTCTGACCGCTCATCATCATCCCACCCTGGATTCTGAGCCTTCTTCGCTTGGAGGTTCACCCTCCCAACACTGCTCTGTGTCCAGGAAGGCGATGGCAGTAGCCTTGGTGTTCCCCCACAGGGACCTGCATGCCAGGACCTGATAGTGCTCTGGGGCAAATTTAAGAGGTGCTAGTGAGTGCCACCACTTGGGATGCGGGTGGCGCTGTGGTCTAAACCACAGGGCCTAGGGCCTGCTGATCAGAAGGTCAGTGGTTCGAATCCCCGTGACAGGGTGAGCTCCTGTTGCTCGGTCCCAGCTCCTGCCAACCTAGCAGTTCGAAAGCACATCAAAGTGCAAGTAGATAAATAGCTACCGCTCTGGCGGTGTTTACATGCGCTGCTGTGGTTCGCCAGAAGTGGCTTAGTAATGCTGGCCACATGACCCAGAAGAGGTACACCGGCTCCCTCGGCCTATAGAGCGAGATGAGCGCCGCAACCCCAGAGTCATCCGCGACTGGACCTAACGGTCAGGGGTACCTTTCCCTTTACCTAGTGAGTGCCACCAGCCCTCCTCATGCAAATGGGAATGTTAATTGGCCTTTCTTTGGGGATCCCTTGCTTCCTGGCATGCCCTTGTTGCTAGGCTCTGTGGCAGCTGCTGTGTACGAGTGGTTTCTGGATCTCCAACATGCACCTGCTGCCGCTTTCATGTTGTGGAAAGAAACTTCAGAGAGAGGTCTCATCACAAAGGTCTCATTTGTTTCCTATCTCTGGTGGACGGTCCTTGTTTGAGAACTGCTGAGTGTGCCTAGCGTTTGTTGGTTGTGCCCTTCTAGTGTAAAGTACCTTTTACCAGGTACCCTGTGCCCCTCTCCCAGGCACACAGTCCTTTTGCACTTTTGAGGCAGCTTGCTGTGCCACCAGATGCAATATGTGAGGTGAGTTGCCGTGCGATTGGCCAGGGTTCATGCCAGATCTCAAGTGTGCTTTCAGAGCAGGGTGGGTGGCATGAGAAGGTGAGCCTTTCTGAGGATTAGGAACCCTCCCCTCCCCATTGACTTCCATTCTGTGGTTGGACTTTCATCATCCTTTTTGGCAGCGTTAAGGTTCCACCACGTTGCCAGACCATGAGCCTGAGCTGATGTCAGGCTTCGGGGAATTGGCTTCCTCCTCCCCCGCCCCGGTAGTAGATAAGAGATCAAATAAAAGGAATACCAGTTAGAATCTTTAATAATTACAGAGAACAAAGAACACATCACTTAGAAAGGGCAGTGCTCCCAATTAAATGACACTCCCCCCCTCCGTCCCTATTAGTCTACATCACTCCTACGTCTTGTAATCTGAGCTTGTACGTGCTGTGCTTTCTGTTCTGACACTTTCTGAGCTCTCCGTGACTTTGGAGAAGGGGGGTAAATGCTATCCGGAGACTGTGAATCTGTTAACTCTCTCTCTTCTAGTGTTTCTTCTGCTAGCTGTTCCCCATCCAGTATTTCCCAGCTTCTGCCTTCTGAACTATGCCCCTCTGCAAACCACGGTTCCAAATCTATGCTGTCCTCCTGCTCCTGGGAAGATTCAGGATCAGGATCAGGGGAGGGGGAGGGGTGGCTCCCACCATTCTTCCTCAGTTCAGCCCTCCTCAGCATAATCCCTGACATCTGAACAGAGTTAAGATTCACCATAAGTCCTCACTGCCTGCTCCAGCCTGCAACACTCCCCTGGAATGCTCTTTATTCAGCATCAAATTTGTTGGGCTCAGCCCAGTTGCAATGGGGGAGTTAAACCAGCAAATCACGGTCTGAAGCAGGCTTGGGGGCCTATGCTGGCATAGCTGGGAACCAGATGACTGGACCAAAGTTCCAGTAGATCCTAACTCATCCAGGTGGATCTAGGGTTAGGACTGTGCCTTTAGATGCCTTTATAAGAATCATGAGGTCTAGTGACCTAAGTGACATTAATTTTGCCATGCAGTCCACCTGTTTGGAAATGACTAATATGAAGACTCATGAACAACTCTAATGCACTTGTTCTACTGGAGCCACAAGTTAGTCTATGGTTCCATGAGCCAGTGTATACATTGTCTCCCACTGTCTATGGGGTGCAATCCACGTACATTATTTAAAAATGAAGATTTTTCCTGCTTCTTCACGAAGCCCTGCCACCACACATGGCCTTTAGTGTGGTGGCACCTGCCCTTTGGAATGTGCTCCCAATGAACATAAATCAGGCATGTGCAGTAGTGCATTGATGCATTAAACTGATCTCCTACTGGTGACACGTTTTCTACTTGTTTAATGAATGCAATTTTACTGTCGATTTTATGCTGTTCACTGCCATACGACATTTCCCTCCTTAATGTTGGCAATATAGTGCAGAATATTTTAGCAAATAAAAATAAGATAAATGTGTATATTGCAGATGTGTTTTATATAATGTTGATAGCTTGATCTGGAGCCTGCCGTTGTCACAGTGTTTGCTTGGAGAAGAGCCCTACCCTGTGGTCATGAAAGAAGCATGTACTAATGAGACAATACTGCAGATCATTTTATTACGGCACTGGATTGAATCCTTATAACTCAGCTGTTTTTTTTTTTTAAGGGTGGGGGAATGGAAATCCCAACAATAATACAATGGGAAATTAAATTGGCGACTGTAGAAGAGTTTGAAACTTAATCATCTTATGCATGTTAGAGAGGGCAAAAGAAAATGTCAATGCAATATGAATATAGTTGATAAGTTGTTCCACTACTAGAATGGACATGATTCATTGAAGATAAACAACCAGGCTGAAACACTGAGCTATACAAACCAATTTGTTGTATCAGGGCTGGGAAGCCTACAGCCCTCCACCACCCAGCCTGGCCAATAGCCCAGGATGATGGGAGTTGTAGTCCAGCAACACCCGGAGGACCACAGGTTCGCCAGTGCTGCTATATATTGTCTACTCAAAATTAAGTCCTGTTGAGTTCAAAGGGGCTTCATATCACATAAGTGAACTCCAGCTCCCATCATCCTTGACCATTGGCCATGCATGCTGATGGTAGTTGCAGCCCAACAATCCCCATCCCTCATGAATGGGATTGCAGCCTGAGATGATGTTAAAGTAAGAGAGCAAGCCGACACACACGAAGCTGGCATAAAACATTGTTGGCATCCGTCTGTTTCGGGAGATAATGGAGGAGTATGCCTTGGGAAGTGAAGGCAAACTGTTGGAAGGTCACAGCACCTGCTGTGGCTGCAGAGACTGATACAGGAGAGGCATGTTTGGTTGCAGCTGGGGCAGATGAAGGTGTCTGGTTGTGCTGCTGCAGATGCAGCAAGGGGTTTCTTCTCTCTGCACTCCTCCCAGCAGTCATTCCTCCTCTGTTCACAGCTATGGAAGCATGACTGACTGCGCTACAGTCATCTGCAAGGGGTTTGCACCTGGTGGGCAGTGTTAGAAACTGAGATATGAAAGCTAGAAGCTAAATGACACCTTAAACCCAGGCATCTCCAAACTGCGGCCCTCCAGATGTTTTGGCCTACAACTCCCATGATCCCTAGCTAACAGGACCAGTGGTCAGGGAAGATGGGAATTGTAGTCCAAAACATCCTGAGAGCCGAAGTTTGGGGGTGCCTGCCTTAAATCTAGGTTACGGAATGTCTAGGCACGCCCTTATTTATAACAAGAATACAAAGCTGAAAATGAATGAACTGCAGCTAAAATATTATGTACATTTTTCACATGGTCTAGTCCAGGCACCCCCAAACTGCGGCCCTCCGGATGTTTTGGCCTACAACTCCCATGATCCCTAGCTAACAGGACCAGTGGTTGGGGAAGATGGGAATTGTAGTCCAAAACATCTGGAGGGCCGAAGTTTGGGGGTGCCTGGTGTAGTCCTTCCCCTGCCCACCCCCCTAATATTCTTAAGATCTGTTCTCCAGTCTTCAGACAGTAGCTGGAAGTGTGGAGGCAGAAAACAGTCCTCCTTTCCGTCCACTCCGCAGGTTTAATTTGAAAATTTAGGTGCAGTAGTGCGCTTGCACTAATGAAATCCCCTGTCGCAAAATGCGCCTAGAACAATGGGAGTTTCAAACACTGCCGACGGGGTTGATGTTGCCGGACATTTGCAGACATCTTTGTAGCACTCAGCTGGTCTGCCATCAGTGCTCCCCTTAGAGCACTGGCATAAAGCGAGTCGGTGTACATTAAGCTGGCATAAAGTCACACCAGATCCAAATCCCACTCAGCAGTTGGGCTGCTGCTGCTGCTGCTCTGCCTAAGCATGGCGGAGGGAAAGCGAAATAGTGTTCTGTGCCAGGTTGCCAGATCACATGACTGATCTGAATGGGCTTAATCCCGCCCCCACAACATCTACCCAGCCCCTTTTCTGGAACTTACGCTGGCCTCAGCTGAGTCCCCTGAGCCCTTAATGAGATGAACAAGTTACACTGACATTATCTTCAGCTGAGCCAAGATTGGAGATTTGGCACCAGCGGAGCCCAGCTAACCTGGAGCTCTGCTCAGGGCCATCTTAAGTATATCCGGTGCCGTGGTGCAAAGATCTCTCCAGCGTGTGTGTCCCCCCCCCCCGTATCCCAGAGTTGCCGACCTTTTTATGGCACTGCCGACAGCTTTGCGGGGCTGGAGGAGGCGGGCAGTGGCTGGAGGGCGGCTCTTCTGGCGGGGAAGAGGCAGAGGCTCCAGGCGCGGCGCTGCTTCAGTGAGGTGGGCGAGGGCGGCGAGCTGATGCCGGGAGGCACCGCGTCCAGCCTCCACCTCTTCCCTGGCACCCTCCAGAACATGGAGCCCTGGCGCCCCGCGCCACTTGCCTCTATGGGCAAGACGCCCCTGGCTCTGCTGTATCCTAAACTGCTCACCCCAACGACTCTTGCTCCAGAATTGGCCCTTTGGAGTCTATTTATGTCTTTAGATTGTTAAAAGCAGGACTTTTTTCAGCTGGAACTCTGTTCCGCCACCTCTCAAGTAGGCGCCATTGCCATTCTAAGAGAATGGGGGAGGTGTTCGTGGTGAGTTCCGGCACCTCTTTTTCTCGATAAAATAGCACTGGTTAAAAGCATGCACTTTATCCATTTTAACAGACTCTTTTGTCATTTTGATAATGACTAACAACTAAAATAAATAAAGAATCAAAGGCACATACATAGGTGAGTCATCTACTTCAGCAGCATGCCAAAAAACCAGCGATGGACTGACTGTATACCGTATATACTCGAGTATAAACTGACCCAAATATAAGCCAAGGCACCTAATTTTACCTCAAAAAACTGGGAAAACTTATTGACCCGAGTATAAACTGAGGGTGGGAAATGCAGCAGCTACTGGTAAATTTCAAAATTAAAAATAAATACCATCCAGTGCCTTTCCCAGCTGTTGGTGGCAGGGTGGGGGGGGGGGGAGAAGCGGCGAGGAAGGATCCCTTCCTTGCCACTTCTCCTTCCCCACCACCTCACACAGAGCAGGCATAGGACGGGGGTTCGGAGAGTCGCAGCGCAGCGCTTCTCCGAACCTCCGCTCATGTGCCTTTCTCCGCCACCGCACTCCGCACTAGGGTATAAGCCGAGGGCGGCTTTTTCAGCACATTTTTTGTGCTGAAAAAGTAGGCTTATACTCGAGCATATATGGTATTTTTGCCCCTTTTGCAACAGATGTACACAACAGCGTTGCCACTGACTGAAGCCGCCAGAACGGCTTGACTTTCTTCCTCTGGGCCCAAACGTTGGGGTGATTGTGAGAACAGGCTCCGAAGTTAAGCTCTAAAAGACTTACAACCCCCAAGGAATCAAGAAGCACTGGCTCAGTAACGAATTCAGGAGAAGTGATTACACCATAATTTTAGAGATAATGCCTCATTTTGGGAATCAGCTGCAGGAGTGGGCGGCCTCTGGAGTTAGCTGAACAGCTGGGTAAATTACAAATGATAGTAAAACCAGGGGTTGAGTTTACATAGCTGGAGTCTCCAAGCAGAAATACAAATTATGACAAATTAATGGGAAGTGTGACATTCTCTGAACATGTAAATAAACACTGCAGCGGTGAACCTCTCTTGTTCCCCAAGTGCTAGTAAATAAAAGTTTAAATGAGATCCCATGCAAAGTAAGCACATGCTTATAATTTTCCAGCGTTGTTGATCCCCTGTGTGAAATTTCCTATTTTTTATTGCGTCGGTGTTAAGGTTTTCAACAAAGCGGATAGCCATCTCTCACCCTGAAACCAATCAATAGGGCTATTTCTTGTATAAAATGACATTTCTATGGCAGATACAGGGAGAAGACACTTCCATCCGTTACATCCAATGCTGTGTTCCACTGATGCAACAGGAACCCCCTTTCCTCTCCTCACTCTGCAAAGCCCCCAAAATATTCTCTGGAGGGACCCCGAACCCTCTGAAGCAGGGGCTGCAGAGGAAGGAGAGAAGGGGGATGTGTCACTGCAAAAACAGAAGTCTCCTATGCGAGTGGAACAGCAGTGCCAGATTAACCCTGTAGAGGCCCCTAGGCAGTCGAAATCTCGGGGTGGGGGGCTCGCAAATTAACTCCTCATAAGTTTTTCATTTTACCAGCCAACAATTTTAATAAACCGATTTTGATCCATTGTCGCGGGGCCCCTAAGAGGTGTCGGGCCCAAAGGCCGGTGCCTACTCTGCCTATTTGGTAATCCAGCACAGGATACCAAACCTTTGTCTCCATGTACACTCTATCCCAAACCTTTGTCTCCATGTACACTCTGCTGGACTCCAGCTCCCATGAGCCCCAGCCACCATGGCCAATAGTCAGGGATCATGGGAGTTGTAGTCCAACCACCTCTTGGGGGGGGGCACAGTTCACCATCCCTGCTCTGTGCCGATGACATTTCACTGAACTCGATGGGCAACGCAGGTGCAGAAGAATGGCTAGCTCCAAGTTCAAGTTATTGTAGGCCCCCAAATGGTCGCTAAAGGGTGTAGATTTGGCTTCGGCTGAACTGATTTGTGGGCTGAGCTAACCATCCTTTTTTGAATTGGCTTTTTAAGAGCTCTTCATGCTGTTTAAAAACAGCGGGACAAGAACAAAATCAGTTAATGTACGGTCAAATAAGAAGAAAGTTTTCTTTCCCTCCCCTCTGGGAAGTAGGAACCGAAACAGTGCCGTCTTGAGATCCAGTTCAGAAGTGGTCCTGACTTGCTGGGTGGAGTTCAAGAACATTGTTAGTTCACATGGTAAATAACTCTGCAAGCTGAAATTCTTGTCACCATTTCGCTGTCCCTAGAGCTTTACATAACAATCCACTGAGTTAACGGAATGAAATAAATACGTGAATGACAAATATTCAAGATTTTCTGCATTGTTCAAGAGAATGGCAGTGGTAGGTGAGTGATTCTTGGAGAACTGGATTTGAAAGAAGGCACCATTTCCTCCAATTTCAGGTTTTTCAGGGATAAACTGTCAATACTTTACAGGACCATAGTTTAAACTCTGTAAATAAATACATGTGATAACATTGTGAAAATAGCACATGGCAACATTTTCTCGTTTTCTTCAGGGTCCCAGGGTGGGTTACAATCAATGTAAGATCTAGCAATACAATACAAGGTCCAGTGAAATATAACAACTGAAATATCCATGGCCATAGCTAAGATTTATGTTGGGGGGTGGGCAGAAAACCCCCCTGTCACCATCCTCCGTCTGACTCTGTCTAGCAGATTCAAAATGAAATGTTTTAAATTATTTTCTTTTGACCCCCTAAGTGCTCTGAAAAATCTGTCAAAATCTTTCTACAATTTCTACTTTTAGTTAAGTGTTTTTATTTATTTACTGCCCCCCCCCGGTCTATGCTCATCGAAACATCAATTAAACTCCCATCCTAACTTACTAACAAGTAAATTTACTAATTTACTAACAAGTGCAGGCAGACTAGCTATTAATTTGCAGCTAGTCAGACCAACTCAAAGTCCTGTAAAATATTCATTATATTTGAGGGCTTGAAATGTGTTTGGTGCAATTTGTAGACCCCTGGCCATCTCTTTCGGCTTTAAGGGGCTGTGCAAAACTCTCACTTCCTTTCAAATCTGTTGTTCAGGATACTGTAAATTCAAATGCTGAGTAATTTTTTTGCAGGAATGAGTAGACTGTAGATTGGTATGTACTGGTAAAAGGGACCCAGGTGGCGCTGTGGGTTAAACGACTGAGCCTAGGGCTTGCTGATCAGAAGGTCGGCGGTTCGAATCCCTGCGACGGGGTGAGCTCCCATTGCTTGGTCCCAGCTCCTGCCAACCTAGCAGTTTGAAAGCACGTCAAAATGCAAGCTACAGTGGGAAGGTAAATGGCGTTTCCGTGTGCTGCTTTGGTTTGCCAGAAGCGGCTTTGTCATGCTGGCCACATGACCTGGAAGATGTACGCCGGCTCCCTCGGCCAATAATGCGAGATGAGCATGCAACCCCAGAGTCGGTCACGACTGGACTGGTCAGGGGTCCCTTTACCTTTACCTTATGTACTGGTAGATCTCTGCTTTTTCCACCCCCCATGTGTTTAGCAGCAGCAACCATGGGCGTAGCCAGACTTTATGGGGAGGGGCAGGCTTTATGTTGGGGGGGGAACAGAACCGAGTTATCTGTGGCAACTGGTTAGTTAGGTATTTTTATTTATTAGGGGAGCAGCTATCATGCCCCCCGACTATGCCCATGGCAGCAACAAAAGCCTTTCCCAACTTAAATTAGGCAGCTACAAAGAAGAAAGCTGACCAGGAGGGGACTTTTGGGCGGAAGAACTGTGAGCTCAGTTCAGTTCCAGTACTGAAAACAAATTCCTAGGCGGTGTACACATTGCCGGCTTAAAACACAGCTAGGTCATTTCTTTTCTCAATTCAAATCAAAGCTGGCTGGGGCTGGGGGAGAATACAACAAAATGCAGTATTTCAGACATCTGCAAAAAAATAACAAACCCACATCAACACAAGACAAACTAGAAGACACCCAAATGCCCTGGTTAACACACCACCAATTACATGCCCTCTTAAACAATCCAGTAGTAAAATCAGCAGCAACTAGGCCCCTGACAACCTTTGAAAACCTCCTCCTAACAACAAAGAGATACAGTACGGCAAAGGGATGGTATCCGCAATATACAAAATACTACTCCAAAATCCCACAACCCCCCTCAACAATCAGAAAACAATGGGAGGGCAACATAGGCTATGAAATTAACCCAACTCAATGGACTAGAATGTGGTCTAAACCTCCCTTTAAATCCATCTCAGCTAAAAGAAAAGAACTCACCCTGAAACTAACTTACAGATGGTACCTAACACCATGGAAACTAGTGCTGATATGCCCAGGAGCCGTGCCAAAATGCTGGAGAGGATGCACCTCCACAGGCACATACCTCCATATGTGGTGGGAATGTCCCAAAATCCAACTCTTCTGAACATCAGTCGTACAAGAAATAAGCAAAATAACTAAACAAGTATTAGATGTCACCCCATAACTGGCCCTACCAAACATCTTTCAAGATAGAAATGCCCACTCACATCATAAAGAGCTCATAACCCACCTACTCTCGGCAGCCAGAAGCATCATAGCCAGACACTGGTGAGACCTGTCAGGAGTAAACATGGAGCAATGGTATCAAATTGTATAGGAAACAGCCTTCCTAGAAAAACTAACAAAGGGGTCAGCAAACATTTTTAGCAAGGGGTTGGTCCACTGTCCCTCAGACCTTGTGGGCGGGGCAGGCTATATTTTGGAGGAGGGAAATGAATGAATTCCTGTGCCCCACAAATAACCCAAAGATGCATTTTAAATAAAAGGACACATTCTACTCATGTAAAAACATGCTGTTTCTTGGACCGTCCGCGGGGCGGAATTAGAAGGTGATTGGGCCGGATCCAGCCCCCGGGCCTTAGTTTCCCTACCCATGAACTCACCAATAAACTGAAACTGACACAGGGACAAATAGGGGTATGGTTCCCCTTTTTCACATACATAGCCCAACAAGACAACCACAAGAATCTGCCGACAGCATACAAATCAATATGGCTAACCTGACCCAAAAACCCACCTACTCACACACATAAGCAAACCTCACTACAGCCAACCAAGGCAACCAACCACACCCCAGGCCACCCCCAACTTCTCTCACCACCAGTGGCATAGCTTGCCGCTCAGGTGTCTGGGGTGGCATTCACACCCTTCAGCTGGGGGGCGGAGCGAGCTGCCCATGGGGGCAGGGCTAGCCAAGCCAGGACACCTGCATGGAGCCTCTTGGCAGCCTCCCCCTCAGCTGTAGGGCGGCTGAGGCGGTGGGCAGACGCAAGCCCCGCGCTGCTCGAAAAAGCAGTGCGGAGCTTGCAGGCACTCTGCCCGCCGCCTTCCCCTCAGGAGAGACATGTGGCTCAGGCACGCTGCCTGCAGGCCCCACGGTGTGGCGCCCAGTGCCCCCCGCCTCACCTAACTTACGCCTCTGGATTAGGCAGATTTGTGGAGGAGAGGGCTCTCAAAGGCTACTAGCCATAAAGGCTGTGCTCTACCTGCAAAGTTGGAGTCAGCAATGCTTTGGGTTTCTGGAAATCACTCGAAGGCAGAGTGCTTCTGCAGTGGCGTAGGAAGGGGCGTGCGGTGGGTGAGGGAGTTGTTGTTTTTTCAAAAACACATTTTTGTCATTTTGTCACACACACACCCCAAGTGATGACACCCACCACACACACCCTTCCTATGCCACTGCTCACCACCAAGGAAATATAACAAGCAAATAGAAAGAGAATCCACACAAGTGACACTGACACAAAACCCCACACATAGACTAAGTAGAAAAATAGAAGCATTGCCACCCCACCCCACTCCACACCCCCTCTCCCCTCTCCCCTCTTTCCTTCCCAACCGAATACTGCATGCAATGCTAATGTCTCACAACAAATGCAACGGATCTGTAGAAAACACAACTTGGGAAAAGAGACAATGAACACATTTTTGTAAACTAATAAATCTTTAATAATTTTTATTTTTTTTAAAAAAAGTTGCAGTATTTCATAAGAAAAAAACAGGATAGATGTGGATTGTGGCTAACTTTACAGGAACACCGCTTCCCAAACCAGTGTTGGGAGTGCACTTGATGTTGAGTAAATGGGAGGGTGTCACAGGCCCAAATTCAGAGGAGCCCTGTTCTTTTGTTCTAAGTGACTGTCTTTTTCACTTGCGCTCACTGGTAGATCTGCGAGCTAGGTTAGAAACAAGGCAGAAATGTTCCTCTTCAACAAACCCAAATTCGCTCCAATTCCGCTGTAAAAATCAGATTTTCCTGGGGAACACGGCCGGGCAAAATAAAAATAAAAAGCACTCGGGACACAGACCTATGCTTAGAATACCCAGGACAAAAGGAAAGGGTGGATGAGCCTTGAAGATCAGTGACTGGCCGGCCCCAAGGTCACTCAGTGACCTTCATGGCTCAGTGGGAATTTGAACTCTGGTCTCCTAGGTCCCAGTCCAACACTCTAACCAGTACTTGTTGGCATTTGGAGTTAAAACGCTCTGCAAACATTGAACTTAAATGCTGGATTCCTGTTGGAGCACACTTTATCCTGGGTATAACCACACTGAGACTCTTGACCAGGCACCCCCAAACTTCGGCCCTCCAGATGTTTTGGACTACAATTCCCATAATCCCTGACCACTGGTCCTGTTAGCTAGGGATCATGGGAGTTGTAGGCCAAAACATCTGGAGGGCCGCAGTTTGGGGGTGCCTGCTCTTGACTTTCGGAAAATAAGAAAGCTACGTTTGCTGCGTGAAATGCATGCTTGATTGACAGGAAAGATTTGAGGGTTCTCTCTACCTCAGGTGGTGATGCCCTGAGCTATGCTTGCTCTTGCATTTCTGCAGGAGAGACACAAAAGGATGCCTCTTCTCCCAAGGTGAGAATAAAGAGGAAGTAAGTAGGATAGGAAATGAAGGATGGTCAGCACAGGTTAGGTCAGAAAGGAGAGTCTAGGAAACACAGCAGTTTCTCTTTCTGTCTACATCAGCCTCCAGTGCAAGGGGAGTTTCAACCCAACAAAAAATTAATGAGACCATTACTTTACAACACTGTGGGGTGCTCTACAATGAATTATAATGGGCCAGATGGGTGGTTATATAAATAAAGTTGTTGTTGTTGTTCTTGTTGTTGTTGCTTATGTTGCATATACATTCTATATAGAGTGAAGAATCTATGCATGGCAACTAAGGACTCATCCACTCAGTCCCAACCCCATTGAACCATTGTCTGCACTTTCTCAGCCTTGAGAACTAGAAACTTCCTCCTTTTTTTTGGAAAGAAAATAAATTGGATTTTCTCGAAATGCTTGGTTCAGTATTTCCTACCAAATCTCAAGCTTTCGAGGTGTCATTGCAGAAGTTCACTATGGCAGAAACAGAACTGGGACATGATAGTGAAATTGCAGGTGGGCTGTTTCTAGAAAGCCTCATTTAGAGCTGACTTTGCTTTTTAAAATTTTGTGGTCTACACCAGGTATCCCCAAACTGTGGCCCTCCAGATGTTTTGGCCTACGAAACTCCTATGATCCCTAGCTAACAGGACTAGTAGTTGGGGAAGATGGGAATTGTAGTCCAAAACATCTGGAGGGCCGAAGTTTGGGGATGCCTAGTCTACACCAAATCCTTCAGGGATGAGAGTGGATAAAACGTTAAACTTTTAAAAAAAAAATCATCAAGCCCTGTCTTCTTCAGGGGGGACTGTTTCTCTCTGCCTAGTGAAAGGACAGTTGGTCAAGGCTGTGGTTAACACACACACACACACACACACACACACACACACACACACGGGTGCTCTTACCAAACTCATTATTTGTTCTTCTAAAAATCTATAAAGCCAACACTGAGGGCAGGTTAGGCAAGCAGGCACCGCTAAACTAGGCACTGACAAGTGGTCAAAGGTTGGCCAACTGCACTGGTAGGGAATAAGGAGCAATGAAAATAGATAAGAACTATCTCCCTGCTCATATCAGAGGCATGGCATTACTTCTGAACAATAGCCCAATTCCAACGTTGTTCCCCAGTGACTAGAAAGCTGCCGCTGATCCGAGAGGAAGCATAGCTTCTTGTGGTAGCAAGTCCCATATAAACTATGCACTGCATGAAGAAGTACATTTTCTTTCTTCTGCACACATGATTTTCCTCAAAGCTACCAAGAGAATTGAGGGCTAAACATACGGTACTTAGAACCCAGTTCCCAGAAATAGAGGGAATGGTTGATCCTCCATACTAGCCAATCCTGGCCACCCAAAGTCTACCTAGGGCATCTTTAAAAGCACCATAAGTTTTTTAAAAATAAATACACGGAAAGCACATCTTTTGCATGCAACCTATGTATTTTATTTGCTGAAAGCATTTGTAGCTCAATCCTCATCGCAGAGCAATTTCAGAGCGGGTTGCACTGAAAATCCTTTTTGAACTTTTGAAAAGGTAAAGGTAAAGGGACCCCTGATCATTAGGTCCAGTCACGGACGACTCTGGGATTGCGGCGTTCATCTCGCTTTATTGGCCGAGGGAGCCAGCGTACAGCTTCCGGGTCATGTGGCCAGCATGACTAAGCCGCTTCTGGCGAACCAGAGCAGCGCACGGAAACGTCGTTTACCTTCCCGCTTGGAGCGGTACCTATTTATCTACTTGCACTTCGTGCTTTCGAACTGCTAGGTTGGCAGGAGCAGGGACCGAGCAACGGGAGCTCATCCGCTCACCCCGTCGCGGGGATCTGAACTACCGACCTTCTGATCAGCAAGCCCTAGGCTCTGTGGTTTAACCCACAGCGCCACCCACGTTTATGAGTACATAAAAACATAAAAACAACAATATACTAAAATAAGCTAAATTACAGCCACATCAAATACTGATTTTGCAATGATGAGGGCAGACCTGAACACTTGTCCCATGTGCTTGAGATGTGCAGTTATGGAATTCCAGGATACGTGTTGAAAAGCAAACATATATGGAGCATTGCATGTGATAATTTGCTTGAAGAGCTATAGCTGTACACACAACAAATGTTTTGCAGGCAGAAAAACATTAATGCCTAGCCAGCAAGCAGGTGATGATTAGAGGCAGGTTTCCCAAACTAATGTGTCTGGTGTTTCTATGGCGCACACATGCAAACTGAAGTCCATAGAATTCAAACCGCAATACAAAAAATACAAGCAAAAGAAACAAAAGTAATAAAATACAATTATTTTATTATATCTTACAAGGAGCAACTTGGGTTGTTCCCTGAATTGGTGACACTCATTTGACAATAACAAGGCTTCAGTGTCATTAGCCAAATTGTGGGATACTTTGCCAACAGAGATTCAGCAGATGCCTTCTGTGCCAACTTTTAAACACCTGCCGAAAACTTTTCTATTTCATCAGGCCTATCTATACCAGAATTAAGAACACATATTTCCAAAATAGTTACACTATTTTTGATTTCAACTTTGTTAAAGGATTTTAATTTTATGGTTTTTCATACCAGAAACTGCTCTAATATTTTTTTTGGCAGTAGTGTATATCTTTATATAAATAAATAAATAAATAAATAAATAAATAAATAAATAAATAAATTAAAATAACTGATCATCTAGCATAGCACATTCCAATTGCTACAGCAGGCAGAAAAATCATTAAGTGATCTGCCGAGGCCCTAGGCAATTTTAAAATAGTCTGTTGGTGGAGAGGGGGAAGCTTGGGAACCAGTGGAAAAGAGCATATTCAAAACGTGCTCAAGCTCAGACTTTGCCCAATGTCCAGAGGGGGCAGAAATGTATTCTGTAACTTTGGAAACCACTAAGAACAGCTCTCCTTCCTTTGGCTCCTCCTTGGTTCCAATGTGGAAGGAGGGATTGGGGTATACTTCATAGGTGAGCCTGTCAATTGTAAAAAATCAACTTCCAAATTTCTACTCAAGCTCTTGTCTCAGCTGCATAGCTGCCGGATTAAGCAATCAGAAGTTTTGTACTTCTATCCTCCCCGCCCCCCTTTCCAGAAATTCATTTCAGCCAAAACTCACAAAGGAGAACATACAAAGCAAAAGCTGGCAAAGAAATGTCTTGGAGCATGTGCAGAGCGCCAGCTCCTTATTTCACTACAACAAATCTCCCAGCCCAACCCTTTTATGGCTTAGCAAACGCGCCTAATCGAGACGGTGAAGTGTCCAGGCTTGGACCCTCCTGCTCCTAAAATCGGAGTTCAACCCCGCCTAGCAGCCGCCCCCTAGGATGATCACACAGTGCGAGAGGCTCAGGAGAGGCAGGAGGGCAGCTCCCCTCCTTCAATCAACTAAATCAATAAAAATAGTTAACTAATTGAGGTTCTTCCCCGCCCCCGGCGCAACATAAATCCTGGCTACGCCCATTGCACTCTGCACATGCTCGGCATACCTCGCCCCTGGGCTGAGTCATGACTGGTGGCGCAAAGGAGATTCCGGCTCTAGCGGCGTCCCGTTCCCCCCACCGTCACCCCCCAAAAGAACCTCCCGGGCGGGGGAGTAGGCGTGTCCTGGCGCGGGGGGGCGTGTCGTGCCGCGGGGCGTGTCCCGGCCGGGCTGTGGCCTCTCTCGCAGCGAGCGCTGCGCCGCAGACGGCCAGAAGGAGCTGCGCCGGGCTGGGCTGTGCGCGCTGCGCGAGGGACTCGCCTGGGCGGAGCGGGCGCGCGCTTGGCTCCGGGGCAGCCGCTCGCTCGCTATGAATGCGGCCCGGGCTCTGCTCTCCGCCGTGTTCCTCGCCTGCTTCTTCTGGGGGGATCTGCCCTGTTGCCAGCAGGCCACCATCCCCGCCGACGCGCCGACCGAGCCTCTCCGGGAGTCCGACCAGGGCATGCGGAGCCGACAGGACGGCAAAGCGCCCCGCTCGCCCCGAGACGCCGCCGCCCGGAAGGGACCGTCCGCCTGGGCCCCGCCGCCGCGAGTGGAGCCCCACGAGTACATGCTCTCCCTCTACCGGACCTACTCCATCGCCGAGAAGCTGGGCATCAACGCCACCTTCTTCCAGTCCTCCAAAGCCGCCAACACCATCACCAGCTTCGTGGACAGGGGGCGAGGTAAGCTGAAGGGGCGCAGCGGACGGGCACCCTCTTCGGGCAGGTTCCCCGGGCCCGATCCACCTTCTGACACTTCCCTGGGCCCGGTCCACCGTCTCCTCCCCCCCCATCCTCTCTCCCTCCAGCCTGCAGCCCCTCCGTTTCCTCCTCCAAAGAGGGCACCGATCCGACCGCGCTCCCCTGGTTTCCCCGTCATTCCTGCAGGCTCCCGAATCCCTCTCAGCTCCTGTGTGCCCTGCCACCAGCATCCTTCTGGAGTTCAGTCTGAATAGGGGGTTCCACACGCGTCTCGATGTGAACACACACACACTCCGGAGCACTTGCACTGGAGTAGCACGTGCCTTGGATGGGGGACCCCTTCTCCTTTCTGCGCGCTTCCTGGGGCGTCTGCCCCTTCGACCCTGGTAGCTCTCTCCGCAGAGTCCAAGGCGCACAAGTAGCCGGGGGGCCCCTTTGAGAAAGCAGCGTCTGGTGGTCTCCACCGGGGGAATCGCTGTTGGGGTTGGGGACTAACGCTCGTGTTTGGTTTCTCTGTTGCGCCGGCGTCTCAGAAATAAACGGGGAATGGAGAGCTCGGTTTCTGGGGCAAGTTTTCTCCCTTCTCTCTGCTGTCTTGCCTCTGCCAAACTTGATTCAACCATAAAGCGCACGGACTTCGACGGAAGCGCCTCTCTCATCTGCCAGAAATGTTTCGCAGGCTTTTTTTCCATCGGGATGAGCTGCAGTTCTGGGTCGAGTTTTCTTTTCGGTGCTCTGTTAGGAAGCCATTTCTACGGGAATCAATTATTCTGTTCGGTGGATTAAAAGCGCAGCGGAATCGGAGTAATCCGAAGGCGGGTGGGGATGTGTCGGTGTGTTCGCGGCCCCCGGTTTCCTTGTGGGAATCCAGATCCAGGTTAATCGCGACGGGGAGGGGGGTTATCCTCCCACCGGGCCCGATTTTGTATGAAACAAATTAAGTTATTTTTCGGTCAGTTTCCAATAAAACTCTGCGAGGGTCAGCGCTTGCTCGGTTCTAACCGCCCTCAGCTTCTGCCAGCTCCCACAGAATCAGAATCATTTAGCCACAATGAATATTAAAACCGGTGCAAAATAAAAAAGGACCTTCGACCCCTTCCGGCCCGCGGTTACTGCTGAGCAAATCCCACCGGGTTGAACAGGGCTCTCTCCCTAATGCATGGCAGCCTCGGTGGGATTCCGTGGGAATCCCCCGTCCCATACATATACACCGTATCTTTTCCACATAAATCGGCCATCTCCTCTTAACCCCCCCCCCAAAAAAACCCAAATCTGGGTACAATCGCAGCATCTTCAGGTCGAGCTAGATCTCGAGATCCCCTAAAGATCGCTTCACTACCCACCCACCTCTCTCCCTTGTAGGTGATTCGCTTCTCCAAGCCTTTAGTGGATGGTCCCCGTCCCACTTTCCAAAATCTCTGAGGATCCTTCGGGGGATCATAAATGATCCATAAATATGACTGTAAATTCGATCATTCCCACACTCTTCTCCCTCCCTCTCTCACCCCCCTTCCCATTTAGCACGCTCTTTCCCCAAAGCCGGGTCTCTTCCCCCCCCCCCGGCCGCCGCCGCCGCCATCTCTACCCACATCCCTGTTCAGGTCTCCCTGCCTGCCTCGTCTGGGCCCTTTGCGCTCGCCAGCTGCCCTCCTAACCGAGCCAGGGGGGGTGGTTCTTGAGCCTTGGAAAGCCTTGGAGGAAGCAAAGATCAAAACCCCCAACTGCAAATGGTAGTTGATTCCCTCCCACTAAAAAAAAAGAGCAAAATGAAAGGAATGAACTAAAAGCTTGCACCTCATTTCAAAAGATCCGAGTAGCTCCCCTGCCCTTTAAAGGTCTCTGCCCCAAGGAAATGGGGACGCCAGCAGTTAATTGAGGGGGGGGCTTGAAACATCCCCTCAACCCACATATCAACCCTGAGACCGGCTAATGAGGCATGGACACTTTCCAGGCATTGTTAAGCATTTGCCTATATGCTTCATGGCCATCTTTACCACACACACACACACACACACACACCCGAGCAGATTGCTTCTTCTGTTTTTGTTTTTTTTAAAAAAAACGTGGCAAATTACTTCGTTCTTTTATTTATTTTCCTACTGGGGAATTTTAACTTACAGTATTCCCCCCCCCGGATTTAGACTGTTTACCTCCCCCTTTTTTTCCTTTCACTCCCCCCCCCAATCCCGGCTCCAACCTGCCTTACAGGTACAGTATCTCGCAGCCTGTCTCCAGCTTTAAATCTATTGCCTCCTTATTGCTTCGAAGCGCAATCGGAAAGTGAATAGGAAGGGAGAACCCCGGGCGATTCCCTTCCATTCTCATGTCAGACCGCAAGCTTACATGAGTCAGATTCATAAGGTACCGGTAGCTTTCACTGCAGAAGGGGAGCCCAGGAGACTACTCTCTTCCACAGCTCATGGGAAGAGTTAACCGCACTTCTACTTGCGCCTCTACCTCCGCCGGCCCCCCATCACCATAACGAGAGGTTGATGCTAAGCATATTTGAAACACTGTTCTCGGATGGGTTGTCTGTTTGCTCGTTTGTTGAGAGCAGTCCTTCTAAAGGAGGCCTTAGCTGGCAGCCTCGGTTTAAAATAGCTGGTCGGTGGCACCTGAACGGCTTCTTAATTCTCCATTCTCGCTCTCCACCTCACCAAGAATGCTGGTGTGGGTTCCAAGGAAAGGAGGGGAGAATAGCATGCTATCTGGTTTTAAAGGAGATTATCTCGCTACTCAGCTAGGAAATGGGACCCCACCCTTCCTTGACGTTTTTAATGTGGTTTGTTTCAAAAAAACCACGCACAACTTGGGACACACCTCTCCAGTTTAAATCGCTCCCTTCTAAACAAAAGGGATAGGAAGGGGAACATTTTGTAGGCTACAGAGGACCCTGAAAACTTGGCTCCAAAGATGGATCTCACTCTGCCCTCCTGGAAGATGTATCTCCGAGGGAAGGCGGGCGATGGTGGCAGAGCAAGCGGGAGGGCGATTCCCCCAGGAGGAGCCCTGGTTTGGTGAAGGGGCGGGGGTGAGGAGGAGGAGGAGGAGGAGGAGGAGGAGAAAAGCCTTCATTCCTCCCCCCCCCGGTCCCCATTGATTTTGATTTGATGTGTCACAGGCTGTGACCTCGTGCTGGACCTTCTGAGGGTTGCTTAGCATCAAGCCCCTGATTGGAGTAGTTCAACTCAGTGATCTAATTGAGTGTTCATGTCATAACATATCAAATATTGTCTAGTCTCCCATAATGAAGGCGGACCAGCCAATGGCGCACCCTCGACGGGGAGGACTTCAAGAGAACTTCCGTTCCTCTGAAGTGGCAGGCGACCCCCGCTTTGGCTCCCCCTTTTTTTCTTTTTCAAAGCCCACCTCCCTGTGGGCTCCCCGCTCCCCCCGTCCTCCAGTTAATTGCTGAGAGGGGCTTATGCAGCAGCAGGAGTAGGAGCAGCTCCGGAGGAATCCTCTCCAATGATTTGCAGGACTCCTGCCTGACGCGCAGCTACAGACTTCCATTTCCCTAATGCGGAATAATTCTCCAAGCCCTCCCTTAAGGATCGCCGCGGTATTTGCTCGCCTGGTCAATATCACTTTAAACGAAAAGGCAGGAGAGTGGCTGGAATGGGTTCCTCTTTTTTTAAAAAAAATCGACGCTCCCACGAATACCACCCACCTTTTCCCTTCACTCTGCTGGAGACTAGGGAGATTTATTGTGGATCTGGCTAAAGAAACAGTCCTCTTTCTCCTAAATCATTATAGGTTATGGGAATGTTAGGGATGTGGATTAGGATATATTATTACTGTTGTGACTTGTCTGCCCCAGTGTTCCATCCCACATAGGTAACCCTGAGTGATGGGGTTCCTCTGAGCATGGAGGGAAGAGAAGCGACCCTAAGTCTCGCTTCTGTCTCTCTTCCCCGCGCAGCGTCCGACGAGGGCCTGAGAGGGTCATAATACACGCCCGAGCCATCCTTTCCACGGGAATAAATCCAGGGTTTTTTCGGCTGAAAATCGATGGGACCTCCAGCTGCTTTGATCTAGGATGGCACGGTTAAGATCGCGTGCTGTGGAAATCAGGGCGACTGGACTTCTCTGGTGGTTTTTAGAAGGGCGTTACTTAAAAAATAACACCCCCCCCAAAAAGAAACCCTCCCCCTTCGGTGCGGAACTTTCAGAATAGTTTATTCATCGGAGAGGGCTCTGCTCGCTCACATGCTTTTTTATTTTTATTACCTGTTTAGGGGGGAAAGTGGGGGATAGCTAGCATTAACTCCTCCCCCCTTACCATAAAGCCCGGTTACCCCCCTCCCCTTCCACCACTCCTCCCAGTTATGGTCGCAAGATCAGACAGGACCTCGCTGAATGTAGGAAAATTACTGTTGGCGCATGAAGTAAACTCATTAAAACGCAGATGGTGCTCGGCTCGCTCCGTCGCCGCCCTCCCTCTCCCCACGTTTAGAAACCCCACAATAAAGCAGAACAATTAGGAAATGCCGCTGGATTGAGGGGTGAACTGCAAAGGCAATTATTATTATTATTTTCTTGAGAGCTTTTTAGACATTCTTGGGTGAAAAGAAATCCCATTTAGTTCAATGGGGGCTCAGAGCTCAGGCTCTGGGGGTGAGAAATCGACAGGCCTGCCTGAGAGCGAGTGATTGCTGTGATTTACTACCCGAGGAAGGTGACAGGCAGGTGAGGCTCAAGGGTTGAAGAAGGGCTTGGGAATCCCGGAATTTGTGGATCAGGTTGAAAGGCGAGGGAAGGGCAGGCAGGCAGGCTCGTAAAAGCTTGGTATATTCTTGACCAGGGATATACTAAAAACCAGCGGCAGGGGTGCAGGTTGGAAACAGTGGGAGCTCGTGGGCGCTGGGAATGCCCACTGACATGACATCCATAAGGCATTTCTTTCCACGGAGTTCACACGTGCCTGGCGCATCAGAAATAGGCTTGCTTGGAAGAAAGCAACCGGGACTGTGACTTGAGTTTCTCGCGGCGCAGCCGAAGTCCGCGAGTTCAGTCGAACTGATTTCCTCGCAAGTGAATATAAGGCTGGAAAGTACGCTGCGTGGTTTCAAAAACAAGTAAACCTGCTCACATGTGAATTAGCCAAATGCGTGTGGATTAGCAGAAACAGTTTTGTGAGTGGCTACGCTCCCTGCGTCTCTGCTTTCTGCGCATCGTTTCATTCTGACTTCGCTGTTGCCTCTTTCTACGGTAACGCCCTCCTTCCACGTGTATGTATTCCTGTAACTCATGATAGCACGCTACACTCCCTGCATGTGGTCGAGACTTGCAGCCTAGCTCGCGGAAGCTTATGCCACTTCAATACATATTTGTATTTGGCTTCAAGGCGCTGTCTTGGTTACAATCGTAGATATCCGTTTTGGAGCACGGTTCTCTCTGCCTCGCTGAGTTTGCCATGGATGAGAGTCTTAAGAATTCACACGGGCTGCAGGGAAGGTCCATCTGCCGCGGGCACCTCCGGGTGTCTGGGATCAGGATGCTAGGCCGGGGTAAGGAAGATCTGCAGGTTTCAGCAAAGGGACCGAGAGGAGCTAGCGAGGGCTGAGCGTGGCATGACCATTTTCATAAGCAAGACACTAAAAAAAACCACACAAAAACACCCCAGCTTCTTTGAGGCTCCCCTTCCGTTCCATGGACTGTGTCCAATATTCGCACTACTCAGAGTAGACCCATTGAAGTGAATAGACCTGACCAATTTAGGTTCCTTAATTCCAGGTCTTCTCTGGGTTGGATTTGGATACATTCCCTTGTGTACCACATGCAGACCGTGTCCCTGTACAAAGCAGAAGAGAAATGGACCGCGTGCTTGACTGTCTTTTACACCTGAGTATTTTTTCCCCGGGGGTCACCAAGGTGGCGCCCCCGTGTGCCGCTAGACTGCAAGTCTAGCCCAATGGCGGGAGTCGCAGTCCAACAGCATCTGAAGGTCACCACCCGTGGTAACCCTGCTGTGACGCCTCTTGTAGCCTTTCCCTCTGAATCGGAGGACACGTGTATGAAAGTTGGAGAACTGGGAAGGGAAATGGAGTCTGTTTTTTAAGGTTTAAGGAAACAGCAACAGAGGGAGACTCCCTGCCTCTGCCTGTTTACCCGGAGGTAAGTCCCACTTGTCCCTCAGTAGGTGGACTGGGGCATCAAGCGTCACGTGTGAACACTGCCCTCCTGCTGGTTTCGCATTGCCGCTGGAGTGGAACTTGAGGAAGACGCTGGTTTTAAAGCCTTGAGGTGTGTGGGTGGGTGTATCTCTCTCGTGTGTGTATCCAAATTAGTGGCGATATTTCCTGCAAAAAGAAGAAGCCAGGCAAGCAGGCCGCAAAGCGCGGCTGTGCTGGAGCTGGGCATCTCCCTCCCTTCTTGGCAGACGCGTCTTTCATATCCCTCGGGGGGTTGCGGGTAGGCGAGAGGGAAGGGAAGTTTTTCGAGGGGCGGGGAGCGCCCGCAGTTCGAAAACAACCCCTGCGGGGTGGGAAGCAGGGCTGGGCTGCGACGGCTGAGGAATGCGGGTCCCTCGCGCAGCTCCTCTCCGGCTGCGTGTTGACGGAAAGCGGCAGGTTTCTAGGTGGGACCATCCGCCGGCCGGCCGGCCGGGGCGAGACGAGGGAAGCTCAATCCGGGCCGCGCCTTCGGGGTTGTGTTGTGGTTGGCGAAAGGCGAATGAAATACAAGCAGGGAAGTATTTTAATGGGGAAGAAGGGAATTCACCGCTTTTAATGATGGGGTGACCTTGTATTCGATTTGTTTGAGCCCCTTATAAAACAAACAAACAAAAAAAAAAACAAACCGCTAATGCAGACCAGACCGACGGAGCCCGCAGACGGTTCCAATCTGCGCTTCCTGGCCCAGCAAAGAGGTAGAAGACCGGGGATGAAGGGAGGGGGACCAGCCTGGGGGTCCATTCTCCCCCTGCCCCCCAGCAAGCCAGCACTAAACTGAGTTGGAGGCATATTGTCTGGACGCAGAAAACGCCTGGGATGAGGACAGTATTGTTGTGTCCCCCTCCTAAGCATGTTTACTCCGGAGCAATCCCTATTGAGTTCAGTGGTACTCCCAAGAAAGCGCCTAACTTTAAGATGCCGCCCTAGGCGGACTTATTTCGGAAGAAGCCTCGCTGAACTCCGTAGGACGCTTTCCCCCCTTTCTTTGGGAAGGAAGCGCAAACGAGCGGACACATCTGGTTAGGTGTAGGGGCGGGGAGTTAAATAACTTGTTTGCGACGAATGTCTGCAGGGTTTAGAGGCGTTTGGCAGGCACCTCTGGTGAGATCCGGAGGGCTTGGATCCAAATTGCTCTGTGTTACTCTTTGACGGTATTGGTCTGGGTTCACTCCAGGCCTGTTGTTCCGGGACAGGAGATTTGTAAGTCTGTGCCCGAGGCAACCTGATTTTGTATTTTTTTATTTTAAGGGGGAAGCACGGTAGACGCGGCATAACGGGATCATACAGCCCACGTGGCTCGTGGTACTTATTTATGTATCCAAAACTGCCTGCCTTTCGACTCCTGCTGTGGGGATTGAATCCACCACAGTACTGGGAAGCGGGGAGACGTAGAGGATAAGAGAGGCGAAAACGCAGCACTTTACGCAGGGAGGAGATTTGTTTCTTCACCATAACATCCGTCTGTCCAGTAGCAGCGCAATAAATGGCCTTGATTCGGATTGGCCTAGGATTTCAGTTTGGAGGATTTCTCGCTCCCGAGTTCTCATTATGATGTAAACTGGGTGTGTTCCTGGAAATGTCTTTCCACAAGGAAAGCGCAGGTACCCCAAAGAAAACAGCTCCCTCCATCCTATGAGCCCGCTGCGTGCTATATCTCCTGCGTCTCACTTGTGGGTTTCGCAGGCGCATAGGCTTGGGAACAGAATGCTGACCGAGGTAGGAATTTTATAGAATTATGGAATCGCAGAGTTGAAAAGGACCCCCAGGGGTCATCTAGTCCAACCCCTTGCAAAGCAGGAATCCCTGACGGGGGGCCATCCACCCTCTGTTTAAAAACTTCCCATGAAGGAGAGTCCACCGCCTTGCGAGTGGTGGTTTGATATTGCAGAGCTCTTCGGACTGTCTTAGCCTGCTGTTTAAGGAACCGGTTTTTATACATAAGAAACCACGGAAGAAGTTTGTTGTGGAAGGAAGCAGCAAGCCAACAAGCAAATAAATATTATGATCACACGCCTTAATGTTTCAGTGGTTTTTATAATGCGCAATATAAATTTAAAAAATAATAATATGGTCACGTGCATCGACGTTGAAGTGCCTTTTTATATTCTGTAAACCGCTCAGAAGCCTATTTTTGGCATGAAGCGGTACGGTAGGGCATGAGACTCCTGATTTCGCGATCGTGGGTTGAAGCCCCATGTTGGACAAAAAGATTCCTGCATTGCAGGAGGTTGGACTAGATGATCCTCGGGATCCCTTCTAACTCTATGATTATGAAATAAATGAAACAATGCGGTGTCAGGCTGCAGACCTGTGTTAACTTACCTGGGAATAAGCCCCACTGCCATTAATAGAACTTCTGAGTATTATTTTTATTTTAAATTTTTACACCGCCTTTCATCCGAAGATCCCCCGGCGGTTCACAACAGGGGGGGGGGAACCAAGCATAAACACGTATGCGGGATTGCAGTATCACATATCCCCGTTCGCCCTCGCTGAATTTTGACTTCACCCTCAGATGGCTTTCTGCTAGGCTCAGCCAAGGGGAAATGGCTGCTCAGACTGGCTGGAATAAGCAAAATTTATCCTATCTCTCCCTTCCTCTCATAGCGGCGCTTGGAGTCACCCATTTTTTGCGTGCAGGCGATAGATGTCAGGACAAGGAGGAGGTCAGGACAAGAAATGCTTGTTTGAGAATTCCTGGTCCAAAGCTTTAGCGGCTCCCTAGCTGTGGAACGGCGGTGTACGTACATTATTTTGTGTCAGACAGTTATTATAACCCTACAGATTTTGTTGGGCAACTCACATCAGCCCAAAGATAGACAGGTGGTCCAACACGCACACCTTCATTTTGCACCTGTGGTGGCTATACTAGGTTCCTCCCTCCTCCCCTTTAATCCTTACAACAACCCTCTACCCAGAGAGAGGAAGAAGAAATGATTAAATAGTCCACGTTTTTTGGGTCCAACAAGCACGGGATTTGAACACGGTTCTTTTCGCTCCAGCGCTGCATCAGAAGCTGGTGCGGTGCAGATGTCCTTGGACTCCAAGTCCCATCAGCTGCAAGGAGCCCGACCAAGGAGGACGGATGATACGGTAGGAGTTAAACAACATCCGGAAGGCTTCCTCTCTGGACCTTCCTGGCTCCTGGAATGATGCACTTGTTCCTGTGCGCTTCAGACTTCGACCGCCCTCATCCCACTGGGGATTTCCTTAGGACGGCGAGGGGCTTCGAGGCAGACTTCTCCGCGCTGCCTACCTCTCCGGGTTGCGCGTGATCCTGAGTTAGAACTCTAGCTTAGGCTG
Source organism: Zootoca vivipara (assembly GCF_963506605.1). NCBI lineage: Eukaryota > Metazoa > Chordata > Lepidosauria > Squamata > Lacertidae > Zootoca > Zootoca vivipara. The sequence continues at coordinate 23,943,576 of NC_083283.1, forward strand.
CTCCATGCAGGAGAGCAGGGAGGGCCCGTCTCTCCTTCCATCTCCAGGGCGAACCCAGGCGCCCCTTCCTAGCGATCACCGCCACAACAGTATGTGTGTGTTGGGAAGGGGTGGAGAGAGAGGGGGGTGGGGTAACAAAATGGAGAGGGGAATTATTTCACGCGCTGCTGAATCTCCTTAGTCTGTGTGCTGGGTTCAATGGGCCTGACTCTGAGTTCTCTCACCATCTTGCTCCAAATATCAGATGTGGAAGCTGAATAGACACAGCTATTCTCCCTCTCGGCCTTACCAGCCATGGGCGTAGCCAGGATTTTTGTTGGGGGGGGGGCTCAGAACCTCAGATTTGTATTGATCTTGAACCCCCCCCCTTAGCTACGCCTATGTTATCAGCCGCCTTTTGTTGCGCATTAATGACCCTCTGCTCCTGATTCTATTGGGCGGTTGCTCGGGATCCCCTTCTCAATGCTATTTGCCCCTGCAAAAGTCGGGGTGTGTGTGTCATACTGCTTCATTTCCCACCAGTGCATATCCTGTAACATTTCACGCCAGAAGTCCACTTTTGTCCTGCTGTTGATATGCCGCAGCCCTTCTGCCCCGCCCCCGGACAGCAATAAGGTGGTAGCATTGCGGAAACATGGCAGAAAAAACTTCTTTAGCTGCCTTGCAAGTATTTGGGCTAGATGAACTTTTGGGTCCCTTCCAACTCTGTGATTCTGTCTAATCAAGCAGAATAAACCCACCATTAAAGCAGGATTATTGAGCCAAGAACACGTTGCAGACAATAAAACAGCAGTTTGTGGGCCATCTCTCATTTTTACTGTCAACAGCTTTTTCAGGGTTGCCATTCTTTACACTCTTGCCTGGGAGAAAGCCCCACTGAAAATAATGGGAGTTACTTCTGAGTAAATGGCGTGCACATCCAATGGAAGCTTGCCGTCTCATGTTCTGTTGCATTTGGGAGCTAAAAGAGGGGCGGATGATCTCGTCAGAACACATATTATTTATTTTAGTCACTCGAAAAGTTTTCTTTGTAGTGAAAGGCAAGTTGACCCGTTTTATCTTGCGACGAAGTGCAACTTTACCCGCCAGAAAGTTGCGGAGACTTTTTAAAGGCGTTCCCTGGGCTGAGCAATTGTAGGGATTTCCTCACGCAATTGAAGTGAAGCAGTGGAGAGGGAGGAGCGGGAGGAAGCCGCTGGATTTCCCTGAGGGGGTCGCCTCTTCCCAGATACGCCCACTCGACCACCTGGATCTGCAGAAGGGGCGCCACATAAACGCTACTCAGGCCACACTTGGAAGAAAGCGTTCTTTTAGTGTGGGAGCACCCAAACATTGGAACTCCCTGCCTGTTGACACCAGGCAGGCGCCTTCCCTCGGCACTTCCGGGTACAGTACCTGCTTAAAACATTTTCATTTAGGCAAGCCTACCCCGGCGCAAGAGACGCGGGTGGCGCTGTGGGTTAAACCACAGAGCCTAGGGCTTGCCGATCAGAAGGTCAGCGGTTCGAATCCCCTCGGTCCCAGCTCCTGCCAACCTAGCAGTTCGAAAGCACATCAAAATGCAAGTAGATAAATAGGTAGCGCTCCAGCAGGAATGTAAATGGCGTTTCCGTGTGCTGCTCTGACAAAGCCAGAAGCGGCTTTGTCATGCTGGCCACATGACCTGGAAGCTGTACGCCGGCTCCCTCAGCCAATAACACTAGATGAGCGCCGCAACCCCAGAGTCCGTCACTGGACCTAATGGTCAGGGGTCCCTTTACCTTTACTTTTACCCGGGCGCAACCCGTAGACGTGCTTTAATCTTTTTTTTTACTGTTAATTTGAATTGTCTTTAATGCTTTAAATTACGTTAAAATTGCTTTTATTGATGATTTCAATGTAAATCCCTTAGAGGTTTTACTAAAATCAAGCTCTGTATAATATTTTATTATTTGTTAAAATATTATCAGTTAAAAAAAATGAAGCCCTGCTAAATGGCTGGAGACTGCTTATCTTTAAATGCAGCGTCATGCATACTTACTAGTGAGCCAGTCCCATCATAATCCAGGGAGTAAACATATATAGTTTTGAACTGGCTGTGCTGTGGCCACTGGCTCGAATGATCGTCCCCATTTAATACAATGGGAAAACAGTGCCAGTTGGACTTATCTAGCGCTGGGTGAGCCATGCGCCTTCATAAATGGTTGGACGCCAGCTACATTGCTAAGTCCTACTCAGAGTAGACCCATTGATATTAATGAGCTCAAGTTAGTCACGTCCATTAACTTCGATTTGTCTACTCTAAGACTGAATGCAACCCTGTTGCGGGTTGTGGTTTGAAAAATCCAAATTCTGCGTTTCTTCCTTATTTTCGTCTTGTGGCATATATATTTTCGGTCATGGAAGATTCAGGTGCTGAAACGGTCCAAAACTGGAATAGTTTGATAATATACACACCCCTTCGATTACACCTGTCTTGTTAACTGAGTTTAAATTCTAGTTTTCCAGGAGGACGCTGGTTTGTTGATTAGGGTGTCCGGGCTAAATTTATCAAGGCTTCAAGGATTACTTGGATTGATGTTCCCAAACAGCAGTCTATGCCAGCCTCCCCAACTCCAGTTCCCATCAGCCCCGGCCAGTACAGTAGATGGTGAGGAATGATGGGAGTTGTAGTCTAAGCGCTTCCGGAAGAATTGGCATGGGCTGATGTATTTAACGCAGTTAAGAGGGGGGCTCCTGTCGTCTGACATGGCCTTGGCTGGACTACATATCACATCATCCTTATCTGCTGGTGTTCCTTTCAGCTGAGGCTGATGGGAATTGGAGTCCAACAACTACTGGAGAGTCCCCATTCCGGGTGTCAAGGTTTCACACCAGCCTCCAACCTAGTTTGGACAACCACTTTGAAACATCCGGAGGGGGTACCAGGTTGGAGAAGGTGGAGATTTCGGTTAGGAGGGCGAGGCACCTTCCCTTTTCGACGTGCGCTTTCTTCCAAGACGGTTGACCGGAGCGCGCCGTTCATTAAAACCCGTCCTGGAGTAATAAATATTATATAACTCCTCTCTCTGGGGCGGAAAACAATGCCGCCCAAGGCGAAAAGGGCCGTCTCGCTCTGCCTCAGATGGGCCGAGGCGCAAGACGAGGCTGTCACCGCTGTTACTGTGCAGGCTGCGGGTGTTTCTTGACCAGCCACCAGGAGGGTCCTCGACAGGGGCTTTGAGCCACCAATGAAGAGCGGGACTTCCAAGGGCCTCCCAAACAGCTAGGGTGCTCTCCTCGCTCCTTGTGCTTCAGCCTAGCTTGGCGACAGATGGGAGGAACGGGGCAGTCGTCCGAATCTTCTGGTCAACGAGAGGGAGAAAAAGATAAAACCTTGAGGACCAGCGCCTTGGCGTGCCATCTCCAGGGAATACGGGTGGCTTGCACGAATCTCGGCGAAAAGATACCACAACAGCAGTGCAGAGAAGGGCGTGGGGGGGATGCGGAGAGCCGCTTCACACCCGATGTATCTCAGTGCACGCCTTTCGATTTTGTTTTATTTTTATTTTTAAAGAAAAACCTCCTTTAGAGGGCGAGAAGTCACCTGGCACGCCAAGGAGGAGGCGGTGAGACAAAAAGGAATCGGGGAGGGAGAACCGGAACGGAAATAGAGGTAGCAAGCCTAAAATGTTTAACCTGATTTAATTGTAGGGCTTATAATCATGCAGCCAGAGGTCTGCTTACTCACAAAGAAGTCCCACGAGGCTTCCTCGACGGCAGCTCAAGACAGCAGCTGGGCGGGCCAACGCTGCCCTAGTAAAAGGAGGCGCCGTTTTTTTTGTTTGTTTTTTGTTTAATGAAGACTGAGAATCCAGGGAGCTGTCTAGAATTACCCCGAGGGACTTTTTCAAGATCCTCCGTGAGCTAGAAATTTGCCCCAAACTGCTCACCTCATAGTGGTAGGTCCCGGGAACTTTGATTGAAATGAATGATGCATAGAAAGAATCCGCTCAATTAATAAGCCACGCAACCCTATCCTAAGCATGTTCACTCAGAAGTAAGCCCAACCAAACACTATGTGACTTACTCTCTCGTAAAACTGCGGTCCTACGATCCTGAAATCTACTGGCTACAGTGGGGTTTTCCTCTGATCAGAAGAGGTTAGGCTCACACGGTGTAGCACATGTAGTCTTGTTGTTGTTGTTGTTTAGTAGTTTAGTCGTGTCCGACTCTTCGTGACCCCATGGACCAGAGCACGCCAGGCACTCCTGTCTTGCACTGCCTCCCGCAGTTTGGTCAGACTCATGTTGGTGGCTTCGAGAACACTGTCCAACCATCTCGTCCTCTGTCGTCCCCTTCTCCTTGTGCCCTCAATCTTACCCAACATCAGGGTCTTTCCCAAGGATTCTTCTCTTCTCATGAGGTGGCCAAAGTATTGGAGCCTCAGCTTCACGATCTGTCCTTCCAGTGAGCATACAGTCTTACCTACAAACAAATGCGAAGGGAATTGGTTCAGAGCTCAAGTGCTTTGAAGTCGCAACATCGCCTGTTTTTTGGTTTTAAATCGGATTTGAAAGAGTACTCGGCTGAAACGAAGCAAGCGGGCTGAAGGCCACTTAGAATTCCATCCTGTCCTTTCCCACTTAATTCCCAAAGGATGGCTCGCAGCTTTAACTTCATTTCTTTGAAACACGCTTGCTTGGGAAGTAAGTTCTCTTGCAGCCGCCAAGCTATCTGAGCGCAGAAATCGTGGGCGCGATCCTATGCACGCTTAGGAAGAAACCTTAGGCAGATATAAAGAGCACTGCTGAGTCTCTGAGAAACCTGGATAGGGATGGACAATAAACTTTTTCTGGAATTGCTTCTGAGTAGATCTGCTGCAAATTCCTCCCTCCTTCAGAAGGAACCCACCAGAAGGAGCTGCTCAACAAATTCGAAGAGGTCTGGAGCGTCCAAAATAGTTGAACCCAAAGGGGGGAGGGATGCAGAGACAGAATATAACTCGGACATCGTTGCCCAATGCAAGCGAGACCTTAGGAAAAATAACGTTGAGCAGAGAATCCATTTCAAGCTCGTGTTCCGCCCTTCTCTCCGACTGTTGCATTCCTTGACCAGTCTTCGCTCGGTTGTTTTGGGGCTCCCTCCTGGGCCCCCCCAACGCTCTCCATTATATATATATCTGCAAAGCGTTGGACTCGTCGACCCTGCTGAAAGCTCCTGTGTGCGGAGACGGTGCCGTTTGGGCTCCATAAATCAGCGGCACTCACAGCCTGAACATATGGGAAAGAGAGGGAATAATGAAACAGGATAAATAGGAATCCACCCAAGAAATCTCCTACGTTTCGGGCCGCCGCCCTTGAGTTACTTCCTTGCGTAAATCAAGCCGACTGAAATCAGTGGCACGTAATTCAGCCTGAAAACCCCCAAGGAATCAATGAGTCTGGATCCCGCCCCCATCTTTTATTAGGACGGGCGGGGATCGTATTACAGGTCAGGACGGAGCTCTAGTTCCGTTTAGGAATAAGCGCAGCGAGCCGTGAGAGGGCGGAGGGTTACCCCACCCTGTCTGAAAGCTGCAGCAACTTTCCCTTTCTAGAAACACCTCAGTTTCTAATTTAATTTAAGGCGCTCGAATCGCTGGGAGCTGAAGCAGCGCCGATCCTAAACTGGGAAGACAGACTAGTTCCCTTCGGTAGGGCTTTCCGCCTAGATGAGTGAGTTGGTTTGCGGCTGCAACCTCAGATTAGCTGGTTTGGAAAGAGCTGAGTAAGGATCGCACGATTTTCACTTCAAAGCAGAGATTCCCTCGGTGGAGGGTTGGAGTGTGTGGACCCACATTTCCTTCTGAAGTTTCAAACACCTCTTCCTCTTCTTTCCCCTTCCCCGTATCAGATTGTCAATAAACCAACAGGGAGAGAAGATTTAGCTCATTCTTATTTTTAAAAAATCGATCTGATGGCGCTTTGCAGCGCATCTTACATAATAAGTCTTGGTTCAGTTATGGATCAGCCCTGGGATAGCTCAGTTGGTAGAGCATGGGACTCTTAATCTCAGGGCTGTGGGTTCAAGCCCCACATTGGGTGAAATATTGGACCACGTGACCCTTGAAGTCCCAACTCTGATTCTATGAAAAGGGAACGGAACCGCGCTGGTTTGTGTGTCTCTGAAACAACTCCTTCGCTATGCGTTTCGAAATGGCTAAACTGGTTCTGGCATTCACTACGGCCTTCATCCATTTTTTAAAATAAATTTTATTTATCTTTTTAATTGTTCACGGAGCCCTTGATCTGCCTGAGATAAGGTGTGGCCTTTGAAATCTTCCCTCACTTTAACGATGCACTTTCTTGACCGTTTACTGAGGAAGGGATTAATTCGGATTGAGGGATTACCAAACCGAGCCAGCCAGAAATCAAAACGGCTAGTTTCCAGAGGGGGTGAAAGGAGACTTCTAAGTAAACTGGAGGGTGTGAGAGGGCAGACACCACCCTCATTAGCATCTCATCGTGTGTATGTGGCCATATATTAATTTTGGATCTTCCTTTTGCAGATTTGATGTGTTGGATGTTGGGGTTTTCCTTGGCTAGGCTTGAAATTACAGATCAATCCTGTCGCCTTGTTTTAACGGGAACAAACAACAGCAGAAAGCAAAGGCCTTCACGTCTGAATAAATTGAAACGCCCCTTGCCTTCTGGGTCCTAGTTCTGTGCAAATTCCCTTGGACTTTGATGGCATTTATTCCCAAGAAAGCGACCCCATTTTTATTCCAGGGGTTTGCGGATTAGAAAACGGTGCGCCTGCAGCCCAGTACCTAACCTCTGGTTAAAGGTAAAGGTAAAGGGACCCCTGACCATTAAGTCCAGTCGTGACCGACTCTGGGGTTGCGGCACTCATCTCGCATTATTGGCCGAGGGAGCTGGCATACAGCTTCCAGGTCATGTGGCCAGCATGACAAAGCCGCTTCTGGCGAACCAGAGCAGCACACGGAAACGCTGTTTACCTTCCCGCTGTAGCGGTTCCTATTTATCTACTTGCATTTTGACATGCTTTCAAACTGCTAGGTTGGCAGGAGCTGGGACCGAGCAACGGGGGATTCGAACCGCTGACCTTCTGATCGGCAAGTTCAAGGCTCTGTGGTTTAACCCTAAGCGCCACCTGCGTCCCAATTAAATTAGTGGCAATTAAATGGAGGAGCCAAATGGCTTCTGGAGGGTGCTGGACTCGGAGGGAGCGTATGTACAATTGTGCCCACCGTCCGGAGACTGGAAATCCAAATTCTTCTCCCTTGCTCCTAGGTCCTGGATTATTCCCACTTTCATTGCTGGAATTTAGGGAACATTTGCTGGACTCAGTCAGTGGCCCTGGGGCTCTTCCCAATCCTCGTCTGAGCGGAGAGGGAAAGCCCAAGTAAATCTCGGATTGCAGCCAGAATCTCTGCTGGCATATACTGTATGTATGTTTGTGCTCTGTGTGTAGTATTTCTACCCCACTAATTTTCTCCAAGGAGCTTGAGGCACCTTACATGGTTCTCTCTCTCTCTCTCTCTCTCTCTCTCTCTCTCTCTCTCTCTCTCTCTCTCTCTCTCTCCCTCTCTCCCTCCCTCCCTCCCTCCCTCCCTCCCTGTGAGGTAGGTTAAGGAATAGGCAGGTGCTTTATGCAGAGTCAGACCACTGGTCGAGGTTGCTCAATACTGTCTACACTGCCTGGCAGCTGCTCTCCAGGGTTTCAGAGAGGGAGTCTCTCCCAGCCCAACCTGGAAGTGCCGGGGATTGAAAATGGGACCTCAGAGCGCCCTGCAGCTTGCCGGCCCCTCGCATGCTGCCAGGAAGGAAGGTAGGAAGTCTCGATCCTGTTTGTATGTACAGGGACATAGAAAGGTGCTTGACTCTGAGCCAGATCATCGGCCCTTTGGGCTGAGTGTTGTTTACACAAGTGCTTCTCAACCTTGGGTCCCCATCTGTTGTTGGACTACAACTCCCATCATCCCTAGCTAGCAAGACCAGTGGTCAGGGACGATGGGAGTCGTAGTCCAACAACAACTGCTAGGGACCCAGCTGACTGCCAGCTGCCCTCCAGGCTTTTAAGACAGGAGACATTCACATCCCTATCTGGGGATCCCTGTCCTTGTCTGGGGACAGATGCGTGGTAGATGCGGAGGGAAATGGTTGTCGGTGCAGTCCTCGGACAGGAGGAGTGATGTTGCGTGGTGTTGCCTCCCGGGCAATGGGGCTGGTTAGGTCATTTTAGACCAGGCATCCCCAGACTTTGGCCCTCCAGATGTTTTGGACTACAATTCCCATCATCCCTGACCATTGGTCCTGTTAGCTAGGGATCTATGGGAGTTGTAGGCCAAAACATCTGGAGGGCCACAGTTTGGTGATGCCTGTTTTAGACTCTAATCTCAGTTATCATAGCCACACTCCTCTACCTGCTGCCATTTGATCTTAATGTGCATAGCTTCACTTCAAAACGAGATAGGGAAGCTCAGCTGCCTTTGCAGGGCGTGAGGGGAAGTTTATCCACGTTTTCATTGCTAAGAGCTCTACCTCTCTTTTAAATCAGAACCAGTGGAGGCGGTGAAGGTCCTGTGTGAGTATCTGGAGGCGGTTGGAGGATGGATGGCGGCTAACAGATTGAGGTTGAATCCTGACAAGATAGAAGTACTGTTTCTGGGGGACAGGAGGCAGACAGGGGACGAGGACTCCCTGGTCCTGAATGGGGTAACTGCCCCCGAAGGAGCAGGTGCGCAGCCTGGGAGTCATTTTGGACTCACAGCTGTCCATGGAGGCGCAGGTCAATTCTGTGTCTACGGCAGCTGTTTACCAGCTTCATCTGGTACGCAGGCTGCCCACGGGCTATCTCCCCAGAGTGGTGCATGCTCGCTTGGAGTACTGCAATGCGCTCTATGTGGGGCTACCTTTGAAGGTAACCTGGAAACTACAAGTAATCTAGAATGCGGCGGCTAGACTGGTGACTGGGAGCGGTTGCCGAGACCACATAACACTGGTCTTGAAAGACCTACATTGGCTCCCAGTATGTTTCTGAGCACAATTCAAAGTGTTGATGCTGAACTTTAAAGCCCTAAACAGCCTCGGCCTAGTATACCTTAAGGAGCATCTCCACCCCATCATTCTGCCCGGACACTGAGATCCAGCTCCGAGGGCCTTCTGGCGGTTCTCTGCCTGCGAGAAGTGAGGTTACAGGGAACCAGGCAGAGGGCCTTCTTGGTAGTGGTGCCTGCCCTGTGGAACGCCCTCCCACCAGATGTCAAGGAAATAAACAACTATCTGACTTTTAGAAGACATCTGAAGGCAGCCCTGTTTAGGGAAGCTTTTAATGTTTGATGGACTATTGTATTTTAATATTTTGTTGGAAGTAGCCCAGAGTGGCTGGGGAAACCCAGCCAGATGGGCGAGGTATGAATACGGTAAGAAATTATTATTATTGTTATATAATCAACAAACGCAATCCGCTTGTTGAATCAAGGCGATAGCATAATAATTGCTTTGCTGAATCGGACTCAGATTTATCTTGTTCATACTAGAGTCTGGTGCCAGATGACTCTGGGAACCCCAGAAGCATGGCGTGTAGGTGGTGGTCCCCATGCATCTAGGGTCCCAAGGTATACTGCTTCTGAACATGGAACCGTTGATAGCCCTACCCTGCACGAATTGGTCAAGTTTTAGTTATTCAAGTGAAGGAGGAGAAAGTGAGCAGATGTCTACTGGTGAAGTAAGATTTAGAAGTGGTAAGGGATTAAGAACATTTTGCTTTGCTTTTAATTTGATCTGATTTCTTATAATGAGAGAGAGAGAGAGCAAGCAAGCAAGAGCGATGGTGAATGATTTCCTTTCAAAAAGAAGAGCAAGTAATGGGGCCACTCAGTATGTTTCCCTTTATTAACTAAATTTCACTCTGTGTCTCTTTAAGGAAGGGGCGTGGCCAAAGGGGCGTGGTAACGATGAATGGGTGGGGCTAACAAAGGAAGACTAGAAGAATAGTTAGCTACCACCCAGGTCTGCAGCCGCCTTCCCAAGGAGGCTTGAGAAGGAAGCTGCACACCCACCAGCCATATGATTGGCAAGGCGCAGCTAGCAGGCGTGCAGGGAAAGGGGAGGCCGCCGGCAAAGCCACACAGCTCCCCCACTTGCTGGGGCGCCCCTGAAAGGCCGGCGCCCTGGCATGACGCACCACTAAGCCCTATGGGAAAGACGGCTCTGAGTCAAACTTGCAACCATGTTTATTCTAAAGTAGTTCCCATTGTACGTTTCCCCAAGCCAAGGGGACTTTCAAACATTCATCCCCACCTATTCTGCATATCCCTTCATATCCCAGCTGGTATCTTCAACCCTATTTCCATTCCTCCTGCCTTCTTTTTTGCAACCCCCTTTACACTCACATTTCCACCTTCACAAACTTTTTTCACCCTCCTTCTTTTCTCAGGACCCCCTTGCACACAGATCACCCCCATTTTCCATGTCTTATTCTCTCTCCTATTGCATAGCCAGCCTTTGCACATATATACCATATTATCTAAAAAAACCACCAACCCAATAAAAATATATACCACATTATCACCTTCACCCCCTTTTCCTTACCTCCTCATTCCTCCATTTCTCCTCTCCCTTACAGACAGACCCCCTCCTCTTTCCATGCCTCCTCCTCTTTCCAGCCCCCCACTTTGCACGCACACCCACAACCACGGTGATACATGTTACCGTAGCTTTAAGATGAATAGAATTGTATCAGCAACCTTTTTCAGTTACAGGTTAAGTTCAGTTGATGATATATGGGTGTTTGCAAAATATCTCTTCTAGCCTCTAGATCTGCCTACCACTGGTATTATGGCCCCCGAAGGGAAATGTGGCCCTTGGTCTGGAAAAGGTTCCCCTGTTCCTCTGCTATACAATCCCAAACAACGTATCAGCTCCTGTCTATGGGTGAAATGCATAGCTCAAAGGGGCACAGGAACCCTGAGCCAATTTTAGCTGGAAGGGTTATGGCACTCTTTTTGGGGGGTGAGGGCACCAATGTGAAATTGATTCTTCCTGTCACTGGCAAGTTGGAAGGTCTTGATTCCCACCCAACACCCTCCTGCGCCTCCCCTCTGCCCCACCCGTCTTCCCAAGACCTTTTAACCAGGTCTTTTAGCTTGTAAAAACACACTGATTAGGAATACTAGTAGTGACCTTCGCGATCAATAAATAACCGGGTCTCTTGCAAGCAGTTTCAGCTCCCTTTCCCAGCTTGAGCTGCAGTGCGGAGCTCACGAGAGCAGGCTCTGTGTGGTGACACTTTTACTGTTGAAATACATACTGATTTTTATTAGCTCTTGGGGGAAACCCAGAGGCTGGGGGATTTTTTTTTTTTTGTATTTGCTGGCCTGTAAACTTTTTTTATTGGAAAGCAGCTAAGGCACGCACGGGGGTGGGGCTGAATCTGGTTTGCTTTTCACAGCCTACACTTTGTACACAAAATGTGTCAAAAAAAGAAATCCAGGTTTGTCTCAGGGTGAATGTAATCCACATGAGCACACATATAAGCAGGTTTTGGAAAAAACAAAAGAAATGCCTTTTAAAAATATATACAGTATAAAACAAAGGAAGAGGGCTTTGTGGTAGAGTTTGTGGTTTTGCATGCAGAAGATCCTAGGTTCTTAAGAGAGCAAGGTAATAACAGAGAGCAGATCCCCAGCACTATAGATCTACTCTCAGTACTCCTGGTTTTGTTTTAGGGGGACAGCAGGGGTTCCACTAGCAACTACTGCGGGCCTCCCAGTCTCTCTGCCCTGGGGGATCCTGTTAGCCTGGACTTTTGAGAGAAAGATAAGGGGCCCTTCTATACTGTATAGCAATTTCAATAAATGCTCAGGCAAAGTTTTTCTGCAGCATCCACAGGACACTGTCCTCATCAAATGCCTCCTGCATTCCCACCCTCCCTAATCCGGAACATACATATTTTTCCATGGAAATGGTCCCTTCCCATTCTTCAATTCCATGATCTCAGTGGCAGCAGTCCATTGCATCGCCCTCCCACCCCCTAGCCTAGGAAAGAAGTGCCCTGGGTTCCAGTAGGGACCTGTAGGCCCCTGCGTCTTTTAGCAGCATGCAGACCAGCAAGGCGGCGCTCCCCTTTCTCTGTCGTGCCAAGCCAGCCTGCTGGAAGAGGTCAGTTCTACCTGGGCAGTGGCCGCCTCCTCCCCACCCCGCACACGTTCCCGCTTCAGAGGTGAAACTGACTGCAATTATGCGTTTTATCTTGCAGACGATCTTTCGCCCAGCGCTTTAAGGAGACAGAAGTATTTGTTTGATGTATCGACTCTCTCCGACAAAGAGGAGCTGGTAGGAGCGGAGTTGCGGCTCTTTCGCAAAGCCCCTGGCGATCATTCCTCCAAGGCGCAGACAGGCCTGGCCCATGTGCAGGTCTCGCCCTGCCTGTCGGGCCGCCTCCTGGACTCCAGGACTTGGGGCCTGCACGAGGCGGCGTCGGCCCAGGCCGGGGGCGGCTGGGTGGTGTTTGATGTGTGGCAGGCGCTGCAGCCTCACCAGCCGTGGAAAAAGCAGCCGCAGCAGCCGCAGCAACTGTGCCTTGAGGTGCGCGCCGTCGCGGGGACTCGAACTCAAGCCCAGCAGCCCCTGTTGGACCTGCGCGATCTGGGTCTGGGGCGAGGCGCTCGGGCGCAGCAGGAGAAGGCACTGCTGGTGGTTTTCACCAAGTCCCGGCGGAAGAATCTCTTCTCCGAGCTGCGCCAGGAAAGGGGAGCCCAGCAGCAGGGCGCGCACGCGCCTCCCCAGGAATCGACTGCCGCTGCGCAGTTGCGCTTGCAGAGCCGTCGGATGAGGCGCACGGCTTACCACAACCGCCACGGCAAGCGCCACGGCAAGAAAGCGCGGCTGCGGTGCAGCAAAAAGGCCCTGCACGTGAACTTCAAGGAGCTGGGCTGGGACGACTGGATTATCGCCCCTCTGGAGTACGAGGCGTACCACTGCGAGGGCGTGTGCGACTTCCCGCTGCGCTCGCACCTGGAGCCCACGAACCACGCCATCATCCAGACCCTCATGAACTCCATGGACCCGGGCTCGACGCCGCCCAGCTGCTGCGTGCCCACCAAACTGACGCCCATCAGCATCCTGTACACGGACGCGGGCAACAACGTCGTCTATAAGCAGTACGAGGATATGGTCGTCGAGTCCTGCGGGTGCAGGTAGCGCCGCGCCTCTCTGTCTCCCCCTGGAGGGAAATAAAAGAAGCACCAGGGAACTTGGGGAGAGAGAGAGAGCGCGCGCACACGAGTGACTCGCTAGGGGTAGCCCTGCGCAGGGAGGAGAAAGCAAAAGAGGCGCTCGACGGGACGGCCGCTGCTGCAGTTGCTGCCGCCGCGAACGCCTGCAGTGGGATTGAGGAGCGCGCCTGCGCCCTGCTAAGCCCGTTCCCCCCAAGCGCTCCGTGCACTTGTCAAGGGGTAGCCACGTCGGGGTGGAGAGGAGAAGAGGCCCGCTAGAAATTGTGTCCGCGCCCACCCCTTCCTGCTGCCCATCAGCTTTCCAAGTTCAGGATTCCCTTTTGGTAGACGGAGCAGACAGCAGTTTAAGGAGCAAGGAAAGCCCCTCTCGTTCGGAAAACACGGGGCAAAGGCTAGGAGGAGAGTGGGCATCTTCCTGATGATGCTCTATGGCTAGGAGTAGCTGGTCCCAGTCTGCTCCCACGTATTCGATATTAGGAGGTCAGGCAGAGTTTTTCCAGAGATGGGGGCCACTTTGATCTCCTCTTACCTACAAATCAGAGATGCTCAGAGTAGGGGGTGCAGGGAAGCAGAGGGGACCAGAAAGGAAATCCAGATCAGCAGTGCCTTTGAGATCAGTATTGTGAGAAATGGTGATAGCCACTTTCATGAGTGATGCTCATGGTGGCTGATATCTCCCCCAGCCCAGGATACCCAGGTCGCCCTTCCACTTTCCATCCTCCACAAGTAAATTAGCACATGCTTACAAATTGCCTGGATGGTTTTGTTTTCCAGATTGTAGTTTTACCCAGGAGGGCAGGTAGGAAAGCACCTGCCTCAGAGACACTTCCTGTTGAGAGAGCAGCAGACAATAAATCATTGCAGGGGGTTGGACTAGATGACCCACTGGGTCCCTTCCAGCTCTACAATTCTATGAAAGCAGGAGGCTGAGGCCTTGGGGATTGCCGTGGGGAAAGGGGCCGTGGGAACAGAAAAATGCCAAATACTTCCTGTTAAGTGTCGGATTGTATTCTTAGCGTTGCGTGAAGATACAGGCTTTCTTTTAAGAGGAGAAATTGGAAAGAGCAAGTGCAGAACAGAGCTGGCTTGATATTCCTCCAGAAGCATCAGGGAGTATTCTCCTTTCTGTTGCTTTGCAAGATTAGCAGGCTGAAACAGCCTTTGACACCCCTCCCCATCCTCCACAAAGTGCAATGCCAAACTGTAATTACCAGTGAGGTTGGGCTTTAGATCCTAGTAATGAAAAGCTGTGAAAGGAGTTTAAAGAAAGCACACACAAGATGGGTCCCCCCCTTTTTTAAAGATGGGTTTGGAAACGCCTTTTAGTTTCAAGGTAAGTTTCGCCAGGTAGCTGAATTAAGTTCCAGGAAAAGGCAGGTGCCTTACAGTAAGCTACAGCAGTATTACACAGTTGTGCAAAGCGATGCCAAGAGCAAGCGCATCACTACGAACATTTGCCTTCTTTCCCAGCCTTCTGCGAAGAATGGCTTGACGTACAAGATAATGCACTTCTGAGTCCATGGGGAGATTCCTCCGGTGAATTCTAGAGCGGTTAGACTGTATCTTGACGTCACAAGAGCTGCAAAATGGCCGGGGGTGGGTGGGATGGGGTGGGGCGGCAGGGGTGGGGGGGGAGAAGTACAAGTGTAAAAAAAAAGTAAATAAGTAAATAAATAATATAATAATGCTAATAAAGGAAAGTCTCGGCCAGGAGCAATAATTGTTCTTTAATGCACACTTTGGTTTGGATGCACTGTTGTTCGTATTGAAGCTGTAAATACTTGTTTATTTAAACAGACTGCAAAGTGCAGAAATGGTGGCAAACAACATTCATTTCTCCCCCTTCCCCTAAATGTCCAAAACATGATATGCACTCAAATGTCTAATTTTTTTTGGTTAAAAAAGTTTATATTTGAGCTGTACAGAGTTGAGCATTAATCCAGTATTTCAGCTGTATGTCTGTAACTTTATCGTCCCCCCCCCCTTTCTTGAAATGTTATTGCAAGAGTTAAAATTCTGTGTTAATAATGGAGAGTTCTTTTTTTCTGTTGTCTACCTCACCACATTGCAAGAGCACAATCCACCGGGAAGGTCTGCATGCCTTGCTGCGGAAGGCCTGTAGCTTAGTGGTAGAGCATCTGCTTTGCCTGCAGAAGTTCCCAGGTTCAATCCCCGGGTGGAGCTGGGAGAGACTTTCTGTCCGAAACCCTGGAAAGTTGCAGCCAGTCAGTGCGAACAATACTGGACAAAATGGTCCATTGGTATTAAGCAACTTCCTATGTTCTCACGCTGCTACGCAGTTCCTATTTCAGTGAGGCTGAAGGAGAACTTCCTGCTGGGTTGTGCACCAAATAATATGCAACTCTTAAGGCTGCGTACCCACGGCATTTTATTCGAGAACCAATGGAGTCCGTGCTTCCCCCACCCCAATGTAGTCCGCACACAATTTAGATCTGTTGCATATTTTTTTTTGCCCCTGAAAATATCTTCTTGAGAAACTGGCTCTGTTCTGGAAATAAAAGCTCATTGTGGATGGATTCTGCATTGCCGTGCAATGTGCTCATTTGGCAAATGGATGAAAGCAGCTGTAGGCAGTGCCAGCGGTGGGTGTGGATGTGTATCCCTACACCTGCTTAGTGATGCTATGGGTGGGCATATATCAAGTTCCCAGTCACCACTTCCTGCTTTGTTCGGGGCATGTGCAGGGAAGAAAAGGAGGGGTTAGCCTAAAGAAGGGGAGGGGTTTCAATTGTCTTATCAGGTAACCACACCCACCCTTGCGGATAGCGGGATCTAGAATCAATCTACACTAGTTTGAAAGTAACATGAACAGTTCCTGATTGAGAAAACAACAACACTTTTGTGCTACGAATGGGTTAGTGTGTACGGAGCCTAACACTCTTTAAGGTAAATTAATAACCAGAACATTTTTACTGGATGGTACTAAAACCAACTGTATTATTAAACTCTTTCCTCCCTGGAAGCCAGTTGCTTTTTCTGTTCTATTTTGATTAAATACTCTTGCATTAAAAACCAAACCATATCAGGATGTTGGCTACAATTCTTAAAATCTATTAGTTGATCTGAAAGAAGCACCAATTAAAAAACAAAATTCACAAAGTCCTTTGTGATTTAAACTTCCCTTTTAATGCATGTTCTCAAGAACTTCTTAAGGGTAACTTCTAAAAATACGGAAGGATTTCATGAAGAGTGGAAGCTACGTCTGTTGGGTAATCCCAGTAAAAAGGAGGAGAAGCAGCATATAAATGGCAGCTGTGCTTGATACTTTTAAAATACATTATAGTCTATGCAGCGCAAAGGGGGTTGGGGTGGGGAAAGGTGAACATGTCTGCATGCAATAGAAAGGAATCAGGAAATATTGCCTCACATAATGATCATTATATTAATAACAGCAGCACAACTGTCTATAACTCAGACACTGTTGAGTTTGCAGAGGAAACTTGCAGTGCTCTTCTACATACGGTTTGTGCCACAGTACTTTAAAAGGAGGGAGCACATCTTTGCACAGGTAGGAAGAACTGCATGCATCTGCTTGCTTGCTTGGAATGGATGGAACCCTCTCCCCCAAACTGGTGTCCTCTAGATCTTTTGGAGTACAATTCACATACAGCTCCAGGCAGTGGTACAGCTGTGGTTAGAGGTGGCTTAGTAGCTGTGATGCTGTTCTGTATGGAGAAGGTAGGCCATTCTTTATCCTACTTGAAGGCAGTAGATGTAAGTGAATATTATTTAAATCTTACTAATTTCAATGGAGTTTAAGCATTCCTAATGCTCTCTGTGTTAAATATGCTGTGTAGAAGTAAGGACTTTTAGATTATAAATGTGATGAGAACAGACGTGTTTGTCTTCTCTTACAAAGAAAGACAATTCATTGTGGACCGTTCCTCATTTCAGCACGGAAGGTGGCGAGCTATTTGGATTCAGGTCTGTGGGCAGGAAAAGCTGATTTTGAATTGTACCAAGGTTTGACAGCCTTGTCTCCATCCTTTCAGCAATGCATTCTTCACAGCTCCATCTCACTAGAAGTTAAATGTTCATGCCTTCATTACATGGAGCAGACAAGTGAATTTAAAAATGAGCACGTCCCTTTAATGCAATTTTTTTGTCTTCAATGTCTTTCCTCGCTAACTTTACTTAGGTAACTTTCTTCTGTTTCTGACAGTAGTGTTGGACCTATTGTGCAAATACCAGGCATGCTTTGGTGGTATGCAAAAGAAGAAGGTACACAGGTGGCGCTGTGGTCTAAACCACTGAGCCTAGGGCTTGCCGATCGGAAGGTCGGCAGTTCGAATCCCCGCGATGGGGTGAGCTCCCGTTGCTCGGTCCCAGCTCCTGCTAACTTAGCAGTTCGAAAGCATGTCAAAGTGCAAGTAGATAAATAGGTACCGCTCCGGTGGGAAGGTAAACGGCATTTCCGTGTGCTGCTCTGGTTTTGCCGGAAGCGGCTTAGTCATGCTGGCCACATGACCCAGAAAAACTGTCTGCGGACAAACGCCAGCTCCCTCGGCCAGTAAAGCGAAATGAGTGCCGCAACCCCAGAGTCGTTTACGACTGGACGCAACTGTCAGGGGTCCTTTACCTTTACCTTTTAAAAGAAGAAGAGCACCAATAAAACCACCAGGGGCTGACTCATGCCCAGTGGTCTGGATTTTCTACGCAGTTCATGCCCTGATAAGTTAACATTTAGTATATGATACAAAGCTGATGAACAAACATTGATGTGAGCAGTCTTGGTCCATGGGATCTAACAACCTTTTGGTTTCACGTCAAACATTCTATGGGATGGGGAACCTGTGGCCCTTCAGATGGTTGGCCAATGGGGTGGGGTACCACAACTCACCTGTTCTCTCAGCCACTTTGCTGTGCTTCCTCTGAGAGAGAGGGATAAGGGGGTGGGAAGGTTGGTGCAGTGAGCGTTGACCATGCTGGCTGAAGCTGGTGGGAATAACAGACCAGTAACATCAGGAATGCCATAGGTTCCTCATCCCCAATGGGCAGTTTTTTCCTGTGGGGAGGGGCCTTAACTCAGAGGCATGGCAAAATCTCGGACATCTGCCATAGCACCTGGCAGCAGCGCCTGGGAAAAGGAGCTGGGATAACTTCCACCAATTGGAGTAAAAACAAAAATGGTTCCAGACTAGATGGGACAATTGTCTGACATAGTACAAGGTGCAAGGGTCACTTTTCATGTTCCACCTTGTGTAGAACCTGCATACTGCAGTACAGTGTAAACTCGCCTGAGCCAAAATTTAGCGGAAGTTTAGAACAACTCATGCATTAAATCACCTGATTCCATAAGCAGGGATGGAAGGCTGATTAGACTGGGTGGATGGGAAGAGGCACAAGTTGTTCCTAATGTCTGAAATCAGCAAAGATTTGCCACCACACATCCAAACCGAGCACTTTGAAGTCCAAGTGAATTTCATGGAAACATTATTGGTGGGAAATGTAAACATGCTTCAAATTTGCTGGATTGTGACCTTGATTTCTTACTTTAAAAATGCAATGTATCTTTTCTTTTAAGGAAATAAGATAAGATATATTTATTGTCATTGTCCCCTTGCGGGAACAACGAACTTGCATAAGCTGACATATCTGAGGGGAAGGAGATGGCAGTGGAAAGATAAAACAATTTTTCCCTAGACTTCCTCCTGCCGTGTAATTTCAAGCCTAAGCACTAAGATAGCTTCCAGGCCTATTAGTATACATTCTGTGTTACAGAAACCCATTCTATGTTACAGGATAAATTAAAATAGATTTATTTCATGGAGGAACTCCCAAACAGGATCTCTCTCTTTGTGTGGGATGCAAAGCAATATGCCTTCTCTTTCAGGTTCACCGTTCAGTTCAACATTTTTGAGCATGCTGAAATAACATGTATGCAGTGCATTTGCTGGCCAGAAGAGGGCGAAAGACCTGCTGAGCTTGAAATCGGATATTGCCACTTGCCTAATTGCATTGTGGTGCATGAAGAAAAAAATATGGCTGTCCTTTACCTACCTGTAACTTTCATTCTTTGGTGCCCAACAGGTTAAAGGAGGCACCTGTAGGACTAGGTGACGGAGAGAGGGAGGTGCTAAATTTTGTCCCTGAAGGTTTCCTATCCAGGCTCTAAAATTTACCTATTTTGCAGTTTGGCCATTCCATCCTCCCCACCCCTCAAGGTGAGATATGGGCCCCCCAATGTCAACATCAGGAGAGGATTTGCCAGAGTCCATCTCAGAGATGCCACAAGAGGACAAAAAAAGGGGGGGTAGGTATTTGAAAGGCATAAAGGAGGAAACTCTGTTGTTAACCCCAAATATCCAAAGAGATGTATGTAAATTCCCCCCCCCCTTGCTTCAGGTCCACCTCTCATCCTACACCTTCTGGCTGGTCTTTACCATCCTGTTGAGTTTGTTTTTTTGGATGCTGCTTGCTGAGTTTCCAACGTAGTTCCCTTCTGCCCTCCTTTCTGCTTGCTGATCCCTGCTACGCTTTGGTTAGCTTTTGTGACCTGCCCCTTGCTAACCAACCTTTGAATACCTCTGTGGCTCTGAACATTTACCTAGCACTTGGCTCCTGCTCATACTCTCCGTGTCTCGTCTACCCTGTCTGCCTTGAGTGTCTGGCATCCAGGGCTGTTTTCTGATTTTGTTCGGGTACACAAAAGTGTAACGCCGGAAGGATCTGCACCCATGCTTCTTCGTGAACCAGGCATTCGCTTCTGGCAGAGGTCAGGGTGAGCAAAGTGCCACAAGCTAGGAATTCAGCAGGGGCTGCTAGCAATTCTGGGGTTTGCAGGAAGACCCTTAAAAGGCACGATAAGCAAGGTATGCATGCAATCTGCACAATAAAATTCTGTGCCAAGGAAATTCATATTCAGTGCCAAGAGAAGCTGGATGTTACCCATATTTGTTAGGCAAATTAAGCAGATCTTTATATTTTAAAGTGATTCCCCCCCACTACCCTTTTGCATACTTTATTCCATTTTTGTTGGTAGTGGAGAGCTCTGGAAAACCCTGAAACCCTATCCCCAACCAGTGGGTGTTCAGTGGTTTTGAGATTTTAGCAGAAATAGCCTACCCACTTTCAAGCACATTTGTTTATCCATAAGGGCTAAAAAAACACACACTGTCTTTCTCATATATATTATAAACTGAAAACAGAGATTATTAGGAAGCTGGATTCTGCACCCTGTATGACATCCTGCAAATTGTCTGTGCCCCTGCAGCATAACACAAACCTCTGATGATATGTCACTGGGCTAGACAAAACTGGCCAGAAAGGAGTTGCCAAGCTCTGGTGCTCTGAAATACTTGGGAGGTCAGTTGGCAGAGAGACAGAACCATTTAAATGTGTCGCCCAAGGTGCCCAAAGTACAGAAGATCAATTTTATTTTATGCAGCGTTACGTTCCCTGCAGCCAGGCTGCGATATGATGCAATGGAGCCCGCTTATAGAATGATCTAGAAGGAAATAACATTTTCCCTCCCCATGCCCCCACCTCATCAAACTGAAGGCCTGCTCTCCATTTGGAATGGAGAGGCTTCTCTGTTATGAAGTCTGGTAAAGTAATATGACGGTGTGAGAGCAGGATCATTTCTGGTATTTGAGGATCGTTTGTCACTCAATTCCCTCTTGAAACCAGGGGTAATATTGAGGCACACCTAGAAAAGATTGAGCCTTTGACCCCGGGCACAAAAATATGTGCTCATGAGGCACTGTATACGGCACACAGAAGATATGAGACGTCGTGGTTTGGCATTCACAATTTGTTATTTGGTGTACCCCAGGTGCTGAAATGAAGGGCTTGTTACCTAACCACTGGGTGATAACTTGTATCAGGCTGGATATTGTGTGTGAGAGAGAGAGAGCAAGAGAGGACAGTTGGCTTGGTATTAATGCTGTAAATGTCTGCATTGGTAAAAAGAAATATTTTTTTTAATTCCTTTTTAGAAGGGATGTAGCTAAGGGGTTGTCATTATGAATGGCTGCACTT
Organism: Zootoca vivipara; assembly: GCF_963506605.1. Lineage (NCBI taxonomy): Eukaryota > Metazoa > Chordata > Lepidosauria > Squamata > Lacertidae > Zootoca > Zootoca vivipara. The sequence continues at coordinate 23,964,778 of NC_083283.1, forward strand.
CAGCATTTATTACACGCCCCCTACCCAGTGGGTGTTCCTGACTCTCATTTGCTTCTCTGAGGTAGGGATAGCGATACCTGGGGTTTCCTTCTGAGGAAGAAGCATCTTGATTGGATTGTGTTGCATTGTATCAGCTCCTCAAGCAGATGCTGTTGGTGGACAGCAATTTAAAGACACTGTAACAGTGCATTGAGCGTTGGAGACTTTTTGTGCATACCACGGGGGCCATTACCTGACCTAGCCTGACACAACACGCACAGCGTAATTGCTCCACTCTTTCCCCTCAAAATCAAAGAGAGATTCTCCCTTTTAAGGCAGTGGAAAGCAGTGGTTTCAGAAATATGTGCGTGACCCGAGGGAAGAGACAGGTGGCTCGATATTGCATGATCTCTGAAACGAACATTGGCATGTCTCTGTCGCTGATAGCATGTGCTGCATTCCAGTGTGTAAGCAATATTGCAACCAATCATGAATATTTTTAAAGGAGCTTTTACACTGGCATAAACAGTGTGGATATTATTTACACAGAGGGAAAGATTGCTTGATGCGGTTCTTGGCGAATAATGCTGCACTTGTTCCATGACTGTTCATTTTAGATAGGGCCACTGGCTGCTTATTCTTTCTATTTCTTTTTTAAAAAATTTGTTTTCACAGTATTGAGAAAATACTTATTTTATATCTTTATACTTTTAGCTCTTTTGAGGGGTTTTTTTATTGGTCAAGTAAAAGCCTATTAATAGTGCATCAGTGCCAAGCCTTAAAAATCTCACGCAGAGTACTCCAAACTCTTCTGAGACCCCAAAGCAGCCTTGTGTCAGCTGGGTCAATAATTGACAATTGTACACTAGAATGGCAAAGATTTCCTTCCTCTCTAAACCTCCAGAGTCTGGATGATTGACTCCTTCAGAGATTTGTTCCTATAGTCCTCCCTTCCCTTGCTTTTTGGCCCTTGTTTATTGTAGCCCAAACCACTGCTGCATGTCCTCCCCCATAACTTGAGAACTGAGCATTTGTCCACATAAAAACAAAACATGCATATTTTAAAGCACGTTTCTAGTTATTTGGGTGCTTTGAGAGAGCGATAGCTGGTGAAATCTCAAAAGCTAGAAAGACTTCAGCACAGAGTTCAGGCAACCCCACTTAAGTCTATGTGGTGCTTCTTATCCCCTGAGTACTCACATGAAGGTTGTTGACACAGACATTTTGCTCCTGCTTAGAGTTTCTTGCAGATGGGAACATAGCCATGGATCCCATGAAGAGCAATGCAGAAAAAGCTACTGTGAGGAATTTTGAAGGCTCTCAGAGCTGGAAGGAGGAGGCAGTTAATTCAGCCGTGGCTCCTCCAGATGTCCTACTTATTATGCATGCATGTTGGTTTTTGCTCACGATAGTATCAGGTTGGTTATATGTGATCCTGCAAGTGGCGGAGTTCAAATTTCAGTACAGTGGTACCTCTGGTTTAGAACTTAATTAGTTCCGGAGGTCCGTTCTTAACCTGAAACTGTTCTTAACCTGAAGCACCACTTTAGCTAATGGGGTCTCCTGCTGTTGCTGCGCCACCAGAGCACAATTTCTGTTCTCACCCTGAAGCAAAGTTCTTAACCCGAGGTACTATTTCTGGGTTAGCGGAGTCTGTAACCTGAAGCGTTTGTAACCTGAAGCGTTTGTAACTCGAGGTACCACTGTAGTGCCCTGTGTGTTGCCAAAATGTGTCCCTGCCCTGCTTCTCATCCTCTGTTCTAAGTCATTGTTGTGGTTCTCCCTGCAGCACCCTCTCGGCTCAGCACCCAGTTTGGGCAAACCAGTCGTGCTCCCCTAAATCCACCTCTGATTCCGCTTTCAACATTGCATGTGCCTGTAAAAATTTCAAGGTGGACATTCTGCTTCCTTTCCAATCAGTGCATGTCCCGTAGCTTTCTGCTGAAATCCTATAAGTTTCATACCACAAATGGTACGGCCTCGGTCCAGTATACCTGAAGGAGCGTCTCCTCCCCCATCGTTCTGCCCGGACACTGAGATCCAGTGCCGAGGGCCTTCTGGCGGTTCCCTCACTGCGAGAAGCGAAGTTACAGGGAACCACGCAGAGGGCCTTCTTGGTAGTGTCCCCCGCCCTGTGGATCGCCCTCCCATCAGATGTCAAGGGAATAAACAACTATCTGACTTTTAGAAGACATCTGGAGACAGCCCTGTTTAGGGAAGCTTTTTAAGCCACCCAGAGTGGTTGGGGAAACCTAGCCAGATGGGTGGGGGTATAAATATTATTATTATTATTATTATTATTATTATTATTATTATTATTAATTATTATTATTATTTTATATTGTTATTACATCAATGACATGTGGCAGAATAAACCTGCAAAACAAAGAAACGTAAAATACCACTCAGGATGGGCCCTGGTAGTTCAAGATCCGGGCCGTCTTAAGTGTACCGGGCGCCGTGGCACGATGATCCCTCCAGCGCCCCTCACCCCAATAGAAGGTTTGCTCCGTGGCACCTCATGTGCATGCCTGCCCACACTCCTTCAAGTCACAGCGAGCACAGACAGCACTGCCCCACAATGCTCCATGGCACCTCATTTGCATGCAAATGAGGTGCCACGGAGCATTGTGGGGCAGCACTATCTGTGCTTGCTGTGACTTGAAGGAGTGTGGGTGGAAGGTAGCCCAGGTCCAGGTCCAGGTCTCCCTCGACGGAAGCAGCTCCGCTGCTGCTGCCTCGCTTCAGCCACCGCTGCCGGGAAAGGAGCGAGGCGGAGGCGTGGGCAGCTCTGTGTGCCTCCTTGATGTGCCCCCTGCTGGGCAGGCGCCCTGGCGCACCGTGCCAGTCAGCCCAATGGGAAGGATGGCCATGTTCAAGGTACTTTCAGAATGTACTTTCTAGCTGCTCAAAACTGAAAGAAATGTAACAGAATGACAGCTAATGAGTAAAGCTGCAATCCTAACCCCACTGACCTGGGAGTTAGCCAGACATGGATCTAGGGCAGCATGACCATTTCCCCTGCATTAGGTGCCAAGCAGAGGGGTGAACCGCAGGGCATTACAACTATGGCGCAGTGCACACAAAGAACGGAAGGCAAGAGGCGGCGGGGGGGGGGGGAATGTTGGCCTTGCACAGGTAGCTGCTGAAATTTGAAAGACCTAAGTCTGTCTCTGAGTAAGCCCCATTGAATTCAGCAGGACTTACTTCTGGATAGGCAAGGTTAGGATTGAGTTATCACTTAAGAATGTACTGAATCTTAAAACAACAACAACCATAGCTTAGGAAATAAAGTGAAAAAGATGAAATGAATGGAAGTTTTGAAGAAGAAGAAGAATAGAATCATAGAATTGTCGAGTTGAAAGGGACACCAAGGGTCATCTAGTCCAGTGTTTCTCAACCAGTGTGCCTCCAGATGTTTTGGGACTACAACTCCCATCATCCCTAGCTAGCAAGACCAGTGGTCAGGAATGATGGGAGTTGTAGTCCCAAAACATCTGGAGGCACACTGGTTGAGAAACACTGATCTAGTCCAACCCTGTGCAATGCAGAACTCTCAGCTAAAGGTTAGTAGATTCCCATAGAAGCCAGCATTTGGCTGAGCTAGCCAAAATAGTCTGTTTGTTGTTGTTGTTCTTCTACCACTGTGAACTGCAGCTTTTGTACATGGAGTTGTTGATCATCTCACTCTTTCAAAAAGGGACCTATTGGGATTTTTGCAACATGGACATTTATTTCAATGTAAATCAAATCCAGGCCATTTAAACACACCTCAGAGTTTTAATTAGTTGACAGCCTTACATTTAATCTGAGTTTGTTTTAGTACAAGTTCTCATGTGGAAGAAATATTCTCCGCGCTCTGCATTTTTTTTTTGCTGTCTTTTAACTCACTGCCTTTGCCCTTTCCTCGCAATGAAAAGTTCCCAGAAATTCTGTGCTGCAGTTACAAAGCATTATCTGTTGTTGCGAGTTCTCGGCCGACGTTCTCAGCTGATGATCTTCTTTCTTCTCTCCTTTATGTATCACCAGGGGCTTGATCCAATAAAAGTATCATACCTCATACATCATGCCTCTGAAGACAGAGTAAGAATACACCTCGCCGGCTTCTCCTGGTACCAAATAGCTCTTTTATCAGCTCCACAGAGTTTTCTTGCCCACTTCTGAACTCTTCTGGGGCAGGATCACGCTGAGGTTTTCGCTTAGTGACAGAAACCGAATGCTTCCTGCTTTAATGTTTATTCAGTTAAACATTTTACATTCCTGGAGAGATACCAGGCTGTCATTAATGGATTGTTGGCTTTCTGCCAGCAGCTAATAGTTTTGGGGGTTTTAGGCGGTGGTTGGTGGGTTGGGTTCTTTGTTCTTTTTCTTCACTTTGCAGCACAGCTGCTGGATTTGCATAAGGAGTTGAACTTTTTCTTCTTCCTCTTCAGAATTGCTGAGATGTACCGGTGCCGTGGCCCAGTGTTTAAATATAGACTGCAGATCATTAAAGTAGCACCTAAAATGACTTTAAAATATGTTCCCTATAGGGTGGGGGTGGGGGTGGGGGTGGGGTGGGGTGAGTAACCAACCTTTTGTCCCGACACTAATGGGTCATCTTCACTGACTTCTCTGTCTTTTAAAGGAAACGAGAACAGGCAAGAGCCAAAATTAACCAGAAGGCCAATTCAGATGAAGCTCTAAATATGTTGTTGTTTAGTCGTTTAGTCGTGTCCGACTCTTCGTGACCCCATGGACCATAGCACGCCAGGCACTCCTGTCTTCCACTGCCTCCCACAGTTTGGTCAAACTCATGTTCGTAGCTTCGAGAACACTGTCCAGCCATCTCGTCCTCTGACGTCCCCTTCTCCTAGTGCCCTCAATCTTTCCCAACATCAGGGTCTTTTCCAAGGATTCTTCTCTTCTCATGAGGTGGCCAAAGTATTGGAGCCTCAGCTTCGCAATCTGTCCTTCCAGTGAGCACTCAGGGCTGATTTCCTTCAGAATGGATAGGTTTGATCTTCTTGCAGTCCATGGGACTCTCAAGAGTCTCCTCCAGCACCATAATTCAAAAGCATCAATTCTTCGGCGATCAGCCTTCTTTGCAGTAGGGGAGAGAGACTGTGCCACTCAGATGTCAAAGAGATATAGAACTACAGTGGTACCTTGGGTTGAGTACACAATCTGTTCCAGGGTGCTGTTCGCACCCCGAAAAGTACTCAACCCGAGCGGTGCTTTAGCACATGTGTGAAGCGCGCAGAGCGCTTATGCGCATGCGCACATGGCAGAACCCGGAAGTAAACACTTACGGGTCCACCGAGTACACAACCTGAAAGTACGCAACCCGCAGCGTACGCAACCCGAGGTATGACTGTACATAACTTTTTAGAATACTGTACATCTGAAGGCAGCTCTGTATTGGGAAGTTTTTAATGTTCGATGTTTTACTGTGTTTTTTGCTCTACAATAAAAGCAATAAGTTTTTTCAGGGCTTCCCCCCCCCCCAGCCAGAACTCACTCCGGCATCTCTCAGGTGCATGGGCGTACCCAGCATGGGGAAGGGGGGGCAGCTGCCCTCCCCTAGAAGCAGGGCAGCTGGAGAGGACAGGCAGGGGCGCTTGGCTGAAGCGAAATGGCAGCAGCAGCGAAGCTGCCTCCGTTGAAGGATACCTGGACCTGGACCTGGGCTAACTTCAGCCCACACTCCTTCAAGTCACAGCGAGCACAGCACAGAAAGTGCTGCCCCACAATGCTCCGCGGCACCTCATTTTCTCTGGGGGCCACATCATTGCCAGCTAGCCAATCGGGTGGCTGGGGGCGTGGCTGGTGTGCCCCCCCTAGCTTTGATCCTGGGTATGCCCATGCTCAGGTGGGTGGCATTGGCAATATAAAAGAACCATCTTAGGGACTTCACTCTGTATTTGTGTAGGGTTTACTCCTTAGCCTTTTCTTCTCCTGAAGATAACCCACAAAGCAGCGGAGGTTTAGGATCAGAATTTTCCTTCTCCTAGATGGGCTACCTTCCCAGGTTGACAAGCCTCACCTTCCCCTCACTTCCCTCCACACCATGTGCAAAAACCATTGGATCAGACATACCTATTGTAGGTTGCTAAAACCTAAAATGTGGCAACTTTAGCATAATTTTAACAAAGTACCCAAGATTATATTTAGCAAGGGCTGCAAAAATAAGAACCATCCTATTAAATGGGATGTGGGACTTGGCTTCCCCTCTCCACAAGTAATTCATGATAGTCTTTACAACTCATGCAGCTTCTGAGTTTAATCTCATTTTTATAAGGCCATTAAAGCTGTTAGATTCTACATTTCAGTCCCAGTTTTGCTCTGTTAGACAGGAAGCAAAGTTAATGGCCTAATTATTTCTAAAATGGTTAATTCCCCTCCTTTCAGCTATGGAAGGCATATATATATATATTTATCTTCCCCTATGCATTTCAATGGTCTGATGTCACAAAAGAAAAACTAATGCTTTGGTACTACAGGTCAAGTTTACTTAACACGGCAGTGTTTCTAAAACAGGATGATGCCATCTCAGTTAAATTTCCCAGAATAACAGAATGCTTTTGCGGGAGAATTGTTTGCAAAAGCATTCCGAGCAACCCCCCCCAAACCAAGTCTTCTATAAAATATGCCAGCGATAAAATAGTATGTGCTAGAAAAGCAAAGTGGTGGGACTCGGTTGGAAATAAGGGAAACTGCAATATCCCTTTTTTCTGTTACCTAGTGGCAGATTCTCACAGAAACCTGCAGTAAGAGCCCGATTACAATACAGTTCTTTTGAAATATCAGCCACTCATGCATGTCTTAGCATACCCTCCTCTAACAATTAGCACAATGAAAAGAGCAAGAGCTCTTAAGTGTTTGCATTGCTGGTGAGAGCACTTGAAATTCCCTCCTTTCAGTTCCGGCCACTCTCTCCTTGTTGACTTTACCCATTTGTTACCCATCAAATGCCTGGCCCTTCCTAAGAAATTAGACAGCGCCTTTGAATGGATTGCCCTTCAAAAAGAAGGTTAGAATTTTAAGGCACTGTCAGCTGGGAATTTCTCCTGCCCAAGGTCCACTGAAATCATTAGGAGTAGCATGAAAACACAACCTTAGGCACATCCACATTGTACGATGGAAGCACACTCAACACACATTTAAAGCACAATACCCCCCACCCCCTGAATCATGAGGTTTGCTAAGGGTGCTGGGAATCGTAGCTCTGTGAGGGGAAAACTATAGTTCCCAGAATGTCTTGGGGGATGTTATTTGTTACGTCCTAAAATATCTATATTGGTTCCCAATACGTTTCCAAGGACAACTCAAAGTGTTGGTGCTGACTTTTAAAGCCCTAAATGGTCTCAGGCATGTATACCTGAAGGAGCGTCTCCACCGCCATCATTCAGCCTGGACACTGAGGTCCAGTGCCAAGGGCCTTCTGGCGAGTCCCTCACTGCAAGAAGCGAAGTTACAGGGAACCAGGCAAAGGGCCTTCTCGGTAGTGGCACCCGTCCTGTGGAACGCCCTCCCAATCAGATGCCAAAGAAAGAAACAATTACATGACTTTCCAAAGTTTTTAATGTTTGACGTCTCACTGTGTTTTTATATTCTGTTGAAAGCTGCCCAGAGTGGTTGGGGAAACCTAGTTGGATGGGTGATATAAGAAATAAATTATTATTATTATTATTATTATTATTATTATTATTATTATTATTATTGATTATATTATAAGTATCCTGAGCAGGAAGGGTAGGATAAACTGCAACATTTTGCTTGAGGTTTCACTTGTCTGCGCCAATGTGCTTTTTTAAATGAAATACTGCCTTTAAACTTTTGCAGAGAGAAAAGACTACGAACAAATGTATTTAAGGAATGCTGCACTCTCCTTATTGTATTTTAACAACGAACATCCTTACAATGTTAGGAAGTATTTCAAATGGACTGATTGGTCTTCTGACATATTTATGACATCTGAACATTTAATAGACATAGCTAATTAAAAATATTTTAGAAACCCAAACTAGTTGTGGAGGCCTCATCTAGGGTAATTCACCTTTAGGTTTGTGCTGGGGCAGGTAGACTCCGCATTGTGCCCCTCTGATCCCCATTTGCTCATTTAACACCTGGCGTTTTGTTCTCCTCCTCCAAATGATTTCCGAACTACTCTGTCACTCCTGCTGCTCCTGTCAAAGACAAGCCAATCTGGGACTTCATTAAATGAGCAAAATGTGTTCCATATTATGGCAAAGGTACAAATAAAACTGGAATTTTGCACATGATGGTGCATATTTCTAATTTCCCAAAGGCTGTAAATTAATGACCAGTAAATGAAGAGAAAAGAAATGCAGGGAACAATTTCTTCTGCACAGCATGTTGTCAGTTCAGAAGAGGCTGGTGTGTCAAACACCATGGCTGGGTTTGAAAAATGACTGGGCAATTTTATGACAATTAATCACCTTTGCAGTTGTGCAACTGAGATGGAGACTATCAAATCTTCTGCTTTTCCTATTTATTTATTTTTAAACACCAAACTACCCAGCCAAAGCTTGACATCATTTGCACCCCCATTTCCATATACGTACACCCCCATTCACACTACTTACATATACGACTCATATGCTAGTCTCATTCATGCAACATCCTTTAGAGGAACTCTGAGTGACTGGAATGTTTGTGAAGATTCTTTACCATCTCAGATGGCCTTTCAGTCGAGCAAAGTCAGCCAAAGTTTCAGAAACAACATCTATTTTATGAACTGTTTCTTTCGTCTGCTAAGTTTAAGGTTTTTTTTTAAAAGGGGGGGAGCACAAGGGAAGCTGCACTTTCTGCCCTTTAATTTGTTCCATCATCCAATACTTTGCAGCTTTACACACCATCCCTATAAAATAATCCAAAGCAGGCTTTGCAAATACATATAGCGAGGGGGAACTATTTTTTGATATCAGAGCTTTCAAATGCAATGACTTGGATCCAGCAATTCAGCTGCTCCTCTGCAGAGGCAGGGTTATCCCTTATGCCAGGCATCCCCAAACTTCGGCCCTCCAGATGTTTTGAACTACAATTCATATCATCCCTGACCACTGGTCCTCTTAGCTAGGGATCATAGGAGTTGTAGGCCAAAACATCTGGAGGGCCGCAGTTTGGGGATGCCTGCCTTATGCAGTCTTACAAACTAGATTTAGCGGGGGTCACAGGATCCCCCAGAGAGGTTTGTGGGAAGAAGTATGGAAGGCTGCAGTTGGACCACGGAGAAAATGATTGGGGGGGGGCCTCCTTCCCAGTATGAATGGAAGTGTCTTCTGCTTACACAATGGGTTCTTTGGCCAAGCAACCAAGTTGATCTCCCAACTCAGCCCTGGCCATTTTTAAACTAAGGATTTTTATAACATTTCCCCCCCCCTCGGCCAGACATGTTAACAGTAAGATAATCTATGTATTGGGGTCTCCGGGGAGCCATTGATCACATCTCATTAATCAGTCATCATGAAGGACTCTGGCTAACCCCTTTGGGGCAGTCCTTCACGTGAATTGTCAGTATTACAGTCTCTCTGGGTTTGCTTGTAAAGAGAGGTTGTCCACATCGTGTCTCTCCCCTGGATTTGCCAGAAGCTGCGTCTGACCTCAGAGGACTTTGAAATGTGATTCATTTTGCATTCTAGAATGTCCATTCCTCTGGGCAGTGATTAAAATGCCTTTGATGTGGGTCACTGTGTAAGGGTGAGGGCTAAGTGATGTCATCGGTTTCCCCTCCGCTCTCCTCTGATGGACTGGTTCAGCTCTGCCAATGTCAACACAAAACTGTGCTGTGTGCTGTGTTCAGGGGCTGGTGTGTTGCTTCGCTTTAACTTTGTTGGAACAACTGGGATCGTGAAGTGCTAAACGCTTTGGCCGAGGTGCCAATTTGGTCATTAGGTAGGCACTAAAGAGGAGCTACGTAATATGTTATCATGAAGAATGAGCTTTCTGTGCGCTTCAGCTTTAGACAGCTAAACGGAGATCAGCCTTTGTCAACCTGGTGAACTCCAGATGTCTTGGACTCCCATGTGGAGGGTGCCAGGTTGAGAAAGGCTGATTGGGATCCATTTTTGTTGACTTGCAAGCATATTGGATTGGGTCTAGGGCAGGCATGTCAAACTTGCGGCCCTCCAGATGTTTTGGACTACAATTCCCATCTTCCCCAACCACTGGTCCTGCTAGCTAGGGATCATGGGAGTTGTAGGCCAAAACATCTGGAGGGCCGCAAGTTTGACATGCCTGGTCTAGGGCATCCCTTACATGTACGTCAGGACTAATGCAATGTTCATGGAAGGAACTAAGACTCAGGGAAGGCACCTGCTGTAGGAAGGAGGGGGAATGGCAAGAGAGGATTTTCACTAACCCCCCCACACCCAGACTCCTGCACCACCTCCTGCACCACCTGTTTTGGCAGATCTCACAGCCCTCCAATTCAATTTTCAGGAGGTAAATGGGGCTGCAGGAGGAAGGAGAAGATGGCAAATCTTGTCTCCCTCTCTGTCTCCCACCAGTGGGAGTATTCCATCAGTAAAGTTCTGCTCTTGAGAACTTAGGGTCCAAGTCACTATAATGAGTGGGAAACCTGCTTAAAATTGTAGGCATGTGACTTGCAGCTGCACCCACAGATTATCATGGGAACTCTGAATCCAAGCTATTTTACATTATTTTTACTTTTTATATGGGGGAGAACAGAGGCAGTGAATATAGATGGTATTGGGTTTTTTAGGCTTCCTGGCACTTGTCTGTACATGTGAAATAAAGTATAGTGTTATCACATCAGGCTGCGGCCAGGGAGGGGAGAACACAACCACTCCATTCGCAATGGCTGAATCACCAGCAACTTTGGGTGTCTCCTCTTCTTATAGGTTCCATTACAACAACTTGTAACCAAGCTAGCTAATATACTTCTCCTTCCCAATCCATTTTCCTCTTGTGCTGTGTCTTTTTAGATTGTATGCCTGTGGTTTGTAGGCTGCCCTGGAGCCTTTTATTGGCCAAAGAGTAAGATAAACAGCAATCATTTAAATAACTAAATAAATAAATGTGTCAGCTGGGGAAATGCCTGGATCAAATGAGAAATAAATTCACCGAGTCACCTTAGGCAAGTCACAGATCCTATTTGCAACATGGGAATAATAATGGTGGTCAGCTTTGCAAGTTGGTTGTAAGCAGGGCCATCTTACCCATAGACGCTAGGGGTGCAGGGCACCTGGGCGTCGGACTCTCAGGGGCACCAGGCCGAGAGTCCAGGGCCTGAGAGTTGAGTCTGGGGAAGAGCCCACCTGTCGGTTGGAGTGCTGCGGCAGGCTCTTCTCCTGTGGGTGGCTCTGCGCCACAAGTTCGGGGGTGATTGAGCCAGCGAGATGCTGAGCCAGCCGGCTCTGCCCTCCTGCGCGCCTGGGACTGGGCAACCTGTGTGTGTGTGTGGGGGGGTGCCAGGCGGATCTTTGCACCCAGCCGCCACATATGCTTAAGACAGCCCTAGTTGTAAGGATGATGTTTGAATGATAAAGAGCCTACTCTGTACAAATGCTTAAGTAGTCATTATCAATAATATGTGTTAAAAACTCCTGGCATGGCTTTCCTCTTAGGGTTCCAGCGAACAACTCAGAGCTTACAGTTCTTCCCCCTTTTCCCATTTCTAGAGTGACAGTCTAAGATCAGTTGATAAATTCCGCCCCCCCCCCGTAGGTCTTGACACAGTTCGCTCCCATTTCCTCATATCAAATTCCTTTGTGCTTCCACTGGGATCTCCAAAATGTCTTGGCCGACACATTCCTCCAGGGTGCTGCCCTATTCAATCATGGTTCGTGTGATTTTCACTCTGCAGACTTCAGTGTCATTGGGCAATGGTTGGTTATGAAATGGTCCAGTCTGCTGGAACTCTTGTCCCATTGCGGCCAGCCCAGAATAGGGCGCCTCGTCAAGTAGCTGCATTGAGGGAGGTGTCCCCACCCTACCATACCTTTGCAATGCTATAGGATAGAGGATTGCTGCTCCATGTGGCTGCTTTGCCTGTCTATACAATCGGCATAGCCTTTCAAGTTGCAGTGCTCCTCCTGCAAGGAGAGTCGTGGAAGAGTGGTGAATAGTACCCAATCCTTCTTGAAACCTCCTTATCTGTCCTTGTGTTGATCCAATCCATAGAAAGGCAGGAAACTCTGGAGTTTGCTTCTTCCAGCATTGAGCCATGGCATAGTGCCATTTTTTAGTGATGTTGTAGCAAGCTGAACTTTCGGGGGATTTCTGAGAACTCGTCTCGTTGATGCTCTTACATGCTGAGATTATGGTTTGGAATATCCTGCAAAAGTACAATGAGCCAGGCAGGTGTGTTGTGCTGGACCAATCACAGGATAAACTGACCACAATAAAGGATGTAGTAAATTTTAATGGTTTTCACCACTGCTGATAATGGTGGCATCAGGGTGAGTTAATTCCCCAGAATGCCTTGCACCACATCATTCTGGGGCATTCAGGTGGGTGGGTGGCTGCCTCCTGCAACACACAAAAGATGCCCCCCACTGGTAGCTGTTATTCTGCCCCCGCGAATGTACCAGAATGATGCAAAATCCGGGGTATTCTGACAAAATAAAATAGTTGCTACAAGGAGGGGGGAGCTCCAAAAACCAGCTGTTGTCACTGGAAAAAGCAAGACACCATGCCCCCCAAAAATAATGAATGACAAATGGATATGAATGGGACAATGAAAACAGGCCCATTCTTACTCCTTGGTTATTCAAGGCATGGCAGCAAATGAAAGCGAAGTTGAATGGGCCTCATTCATATCAATTTCTCATTCATTGCATAAGTTTAGGTTCTCTTCTCTGGGCCAAGAAACTCCTGCCTTTGCAGCCCCTGCCACATTCCTCAGTATTACCATTTCCCCCAACTGTGCTGGCTTCACGACACAATGGACATTTTCCTGCCCGAGTGGGTGTAAAAAGATGATTTGGTAGGTGTTAATGGTGTTAATTCACAAGGTGCTAATGTGTCAATAATTATAGACATATTTCAGCAGCTGGTTTCATGCTCGCCAAAGTGGTATTACATGGAAAATGAATAGTTCTGCAGTTGCACAGAGGTGTGTATGGTCACTGGACTGAGGAGTAAGGACTCCATTGTTTTCCTGGGTCTTGCGGTTAAGCTGAGACCTTCCTCTTATGATTAAATAACTGTGCTTCATGAATGCGGCAATGTACCGTATATACTCAAGTATAAGCCGACTTTTTTTACGCTGAAAAAGCCCCCCTCGGCTTATATTCGGGTCTGCTTATACTCGAGTATATATGGTAATTTCTTATAGGCAATGCATTTACCATGAATTCCCTGAGTGGATCAGAGACTGCATGCAAAAATAGGGTAGGACATGCATAGTTCCTGATCCTGTCCTTTATATGCAGCGTCAGCCAGACCAAAGGTGAGAACTCCCACCCTCCTTTTGGATGGTGTGTGGAGGGAGCAGGGACCCAGACGTAGCCTCTTTTCCAACTCCTCAAAAAGTCAATGAAAATAGAGACAATGCACGTACTTTTGTAACCCACGAAAATATTTAGTAACAATTTTAAAAAACAACAACAACTAGTCCACGATCTGTGTGGAGCCATATGTGCACAACAACCTGCTGTAACGTGTGGACTGGGAGCATCTCCAACATATTCAAACCTATCTGTGCAATCACAACAACTACAACCTTGCATTTGTTGGTTTTATTACAGCTGAACATTGAATTATGCTGTAAGCCACCCAGTGGCTGGGGAAACCCAGCCAGATGGGCGGGGTATAAATAAAATAAAATAAAAATAAAAAATGAATTGTGCTTCCCAACATCCCATTCTGAGCTTGCAATGAATTGCAGAAAAATACCCACACAACTGGCTGTGGAAGTTAGGGAGCAAATCACTGGGTCTTCCACTTTGAACAAACCCTGCCTGGGTAGTACATACTGTAGCAACCTTTATTTATTTGTTTTGCCCCCCCCCCCAACATGTTTTTTTATTGTGCATTAATGATTATTTGTGTTTATGATGCTACTGGGGTTGTAAGACCTAAGTCCCACCCGGGAAATAGGAGCAATGGAACCAACACCAAGAGGCAACATGCCAGGCAGGATACAACAAGATTTATTTGTTCAGCATATGCTAACCAAAGGTGCAGTGCAATCAGCTCGCAACCTGCACTTGTGGATTCACAATACTTTTATACAGTCACAAACAGGCAATACCTGATTTCCTTAACTACAAAAAGCACATGTATTCCAAACTGCCAAACTGCCATACGCCCTTCTTCCTTCTTATCTGGTCCTGTGAACCCAGCTTGTACTCCCCTCCTTCCTTTACTGGGTGTGTAAGGTATAGGGCAGGCATTTGATAACAGTTTGCAAGCTACGTGCCCATGGGCCCCTACCTTTGTCTCACTTCAAGCCCCTCTATACAATGTGCTGTGTATTTGAACCCTAAATACTATGCACTATTTTCATCTCAATTATCTGTGTCTTAAAATAAAGGTATTGGCCCTTCAGGGTGGTCACACTCACCCTGCTTTCAATACTTGTTATGCCTTCAGTTCAAATCTTGTCACTTCCTGCTGAAATCCCTTAACTTTTTATTCTGCAAACGGTTTAGATTATTTTTGTCCTGCTTTAGCCCCTCCAGATAGCAATAACGGGGGGTGGGATTGGGGGAGCACCACAGAACAAACTGAAGTAGGATAAATCCAGTACTAATACACTAGTATTGTGTCAATAGCATGTTACAAAGTGCATGCACATTATAATATCAGTTTGGAAGGGCCCTTGTTTTCTTGTGCTCCTTCCATTAATATAGGTGCTTTCCAGGCTTCACCTTAAAACATTTGGTATTGCCTACTGTTTGAGATGGGACGTGGGTGGCGCTGTGGGTTAAACCACTGAGCCTAGGGCTTGCCGATCAGAAGGTCGGCAGTTCGAATCCCCGCCACGGGGTGAGCTCCCGTTGCTCGGTCCCAGCTCCTGCCAACCTAGCAGTTCGAAAGCACCTCAAAGTGCAAGTAGATAAATAGGTACCGCTCCAGCGGGAAGGTAAACAGTGTTTCCATGCGCTGCTCTGGTTCGCCAGAAGCGGCTTAGTCATGCTGGCTACATGACCTGGAAGCTGTACGCCTCCCTCAGCCAATAACGCAATATGAGCGCCATAACCCCAGAGTCGGTTATGACTGGACCTAATGGTTAGGGGTCCCTTTACTTTACCTTTACTGTTTGAGATGAGATTGATGCCTAGATCAGTGTTTCCCAACCTTGTGCCTCCAGCTGTTTTCGGACTACAATTCCCATCGTTCCTGATGTCTTGCTAGCTAGGGATGATGGGAATTGTAGTCTCAAAACATCTGGAGGCACAAGGTTGGGAAACACTGGCCTAGATGCTCGACTTCTCCAACCCAGTTATGGCAGTTTAAGAGGTCTAGAAATCTAGCTACCTTTGTCTCATGTGCCTCTGAATATTGTATTTACCCAACAAGCATGCACAATACAAAAAGAGAGAGAAGTAAATTAAGATGAACCCAGCTGCTAATCTGCTAGCAGGTTTTCTTGGCAGCTTTAGAAGCACAGGGGCAAATCTTCAGGCAATTCAGGCTGAAATCCTTGAGTGATTTACCAGGGAGTAAGTCCCATTGAACTCGGTGGTGCTTACAGCTGAGTAGTCATGCAAAGGACTGCCCTGTCTGCCTCTAAGGGGGCCTTTTTCAGTCATGGCATAACCCTGGATGCGATCCAGTCCTTCATCATCCGGCAAGTCACAAAGCTTAGATTAATTTTAAAAGCAAGGAGGGGAGACATTGCTCTAGCAGCTGTTTCAAATAGCAGCCCCAAAGCGGCTTGACTTTCAATGTCTCCATTTTTAATGGATTGAATTATGAGAAGGGTTCACATTATCATTTGGATGGAATTCAGTTATTTGCAGATGGAATGATATCTAGAGTCCTTCCTGTATTTCAGGGGATTTCCCCCCCCCTCTTAAGTAGACTTGAAGTTGATTTGCAAAAGGCACAGAGCTCCCTCCCTAGTACCTGACACACCGTATAAGCGTGATTCACAACTGCTAATTAAAAAAAGAATCCAGAATGACAGGCAGAAAGGTTTGCCTGTGTCTACTTTGTACACAAGCAGGGCACTATCTGAGTTCATGAATGGTTCATTGATAGTGCACTTTAACTTATCTGCGTTTCTTGACTGCTCCCAGTTGGCGAAAAAATGCTGGATACATTTGCATCGGATACTCGCCAGACTGCACCCCAAATTGATTATCAGCATCAGATCCCAAAATAACTTGATTCCATGAAATGTTAGCTGTTGTTTTCTATTACACTCTACAGTACTCTATTGTCTCTTTCCCTCTTTTTTTTTAAAAAAAATGGGCACATTTTGTTGCATAAAATCGCTGGAAGCCCTGTAAGAGGACAAGCATGAGAGTCAAATGCTTCCTGTGTGATGTCTCTTGCAGGCTGAATCAATGCGAAACCTACTTAGACCAGGTGTACTTCAGTAATATTTTGAGAGCCAAATATTTATCTTGACATGCTGGTGTCCATTAACAGTTTACATCTAGTGGAAGATGTTCAGATCAAGCCTGTTGGAAGCCTGGCAAGGTGCAGGGGTTGAGGGGGAAGGGAAGCAAAGCTAGAATCAGTCCGTGAAGTTTCGTGGGCAGAAGGATGTTGACTTGTTGTTATTAGTTATTGCATTTATTTGTCCCTTTTAGTGTAAAAGTCTTAAAGCCGCTTCCAACAGCATGAAATGCAAATCAGCAAAAATCAGTTAAAAACCAGACTTCAAGATAAAAATTCAATGAACAAAATTCAGCTCCTACCAACATTCCTACCAGGGAAAGGTCTCCATGAGGGATGGAAGAAAACATTGATCCAGTAGACATTTAATGCCATATCTATCAATTTTGCACTTTCCAAAACAATATGCAAACCAAAACTCAGCTTGCTTTTGAAATTTGCATTTATCCAAATTTTTCTATGCTCCAGCCAGTGTTTGCAAAAGTGTATATATTAGGGGGAAATGTCTGCACACCAGGAATAATTTTAGAGATCTCTGGTCACACACTCATTGAAAGCAGAGGCCTACCCCACAGAACCCTGGGAACTGTAGTTTGGGAATTATAGCTCTGTAAGGTGCAAGAATTCGCTGAGGAAAGCCATATGCTATAAATGTGTGGTGTAGATATGACCTGGCCCCAAAACACTGGAATCTTCCATTATAAGAGAACTTGCTCCAGCCCCTTGATCATTTTGGCTGCCCTTTTCTGTTCCGAATGAAAAAGCCACACCCAAAAGCGGGATTTGAGAACAAGAGGACTCTCCTCTCCTCTCCTCTCCTGTGGTTTCCAGCAACTGGCATTCAAAAGCATTGCTGCCATTGTAGCTTGTAACCATTGGTAGCCCTGTCCTCTGTGAATCCGTCAAATTTCTTTTAAAGCCGTCCAAGATGGTGCCCATCACGGCCTCATGTGCGAATCAAACCAATCATAAAATGGTGTTCATGAAACAAGTGGGGAAATATATGGCAAATCAGTAGATTGGCTCAATATTTTAACACAGCTGGATCGCCCTCAGCAAAAGTCTCATTTTAATAGGGGGATGGAGGATGCAGATGTCTCCGGGCCATTTCCACCTGAGCATATGTGTGGCACTCATTCTGGAGCCGATCCCCAGATGCGGATACTTACCCAGTCTCTGCCCCTCGCTGTTTGTTCCCTGAGCATTCTTGCCCCCAAATAGCACCAAAGTCACCATTCCCTGACCCCACCCGACCATCCTAAACATGAGGAATGGCTGGACTATTAATATTTATGAATCTAAATATTTTTTCCCCTGCAAGAGCACCCAGATCTGCTTCCAAAAAAGAGTCCCTGTCCCTTAGTGAAATGTGGGCACTTTACATGGTCTGATTGGTACAAGCAAGCAAGTTAAGGGAACCTCACCCCCGGCTGCCAATCTGCAGCTGTTCCTCTGGAGTTTTCTTTTCAGGAACAGTATGCAAAGTTCACACCCAAATCCCATGAAGATGGCACACCCACATACATCACATTTCATTTAACCCATGCCCCCAAAAGGATTTTGATTATTATAGCACCCTAGCTAGACTTGCAGGTCCTCTGTGCCAAGGAGAGTTAAGCAGAGCCTCTTTCACAGCTGCTGGGAGTTGGGCTGTGGGGCCAGAAAGATCATCATACAGTATATTTATTTTTTTAAAGTAGTATATTACTACAAAGTTTCTGTACTAAAGCTGGTTAATAGTTCTATAGCAAAAGCACCTCTAATTCTTCAAAAGAAGGGAGGAGAGGCAAAGGACTCCAGGGCAACAGTTTAAAAACTTGTGTATCTTTCTCTTACACACACACGTTTTGGACTACAATTCAGATGTTTTGGACTACAATTCCCATCATCCCTGACCACTGGTCCTGTTAGCTAGGGATCATGGGAGTTTTAGGCCAAAACATCTGGAGGGCCGCAGTTTGGGGATGCCTGATCAAGACCTTCCCCAGTGACATCACAGTACTGTTTAGGGAGGCTTTTAATGTTTAATCGATTATTTTATTTTATTTTTCTGTTGGAAGCTGCCCAGAGTGGCTGGGGAAACCCAGCCAGATGGGCGGGATATAAATAATAAATTATTATTATTATTATTATTATTATTATTATTATTATTATTATTACCAAAAGAAAAAGAAAACAGATCCATTTAACAATGTTAGTGGTATCAGTTAGTGCCTGATTTAGAAATTATTGTGAATTCATTAGCTAAAAATGTTAATTGAAGATTATCCTCCCTCTTTGGGAGGTGGGCATTAGAGGGTATGAGATATTGAAAATATGAGTAATTAAAATGTGAGTTGATTATAAGAGATTAATTCAATCTATTAGAAGGAAGACAACTGGAAAACAAGATTCTTCCAACCTATGGGCTATATTAGTGGCTTGTGAGGACTGCAACTTCCTAGGTAGTGTTTAAAAACCTTATCATTTTTCTTGTGTTGTAAGGGGATCTGGTGTATGGAAGAAAACTGCGGTACAATCCTGTCCATGTTTACTTAGAAGAAATCCCCACTGAGGGCTTATCCACACTTACCTTTGTCTCTACGTTTCCTAGGTACATGTCCATGCTTTACAGCTCTGTGTCAAAGCGTTTTTTTAAAAAATTGCCTCTCACTTTCCCTAGGAAAACCTGCTCTTTAATGAAGAATCAGAACAAACAGCAATTTGTGTTTTCTGCAGATGGCCATTCATTCCAATTCAGCAGTAAAGAGTGGGTTTTAGCTCAGTACATAACACAGGGAAAGGAAGGAAGGAAGGAAGGAAGGAAGGAAGGATTAAGGAAGGAAGAAAGACAGAAAGACAGAAAGACAGAAAGAAAGCACTTTAAAGCTCTGTGCCTAGAAATGTGGAAAGAAAGATATCTGGAGAAGTCCTGAGTTTAATGTGTTCCCCAAGTAAGCATGCATACAACTATAGCCCAAAGCACTGAGGAGGAAAACCTATGGTCCAAGGGGATGAGCAGCTTAGGATTCAGCAGCTCTCTGGCTCATCTGAAGATAAACTGGTGTAAGCTCATCTTAGCTTAGCTAGGGCTCAGTCTAGGGCTGAGCCAAGGCCAGTGTGAGCCCCCAAAAGGGAGCAGTCTGCAGGCATGGGACCAGAGAGAAAGGACTCAGACTGGATCCTAAGCCTGTTCACTAAGTCACATGACCTGGCAACCTGGCATAGAACACTATTTTAAAGACATGTTTCCCCTTTGCCAGGCTTAGACAGAACAGCTGAACAGGGTGTAACTTTATGACATCTTAATTTACACTGGCTTCCTTCACACCAGCTTCTTGTGCATAGAGTTGCTCCCAGAGTTTTCTGATTTCCCATGAATTGTATCTAACTGTTCCATACTCAGAGTAGACCCACTGAGATTTATGAACCTAAGTTCATATCCCTGATTTTTAATGGGTCTGTCCTGAGTAAGGCTAACAATGTATGAAACTGAATGTTTCCAATTAGGAAATACTTGACGCCAACGGATTCTCTTGCATAAATTACTGTGCGCTATTTTTAAAATATAAACAATGTCTTTAAAATAATATTATTCCACACCTCCAGTACAGAAGATACAATATCACCTTTGCACTGCATGCATTGACCTGCTCAATTTATGACCTAGTTTAGAGATTGCAGTTTTTGAAAGATTACATGTGTGTACTTATGACCTACAATGTGTGGAAAGATAGATCTGTTGCAGTAGAACTCTTAAAATGTGTCATTAGTACATTTCACTTGTCACTTGGAATTCAGGGGTCAGGCCTTATTCTGCTGTGAAAACCATTTAGAAGCCAGTGGTCATAATTGTTCCACATCCTTTCATAACAAAACTGAAGACGTTTGGGAAATGTCATGAGCAAAAAGCCTTGCAAACAGATTCATAAAATGTGCAGACAGCCCAAATAAATATTAGCATGCAACAGTGACAGAATACGTATAAGTACCAATCTTCACATCAATGTAGTGAAGGAACTCGTGGCCCACCAGATGTTGCTGGACTACAATGCCCTTCATCCCAGGCCTTCATCCATACTGGCCAGGGCTAATGGGAGCTGTAGTCCAACAACATCTGGACGGCTACAGGCTCCTCACTCCTAGCGTAGTGTTTACTGTTTAGCGTCAGAGTGGTGCGCTAAAAAGCTAAATAGACAACTCTTGCTCCAGAGTCTGCAGAACAAGTGAGCACAGGTTCTTTCCCGTATTATCTGACTACCAGTCAAAACAGTCTGGGCAAATATTATGCAGTTCCTTCCATCCTAGGCTTTGCATTGACCTTTGTCAGGACTTTCAATCTCTTTCTTTTTTAAAAAAACAAAAAAACACAAACTTGATTATGCAAACATGTATCTTCAGCTCATGTTAACACACTTTCCCCTGCCTCGACGTTGCACTTTACGAGCATTTTACCTTGCTGGCTCACACCTTCAGTTCCATAAAGAGGTCTAAAGTTTCTCATCAGAGGGACACTATTAGACAAAACATTGAAAGCCCCTCATCTTTGCAGGGGGCTTTATTTTGGTTACTTGTTTGGACATGGTAGAGGAGGGCTTGTGGGTCATCAAACAGGGACGCTGGGAGCTGCCTTATACTAAATCAGACCATTGGTTCATCTAGCTAACTTCACTTACCATATGAAATGACCCGGATTCTGTGATCATCCTCCAAGGTCCTTCTTTGTGTGCCTCCCCCATAAGAGGTCCAGGGGGTGGGAAAAAGAGAACAGGCCTTTTCTACAGTGGCTTCCCATTTGTGAAATGCTCTTCCCAGAGAGGCTTACTTGGCGCCTTCATTATATATCTTTAGGACCCAGGCAAAAACACTCCTCTTCAAACAGGGTGATTAATATTCTATTGCCTTTTAAATGTTCTTGTGTGGTGCTATTGGTTTGTTTTGATTCTTATTTTTCCACTGTATTTTGTGGTGGGGGTTTTATGTTTTATTTTATTTTTTGTATCTGTATATTGTATTTTTATGCTGTGAACCACCCTGAGCTCTTCATATGAAAGGCACTAAACAAATTTAATAAGTAAATAAAATAAGAGTAATGAATGAAATTACATTGCCTAGACCCAGTCTTTCCCACCCTGGTGCCTTCCAGACGTTGTTTGACTGCAAATTCTGTCTTTCCTGGCCATTGGTTGTGTTGACCGATGGCAGTTGTATTTCAACAACATATGGAGGACACCAAGTTAGGAGACAGAGCACTAGACCCAATACTGGCGGCGATCCTTTAGATCACAGGCTTAGTTAGTCCCACCAGACCATTTTGGGCCAACCATGCCCTCTTGACAGTCATATTATGTCATACGACATCAAGTGTAGAGAGCTGTTATCTCCAGTCTAAGCATTAAGATCAATGATAAGCGATCTCTTATCTCTGATTTTAGCACTGAGCACCACAGTGCTGATATTGGAGCTAAGCCTCTCTTATCTCTCTTACCTCCACAGTGCTAGGATCTGAGATAAGCATCTGTCCAGCCTTTAAAAAGCAGCAGGCAAGCAATCTTAGTCCGTGCACACTCCTGCTGCAGCAGCTTTATGTTGGATAATTTTTTTAAAATTAATTTTAAATTACAATTCAATAATAGCCTCATTATAACAATACCAAATCATAATACAATTACTAATACCAATCATTTGAATACTGAATTATATAATTTAGGTGCCCCCCCTGAGTGCTAGAATTGATGGTTTGATGATTCCCTTCATTTCTGCGTTCCAAAATCTTATTAATTTCAATTACATTCCAATCATAATAATATTCCCTTATACAATGACTGCAATATTAATAACTTCTATTCATGTTGACACATTAAGTGATTTACAGTGGTACCTCTACTTACGAATTTAATGTGTTCCGAACACACATTTGTAAGTCGAAAAAATGTGTAAGTCGAATCCCATAGGAATGCATTGGGAGAAAAAATTCGTAAGTAGAAGCAACCCTATTTAAGAATTCATAAGTAGAAAAAATCCTATCTAAACCGCATCCAAGATGGGGGACAGAGCCCCATTCGTAAGTAGAAATATTCGTAAGTAGAAATATTCATAAATAGAGTTATTCGTAAGTAGAGATACCACTGTATAGAACTACAAGTGAGGCACTCAAACTATATTCTTTTTCTTCCTGTGTGTGACAATTATTCTGTCCGTGGTGTTTCTTCCTGTCCTTGTAAAATGTTTTCTCTATCTTTTCCTGGTTGTTGCTGTTCTCCATCATGCCTTGGGTGGAGCTGATACCTCATTGTTGTCCCAGAAATTTCTCGATTGCTCCATCCCGAGCATCAGCTCTATGTTTGAATCATCTGATGCTGTATGAAAATCAGGTTATTCATAGGCAACTAAAATGTCAAGGGAAGGTAAAAGGTAAAGGACCCCTGGACGGTTACAAGTGGCTGACACTGAAATTGCTCCCCCGAGGAACAGCGCCACTGATTCTATGTTCCAGTCTGGCTGGCAGACAGCAGTTCTGAATACTCTTCAGAAATTGGGCTTTGCTCCTCAAGCCCTTCTAAATTTGGGCCTGGGTCAAGCAAGATCTGTGGTCAGGCAAAGAATCATTGATGCAGAGAGACAACAGGACTGCTTGAGGTCCTTCAATTATATAATTGTGGAAAATGAGAGATATGTTGCTGCCCCGGCAACATACCTCTATTTTCTTGCATCAAGAAACACAAGAAGGGCATTTACTCTAGCCAGGAGCTTGGCCTTGCCCTCGCTGGTTTTGGAAGGAACATTTGGAAAAGTCCCGTATGCTCAGAGACTTAGCGCCTGCCCATTAGGGGAAATAGGAAGCCCCGAGCATTTATTTTTTAGATGTCCCTTTTACGACGAGATACGCAGAGATACCATTGACCCTCAGCTGGGGAGGCTTGCTGGCCTTTTGGATAAGTCTAAACTCAATTTTATTCTCTTAAGCAAAGACCACAAGACGACCTGGATGGTCGCCAGATTCTGCGTGCAGATTTGCAGGTGCAGGCCACCCCATGAAACAAATTAGTTCACTAGGAAAACAGTCGAAGTCGGCCTCCATGGTGGCAGGGCCAATTTGTATGGAGCCCAGATTTTAGGTCTTTATATGTATATGTGTTTATCTCAGATTTCAATCTTTAAGCTGTTGTTCTACAATGTTCTAAAGGTATACTGTACAGTATTTTATTCTTGTGAAAGCTGTCCCAGTTGTGCTTTTTGAGCTGGTCTCTGACCGTAATAAATTATGATTGATTGATTGACCCCTGGATGGTTAAATCTAGTCAAAGGTGACTATGGGGTTGTGGTGCTCATCTCACATTCAGGCCGAGGGAGCTGGTGTCCGTCCACAGAGACAACTTTCTGGGTCATGTGGCCAGCATGACTAAATCGCTTCTGGAGCAATGGAACACCGTGACAGAAACAAGAGTGCACATAAACACTGTTTACCTTCCTGCCACAGCCGTACCTATTTATCTACTTGCACTGGCATGCTTTTGAACTGCTAGGTTGGCAGGAGCTGGGACCGAGCAATGGGAGCTCACTCTGTTGCGGGGATTCAAACTGCCGACCTTCCAATTGGCAAGCCCAATAGGCTCAGTGGTTTAGACCCGTGCCTGACTAAAATGTCAGAATGGTCCTTGGATACCGAGTCAGTTCAGGATCTGACACTCCGGCTGGATCCAGTTCCTCACTCCTGCTAGAAAACCCTTCCTTACAAGTGAGCTAGCAAAGCAGATGCTTCCCTTGTCGGTCTTCTCGATCCTGTACCTGACCTTCAGTCTGCCCATAGCCATGTCTCCTGCCTTTGATGCCTGGTTCCTGCATGCCTGATCTGGTATCAGGTGGCTCCAGCCCCTTCGTGACCATGTCACCTGCTTCTGGCTCATTTGACCGATGGCAGAATCAGATCTTGCTTCAGCCTGTTGTCAAGCTGAGTCCATGATCTGACAGCAGCTTTCTTCCCTTCAGCCAATTTAACAATTCCAAGGAAATAGTATTAATAAAAGAGCATCTCAACTGGTATTCTCATGGTCTTCGGAGACTAGTGGGAAACCACGTCTGGTGCATAGCTACCAAGTTTTCCCTTTTCTCGCGAGGAAGCCTATTCAGCATAAGGGAAAATCCCTTAAAAAAAGGGATAACTTGGCAGCTATGGTCTGGTGTCCTTGGGCAGATACCCTGTTTCTCCAAAAAAAATAAGACATACCCATAAAATAAGCCGCAGCAGGATTTCTAAGCTTTTGCGCATACCCCGAAAATAAGCCATACCCCGAA
Organism: Zootoca vivipara; assembly: GCF_963506605.1. Lineage (NCBI taxonomy): Eukaryota > Metazoa > Chordata > Lepidosauria > Squamata > Lacertidae > Zootoca > Zootoca vivipara. The sequence continues at coordinate 23,989,570 of NC_083283.1, forward strand.
AATAAGACATAGTGAGGCACAGTTCTGGAGGCCGCCAAGGAAGAGGCTAGCTGGACATGTAATGGAAAAACCCCTGAAAATAATCCACCTTGTGTTTTTCTGAGGAAAAATAAATATAAGACGGTGTCTTATTTTCGGAGAAACACAGTAGCAGAAGAACCTCATGAATGTTGAGCATTTTTGGACCGTGTGTGGAACAAGGAAGTGTTTCAAGTGAATTTTCTGCATGTACAATGAATGTACGAACCATGTAAAGCTACTGAGGAAGTGTCCAGATTAAAAAGCGAAAGCTCAAACTGCTAACTTAATGGGCAGGAGTCAAGGGTCACCTACCTCATCTGCACGGTATATTAAGAGGGCCGTTTTCCAGCTTGATCTTTTAGCCTTGCAAGATCTGTCAGGCAGCTAGCGTTGGGGAGCTGAGTAAGAGGGTCATGCAAGGAACCTGAGTAATTCTATTGAACATCGCAGGAGAATGTTGTTTGCTTACCGCACTCTTCCATGACAGGTGCAGTCTTCTTACCTTACCGGCCTCCTCCCCTCATGAAATGCACCGGGCTGTGAGGAGAGCCTTTTAACAAAGATGAGCTGCATTCTCTTTTTCATCCCACCATGCAAAAACGCGGCTTGGCTTTTGTCTCAAGGCAGCCGGCAGGTATTTGGAGAACGTTCTGATGGTTGGCGAAAAGCACTGTTCGCTCAGCAGGTCAAATGCAGGTCAGCCCTGGGCAAATACAAGTCTACAAAAGAGCACAAAATAGCTGTCTTATCTAATGGCCAAGCAGAACGCCACCAGCTGCCAAACCCATACAACTTAGCATGGAGCTGAAAACTCTTCTTTTTAAACCTGTTGAGTCTAGGAATGGGCTAATATTTCAATTTCAGTTTCTCATTTCCCCACCCCCGATCTTAAATGTTCAGTTCTCCACATTTCCAAACCAGGGTTTGGGTTTTTGTTTTCAGTCCTTGTGGAAACCCTTTAGCATTTTAGTGCAATTTTTCCTAACGTACACATTTTTTTTTGCAAAAATAATCTCCACTAATATAATGCACGTTTCATAGTACTTCCATGAATATATGCAATTATATGAACACCTCATCACACTATGGCTGAAGATCTGCATTGCAAAAGTCGGAGAAGTGTGAATTCAGAAAGTTTCCAATAAGTAAATTCATAGAATCATAGAATTGTAGAGTTGGAAGGGACCCCCAAGGGTCATTTAGTCCAACCGCCTAATTCCCACAAACTTGTTTAAGAAAGAAAAAATAATCCCAGGAAATACGTGACACCCACACATCTTTTTATCCCTTCCCACATATTTATTTAATTCTAGGCTGTGCGCTTCCTCTTTCCAATGCTCCAGTGCTGCGGCACTGTAGTTTAAGGAAGCTGGGAACTGTAGTTCTATGGGTGTAAACTACAGTTACCAGGATCCTTTAGGGGAAGTCATGTGTTTTAAAGGTTGGTGTGTAAGCAGCCATTAACAGCTCACAATCCTACACATGTCTACTCAGAAATTATTTAATAATATTACATTATTAACACATCCCAGCTTTGCAGATAAGCACAAAAATGTACATCCTGTTCCATTGAAAGTGATTTCATAAAGGCTGCCATCAATAGGGGTTGATCTGGGAGTACACACAACGTTAATCTAAACCACTCTCTTTAATACAGTATCCGTAAAAAACATACAGTAGGAATTATGGAATAAAACCTATCATGTTAATGAAAGACATTTCTCCAGATATAAATGAGCTGTAAAACCATAATTTGCAATAAAACAGTCCCATATTTGTCTGTAGAAGGAAACGTGGTTGTATAAGGATTGCTTAACCACGAAAGCAAGTCAGGGAGATCAAACAGTCCTCATTTTTAATCTTAGTTGGCCGCTTTAGCCAATGAAAACTGCCAAACACATTTCAGTTTTTGTCTTTGGATATATGCAAGCTGTAACTAATAATTTGCAAATCAAAAAGTCCCAGATTTGTCTGCAGAAGTAAACTTGATTATATTAGGACTGCTAAGTGCTGAAGCAAAAGTTGTGCAGATCAGACTGTCCCCAATTTTAATTTTAGATGGCCACTTGATCCAATGCACAGCTAAACACATTTTGGGTTTTGTCTTCGGCAGAGGTTATTTTACAACAACAAACTGGAAAGGGCTTGATTTGCAAAACATTTGCTTTAGCTATTCCTGCAGGATCAAATGTACTTCTACAACTAAATTTGGGGTTGTTTTACTTGCATTTTTTTCTTTAAAGGTTGCTTCAATTGGTCCATTGTTCAACTGCAGTCATATGCTTCTATATGGGTTGTTGTTGTTTAGTCGTTTAGTCATGTCCGACTCTTTGTGACCCCATGGACCAGAACACACCAGAGGCTCCTCTCTTCCACTGCCCCCCACAGTTTGGTCAAACTCATGTTCGTAGCTTCGAGAACACTGTCCAACCATCTTGTCCTCTGTCGTCCGCTTCTCCTTTTGCACTCAATCTTTCCCAACATGGATACTATATGGGTACTATATATTAATGGCAGCACAGAACGAGGACCTCCAGATGTTGTGGACCATGACTCCCATCAGCCCCAGCCAGCATCAGTGGTCAGGGGCTCTGGGAGTTGGAGCCCAAAACATCTGGAAGAAGGAGGGGGAGTAGTAGTAGTAGTTTGGATTTGATATACCGCTTTATCACTACCCGAAGGAGTCTCAAAGTGGCTAACATTCTCCTTTCCCTTCCTCTCCCACAACAAACACTCTGTGAGGTGAGTGGGGTTGAGAGACTTCAAAGAAGTGTGACTATCCCAAGGTCACCCAGCAGCTGCATGTGGAGGAGTGGGGAAGCGAACCTGGTTCACTAGATTACGAGTCTATCGCTCTTAACCACCACTCTTAACCACTACACCATACTGGCTCTCAGGAAAGCACCATATTGGTTTTCCTTGGTGTAGAAAATTAATTTTGTGCGTACTATCAGATGAGCTCTTAGGGGGCCCAAGGTAGAGGGGTTTTTTGGGTGCAATACTTTCATTTTGCAGAGTTGTTTTGTGATAGATCTTGTCAAGGGTGCCATAAGAACGCCAAAAGAACCTGCTGTGATTTGTAACTTGACTCCATTGACTCAGGTCCTACAGCAATGGCCACCAATTTAGTTTAAGCATGGGATTAGACAACGTATTTTCAGTGGTGGCTCCTCATTTGTGAAACATTTGAGGGGCATTTGGCTCCATCTCCCTATATATTTTAGCTGACTATTTAGAATATAGCTTTAGGGGTGGGTGTTTGGAGGGGAGAGCTCATTGCTGCTGATATTAGTACCGTATAAGATGACTGGGCGTATAAGACAACCCCCAACTTTTCCAGTTAAAATATAGAGTTTGGGATATACTCGGCATATAAGAAATACGATCTAGCGTATAAGACAACCCCCAACCTTTGAGAAGATTTTCCTGGGTTAAAAAGTAGTCTTATATGCAAGAATATATAGTAACTAGTGGAATTCAGCCCGTTTAAAAACGGGCGCTAGAGCGCGTGTCTCGGCAGAAGCCGGGGCCGCGGCGCCACCTCCTCGGCCAGGACACCATGGGCGCCGCTAGGAAAAGGAGAGGTGTCGGGGCTCAGGCAGCCAAGGGGCGGAAAGGAGGCAGCGGTGGGTGGATCCCAGGGCCAGTGAGCCTACTCCTCCTCTTCCAGCAGCCAGCCAGAGGCTATGGCGACGCCCGTGAGGAGCCGCGAGGGGTGGCCGGAGCTGCCGGGAGATGGGAGGAGGGGGTCCCACCATTGTCGTGCTCCTGCTGCTGCTGCTGGAGGAGGAGGAGGAAGGAAGGAGCCCGGAGCTCGAGGCGGCCTCCCCGGCGGCCCCCTCGGCTCGACGCCCGCCGCGTCCTCAGCTGCACATGGCAGCGGTGACTCTGCCGCTTTCCCGGTGTCTCTGCCGCTTCCCCGGTGTCTCCGGCCCGAGTCCTGGCGCCGCTGCCTGGCCCGAAGGAGCCTCCGCCGGGGCGAAGGCAAGCGAGGCGCTGAGTTGCGGCTCTCTTTCCCCGCCGCCGCTTCCTGCCTTTGCCCCCGGCCCGAGAGGCGGCAGTTCCTGGCGGCTGCTTGCCGTCATGTCCCACCAGACCGGCATCCAAGGTACTGAGCCCCTTGGTCTGCTGGTCGTAGGGGGGGGGGAAAGGGGGCTAAAGCAGCCTCCTCCTCGCTCTTTAGCGCAAGCACACTGAGGCGCTTGTCCGGCCGGGAGCGGCAGTTGGCAGAGGGGGGGGGAGAGCGTGTGCGTGTGTGTGTACGTCGTCTCTGCTGTCCAATCCCTGTGTCCCTGGGGCCCATGCGCAGTACCCCAGGGACACACGGGACAACTGGACGCAGGGACAACTTGGACATTATTATATAGGATTGTTTTTCAGTATCTGTTGCCATGTGTGTTGACAGGATTGTGTTTATGTTAAAGGGAGAGAGAGAGAGAGAGAGTTGTGCAAAAGGCTGTAAATAAATCATCTAAAATAATAATATAAGTCACAAGGAGTAAGGCTACCAATGATTCGGAATACCAGTCACTGCAGCAGGAGAGGGCAATTTCCCCCATGTCCTGTTGTGGGAAGCAGCAGTATTCTGGAATAGCTGGGCCTTTGGCCGATGCAGAAGGACTCTTCTTATTTTCCTAGGTGTTCCTTTTTCAACACTGTTGTTGAAACCTCCAGTGATTTTAATGCAGGGAAATGCACGAGCGTGCGCACACACAGAGATCTGTTCACCAGGTGAGTAAAGGCAAATTGTCCTGCATTTTTGGATCCGTAAACTCATCTGTTCCATAAGCTGCTAGTAAACAACGTCTGATTCAGGTTTATGCCACAGACAACGTTAGTTCCCCGCCCCCTTTCAAAAACGCTGTAAGCCAGACTGGCAGGAAAGCTGTCAAAGAAGCTGACCAAGAGATGCCTGGTCTGTGTTCTTCATTAGATTTCTAAACAAGTTGAGTCTTGTCTTGGGTCCCTTTGCTAGCAAGTGCCTAGCCCTAAATATATCTGTACATCTGCAGTGGGATTGGGGGGAGGGGGGGACACAGAGTCACATGGTGCATTTTTGGCACAATTATTGTGGCTCAAAGTGGCCCTTTCTGTGCGCGGGTCACATTCCATTTTGCGCATACACCAAATCCATGAGGCAGCCTTTCCTCTTAGTATTCAGACTAGGCTATGTGGCAGGGATACTGCTCCCCGACCAAATAAAACACTTTTTGGGGCTTCCTTTGCTCTTTTGCAAGTTCTCTTCTTAGTGAGCATTTCAAGGCTGTCATCTTTCTTAAGGCCAAACCACCCCCACCCCCCACTCCCTCCCTTCACCCACTCCTTCCTTTCAAAACCTTCAGTCCTTTAAAATTTATTCCTTTGATTTAATCTTGCTGTTGTTTTTGAGTCATGTGCCCCTTTCCCCTTAGAATAGTTCTGGTCTGAAGAGTTTGCTTTAAGATCAGTGTAGTTTTTATTTAGTCAGTCTAAAGTGATTTCATTCAGCCACAGTCTGTCTTATATTATTCAATTCTCTCTCTCTCTCTCTCTCTCTCTCTCTCTCTCTCTCTCTCTCTCTCTCTCGTGTATCTTTTTTACACATATCTTAGTGTGTCCCAGCAAGTGATTTTTAGGCAACCCCCCACATTTACGTGCATTCAATATGTGCCCATGTGTTTTCCAGACACATACCAACCTGCTCCTCAAATCAAAACACTTCCCTGCTGTTCTGAATGCAGGACTTTCTGGGGCAGCATCCTAATGCCATTGGATCAGTGCCCTCAAATAAAAACTAAGGGAGAAAACCAACTCCCTTTCACTTCTACCTCCCCATCAACTTTAACAGGTCCTTAGCACAATAATCACTAGACCTTATTTGCCTACAATCTGTCAGGCTTCTTACCTCTCTCATTTATGCTATTTTCAGACCAATTGTCCACAAAATACGAAAGTAAATTAAGCGATCCCTTTATTATATATCCCCAATCAGTAAAATCTGTCCTTGCAAGAATACCGCTACATGTTTCCTTCTGAAATTTGGCAGGACACGTGCCTTCAGGAGTGTCTACCATACGTGCTGACTAAATTTTTGAAAAGTTATAGATGTTTCCTTTAAAAAAAAAATTAATAATCAAAATGTAAAATTTTCCAACACACTGTTCTTATTTGCCTGTCATTTAGAAGATTCCAAGGGGCTACTATGGTTGCAAATTTCATCCAATTCTGCCAAAAGGGGGGGGGAGAGTTTTATTGGTTTTGTGAAGGGATGGTGGAGGAGGAAATGGAGCCCTGTTTTACCCCCAAGCAGACTTGGACCCTGAGCAAAATCAGACAGCCTCTGACACACATTGGACTAAGGCAGTCTGTTTTCTACAATCACCAAATCAGGAGCCAAACCTTATGGTCAATGCTGTGCACTTCTGGTTTCTACTTTACATTGTACTGCTCTCGTTGCCAAAAAGGCAGGGTGAGTGGATGGGTTTGCAAAATGTGAGGAAGGACAAGATTTCCCACTGGGAAATACCAGGATGTGAGCAGAACAGAACCTGTTTTCTGACTTGTGCCAGCAATCCCTCTAGTGGGTATTTATATTTATTAAATTTATGTCCTGCTCCACAGCCAGGCTCTCTGAGCAAAATGCAATAAAATGCCATCTGCAAAATAAAAATAAATAATGAGGACAAGGGCTCCAGCTAAAAATGTAATTTAATTTAAAGCTTTTAATAAAAGGAGTTTCATCTGCTGCCAGAAGGCTAATCTGGAAAGAGCTCTGCCAACCCCATTGAGTTCTAAAACTGGAGCTATCACCCACCACACTTTAGATGGGAGAGGAACTTGGAGGCGAGTTTGCTCTGATGGTCTTAATGCACATGGATGGGAGGAAATAAATGGAAGGAGATGTTCCTTTGGCTTGGCAGGTAATGCATGTTGGTCACAATGTCTTCTTTCTCAAAGAAACCACTTGGCATTTGGACCAAAAATCCTCCAAAAACATATTCTAAGTGTACCCAAAGGTTGGCTGTGCCCTATGGAATCTTTGCTTTTCTACGTTTGAACCACAGTCTCCTTCTGAATGTCCAAACGAGTTGATAAGGTGGAGTATTTTTGAGCAAGACAAGCCCCAAACATCCTTGGATGTGCAGTGCCCGTCAAAGGATTCTTCGGATCCAACCCCAAATGTGTGAGGGGCACCAAATCAACTAGCTGTTCATAAAGTATACACAAATGGAATAATGATACCCATTTGCACTCAGTGATACCCAAGGAATACCCAAGGGATATGAGAGGTATCCTTGATGGACAAATTACATGAACAAGTTTGGGTATTTGGTGAACAAATACAACTGGACTCATTTATTGATAGATGGCTTATGTTTCTTGCATATGTCAACAATAATTCTTCAGTGCAACTTTTCTTAAGTCAACACAGATCTTTTTGGAAGGACTAAGTTACTGAACAAACATTCAGAAGTGTGCAGCTATGGATTTATATCATTTTGCCATGTTATATTTATTATCACTTTGAATACAAGCCTGATGTCAGTCTTTGACTCAGAGCTGCAGAAACCGCTTGCTAAGTAAGGAACTAGACGTAGCTGGGCCTTATTCAAAGTAAACACAACAGCGATTTGTCAACCAGAGCTTGTTTGTAGGAGAGTTCCTTCAACCGTGGAGCCAGCAAAAATGACTTGGCCGGTCGCTTAAAAAGCTAGTGATTCAATTGAACTGTTTACATGCACAGCATATACACACACCATACATATATAAAGATATTTGTCAAAAGATAAAGGTTGCCTTACCTTTGGCTACCTAAACACTGACCAAGCATGCACTACATATTCATTAGTAACTGGTGTCTTGAAACACAGCAATTGTAATGTGTAAAAGCTTGCTTGTGTCTTCCAAATGGGGATATAAGCTAGTGCCAAAAATGTGGGAAAGTGTGCATTGTCTTTCTCTGAGTATTATAGCTTGCTAAGTTTTATCTGCCCCATCTGAAGTCTTTCAGTGAGCTGGAATCCTGTGTCTGCGTTAAACAGCCTGAAGGACTTCAGAGCATAAGGAACATGTCAACCTGCTGTTCTCCTCTAGCATATACAACCTAAATTCCAGAAAAGGTCCTGCTTCCCTTACTCGACTATTCTAACATTACAAAGATGTGTGTCTTTAGCCATTGGCTGGTTACTTTTCTATGTGCCCTCTCCCCCCCCCCACCTAGTGCAGGGTTGAGGACAGAGGCGTAGCAAGCCCAGGTGGTACCCGGTGCGGAATTTTTTTGTCACCCCCCCACTCCCATCCTTCCCTCCCCGGTTCAGTGTAAGCGGGAAAGCGGGAGCTGCTTATGGCGAGCCAGGGAGGGAGGGAGGCTGGGAGGGATGGGATCCTCTGCTTGTGGCTGCAGCTGTGATTGGAGGATCCTCTACATGTGGCTGCGGCGGCGCGATGGCTGCTCGCGCCGCCTTTTCACCCCCAGAGACGTGCTACCGGGAGCACACCGCCCCGCCGCCCCCTGTTGTGAAGCCACTGGTTGAGGAGCTTTGGGCTGAAATGTGGCCCTCCAGGGTTTTTTATCTGGACCTTGTGACCATACCTACTTTTCAGGCCACACCTCCCATCCAGTCTTGTTCATCAACACTGCCCCCAGGTGCTTTCCCTGGAATGGGCCCTTGCACTGTGATAAGGCCTCTTGCTTACTCTGATGCAGGATGGACAGGTGTGCACATTGAACCACAGAATTGTAGAGCTGGAAGGGACCATAAGGGCCATCTAGCCCAACTCCCTGCAGTGCAGGAATCTTTTGCCCGACGTGGGACTTGAACTCATGACCCTGTGATTAAGAGTCTCATGCTCTTCTGACTGAGCTATCCCAGCTGCCAAAAACACCTGGGGATTGAACCCAGAACCTCATACATGTGAAGCGTGTGCTCTACCACTAAGCTACATCCAACTTCTGTGTGTGACAGGTAAGAGTTGCGTCTGTGGCTCTGGCCACTTTTGCATTGCACCCTAGTGACCACTGGTACTTGGTCCCAGAAAGAAATGCTTCACTCAGACTGAGAAAGATTTCCCAACCTAGGCAAGGATCATAGCTCAGTTGTAGAGGAATTGCTTGTACGCACAAAGTCCCAGGTTCAAACCCCAGCAGTTCCAGCTAGGCATGTGAACATTTCCCCTCTGAAACCCTGGAGAGCTGCTATCAGCTGGGCTAGGCAATAGATAGATCAGGGGCCTGACTCAGAAGAAGGCAGCTCCCTATCTTCTGATCCCTGCACTGGTGGAATGCAACAGGGAAAGGGTCTCTAACATTTCAACCTGACCTGTTAAGGATATGTTGCTCTCCATACTCTTCAGCTGAATGCAGAGTCCCCAGATGTGTTGCACAAATGATCCAATGTGATTGGGGCGATACGCATGACAGCTGGTTGCTCTTACAGAAGGGGGAGCTGTGGGCCCCAGAAACTGCACATCTCTAGCACCACCCAGATAATTTCGCGTCTTTTGCTACGTTTATATTTGGTTCCCTGTGATACTAGGGACGTGCTAATCGAAATTAAAAAGAACAACTGTTGCTAGTAGCAGTTGTCAAAAGCCAAGCAACTGACACAGACTAGACTGATCTCCTTTGCCTACCAGTGGGACAAAGGACATGTTTTGCAAGTCCCAATTAAAAATAAAATACCACGGAATAAATGCCTCCTGCAGTGAGTCAGAAAAAAGAGATGCCAGGACTGAGGTTGGGGAGGGACTGGATTCCAGAGCTAAGCATCAACCCAACCACCTCCCTTCAAAACCCAACCCTAGGAACAAACAGCAAAAGCATTTGGGCACACAGCTTAATGTTCAAAGATATCTTATCTCAATGAAACAAAAAGTGCAGCATCCAAGCTTCCCCTTTTAAAAACATTTTTTAAAATTAAATTTACAAATTTTACAAATTAATATAAACAACCATCAGATGGTTGTTTATATTAATTTGTAAAATTTGTAAATTTAATTTTAAAAAATGTTTTACCCATTATATAAGTTAATTATAAATTACTAAGCTACAATTCTCATCTGTTGCTATACTTCAAATCCTGCATACATTTTAACAGAACTATGTTTTGTTTGGTTACAGGTAGGTAGCCGTGTTGGTCTGGATCGAAGTAAAATAAAAAAATTCCTTCAGTAGCACCTTAAAGACCAACTAAGTTTTTATTTTGGTATGAGCTTTCGTGTGCATGCACACTTCTTCAGATATGTTTTGTTTGTTTTTTGCAAAATATTTCCATTCTTATACAGTGGAACCTCGGTTTATGAACACCTCGGTTTACAAATTTTCGGTTTACGAATGCCGCGGACCCATCTGGAACGGATTAATTCCCTTTCCATTACTTTCAATGGGAAAGCTCGCTTCAGTTTATGAACGCTTCAGTTTATGAACAGACTTCCGGAACCAATTGTGTTCATAAACCGAGGTACCACTGTATATATATTTCTTCATTCTGTGTCCAAGCTTTCCAACTCAAAAGCCTGCAATGGACTCACCCACCATGGCCCCCTCACCTCTTCCCCCCCTTTTCTTCCTAATGTAACACTAATGTCTCAACAAATGAAACTGACCTGTAGAAAATGTAACTTGAAAAAAGAGACATTTCATATACTTTTGTAAACCAAGAAATCATTAATAAAACACACACACACACACACACACACACACACAGAGGAGCCTGCAATGGAAAGCTCAAGGCAATCTGATGTCGAGGTTAGCACTCTGGCCATGAGAGATCTGGGTTCAAATCCCTGCTCTGCACTGGGTGACCTTGCCTAGTCATGGTCTCTCAATCTAACTAACCTACCTTTTGCAATGAGTTCATCTTTACATGCTTATTGACAGTAGTCTGGCACACCCACATAAACACCCCTCAGTGTTATTGTGCTCCTGTCTGGCTTGTGGGCTTCCCAGAGGCAAATGGTATATACGAAAGCAAGAGATCTGATTCTAGATGTCCAGCATCATGCCTGCCTTTGACCTTTGCGATCCTTCCAATCAGCCTGTAAGATCAGTATGGAAGACAGGTCAGTGTTATTATCCCCATGCAGCTGATGGAGGCTGAGACACAATCAGTTGCCCAACGCCATCACGTAAGTTCCTGACGCAGGTAAGAGTCAAGCCCGAGTCACACAGGTCAGACATTCAGCCTCTGCTCTCCTGTGTTTCGAGTCCAAACTCATCCAGATATTCACCCTGATCTTATGCAACAGGTGAAAGCTCTGATACTGCCCAGACTCCATGGATGTTGATGATCAAATCAACCCTCTTTGCACTTCTGCTCGCCACCAATCAAGTTGCGAGGGTGCTTCTGTCGCCCGAGGGATCAAACACTAAATCAGTCCTCCTGATCGAGAATCCCGAACAATTTCCTTGGAAATGACACAGAGGGCCGGCCTCTCAAGACATGCGCTGGCAAGCACCTGCTTCCATCCTCCCTTGCATTTTGAACTTAGGGTAAAAGTAAACAAGCAGGTGAAGAGGTTGAGATGATGAAAGACAATAGACCATTACCAGAGGCTTAATGGTCTTGTAAAGGAGATAAATGTCTTTGAAGTAGCACCCTTCTAAACCTATGACCTCTGGGATGACCCTTCCTTTCCAATTATGGCAGGCAGATCATTGTACACTGACTTGTGGAATGGAAGCAGAGAGAGTACATTCCTTCGTGTCAAGCCATGTGCTTGTACACTGTCTATACTCAACCAAAGCCTCTCATTTATAGAGGTTGACTAGTGAGAAGCACATCGTGGTAGCTTTGGTTTTACACATAGTAATGCCTAACTGCCTTTTTAGAAATAAGAGAGTTTAACCTTATAGGTTGCTTTGAGGGGTGTGTATGTTATCACTTGAAACACTGGCTCCATTGACATGGTACATTTAAAGCAGCACCATGCCACGTTAAAGAATCAAGGTTTCCCTCAAACAGTCCTGGGAACTGTAGTTTGCTAAATGTGCTGAGTGTCACGAGATCCTCCATTCACCCCACGGTGCTACAATTCTCAGAGTTCCTGGGAACAGGATTTGACTGTTAAAGCACCCTGGGAATTGTAGCTGCGTGAGAAGAATGAGAGTCTCCCAACAACTCTCAGCACCCTCACTGTTCAACCATTAACCAGCTGTCAGGCGTGATCAATAAAGTTGTCTCATTCAATCCCAATATTGCTCTCCTGCCTCTCATGTTGCATAGTTGTAAGTGCACCCCACTTCCCTCTGGCTCTTCTACGCCTAGGTCCGCAATGGCATGGTGAGGTTTGCTGATGCTCTTCACATCCCTGCCAACCTGCTTCAGAAAACAGATTAAATGGCGTGAGAATGGTTCACTAAAGCCATAAACCCTGCAGAGGGGGGAAGTGTCCTAGGGGGATTTCCTCCAGAAATCGGAGCATTTGTTTGTTTGGCTTCATACATATTTCATCTCCCACCTACTGTTTTCCATATTGATCAATTACAGCCCCAAACCAGAACGAAACCTGATGTCGCTAAATGACTGTAAGCATGATCGGAGCTGAGAATATTCTTTAAAATTCCCTTTGGGCAAAAATGCAGGGAATTGTCCGAGTGTGAGTGTTGTTCTGGTGGAAAACAAATGAACAGCTCAATATCACTAATTTCACTATATATGAAGTGTCCACAACTACATGTCAGCGCGGTCAACTTGCTGCATGTTTTACTGCAGGCAACAGACTCGTCAGCAATGAATTACATTCAGACTTCACAGCCTCATTTCTTATCAACATTCCATACATGGTTTTTTACTAAGCATTAAGTGCTGCCATGTAAACTCTATCACCTGGATTTGCTGAGAGAGGGAAGGTTCCCCCAGGCATGTCACTGGAAGCCCAGCTCTCTTTGTGGTTTCTTTTGGATAATAATTATGCTGTAAGTGTAGCACCCGACTTTTCAATTACTGTAAATGGAGGCTCTGGAGGGCTGATGTGTGGATCTTCCTTATATCTGGTATCATGGTCCCAAACATTCCTTTATGTGTACTGGCCCCACAAAGATATTCAACGGTGATATGAAAAAAATGCACAAATGTAACAAATCTCACACATGAAAAACCGCCCAATTCAGTGAGGCGATAAATGCATGACATTGCCTCCCATGAAATCCAGCGGAATTTGAGTCTTGGTCTTGTAAAGCATGAGCTTCTCCTGACAAAACTTAGAAACAATGTCAATATCTGTTTAGATCACATTTCGGCAACTACATACAGCAGGGCTGGCCCGTCCATGAGGCAAACTGAGGCAACCACCTCAGGCGGCAGCAGAATCCATGGGCTCCTCCACAGGCATGCCCCCCCCCCGTGGTGGCAGCTTCCGGGTTCCCGCGAGATCTCGTGAGAGCCCTGCAAAATCGTGCAGAGGCCTCCAGAGTGCCTCACTAACTGGGGTCATGGGAAGGTTGTATGACACCTCTCCTGGGTGGATCTCTCTGGAAGCCACAGCCACATGACCCTGGTAAACAAGGCTTTGATGGGGGGGGGGGTTGTGAGTGTGCAGGGTTGCATTTTCCCATTTTGCCTCAGGTGGCAAAACCGGATGAGCTGCCCATGACACACAGCCTCCAGCCTCGTTTTATGTACTGTAGCCTTCCTTCCTTTCTGTTTATTTCTTCTGTATTTTTCCTGGCTGCTTCTCCGCTTCATCTGTTTGTTCTCTTCAAGCAGAGCCAATCAACAGGCAGCTCTGCCTCTTTCTCACCACCGCCACTGTGGTTTGTTTGACAGAGAGAAAGAGAGAGAGAGGCAGATGAAGAGGAGAAGCAGAGGTCTCCTGCCAGTGGGCCTGACCATGCCAACCTGCATAAAAAAATATCAGAACAGTTTACAACAGCAGTGCATAAAACGATAGGCACCATATCAACAATTTGAAACCAGAGCTCAGCTAACTATTGCAGAAGGCTATTGTCTCCATTGGCAGCATAGGAAGGTTTTCAACAGGTATGCAGAGGTCACAGCAGAAGCTGCCTGATGAATCTCTCTTGGCAGAGCCTCCCACCGGACTGGACCAATGTCTGGCCCATTGAGAGTTAGTGTGAAAGGGGCTGGCACGCTTCTGTGGAGTAACCCCATGCATATACATGTGTGCACACATAGGCTATCTTCCACACTGATGCCAGGCATGTGGTGGCTGAGGGGTGGGTATACCAGTGGGTATTTTCGAAATGGGTGTGATCCAGTTTCCATTCATTCATTCAACACAACTTCCATGCATTCATTCAACACAAAGGGGGGGGGGGAGGTGGAGGAATATGGACAGCCCTTTCATGCCCATAATGAATGCAACATACCGAACCTTGGTCTCTTCAACCTGCTGCAGTTGCAGCTTGGTGAAATATCCAGGAGTGGCCAATTCCCATGAGACTGCGATCTACTCACTGAGTTAAAAATTGGCAGTGATCTACCCCCTTTTGGGGGGTTCAGGTCAAAGTTGTTGGAGCTTTTTTTAGGAAGGAGGAAGGCCCATTTGGGGGGGAGTTCGAGTCAAAGTTGTTGAGTTTTTTCAGGGAGGAGGTAAAATGTTGAGCTTTTTTTAGAGGAGCCACAGTTGTTCAGCTTCTTTGGGGAGAGCCAATGATCCACCAGTGATCTACCGCAGACGTCCAGTGATCTACCAGTAGATCATGATCTACCTGTTGGACGTGCCTGAAATATACTAATAGTTTGTAGTATGATTTCTGCAAAGCCCTTGCTTCTGTTTGTTCCAAACGGATGGGATTCCCTGACAGAGGTTTCCTTGATGATTCCTTCCCTCGGCCCTTTTAACACAACCCGGAGAACATAGCTATAAACTAATTTAGTCTGAGGAGTGATATTTCTGGTTATCTACACCAATGCCAAGGCTCACTTTAGATCAGGCATCCCCAAACTGCGGCCCTCCAGATGTTTTGGCCTACAACTCCCATAATTCCTAGCTAACAGGGCCAGTGGTCGGGGAAGATGGGAATTGTAGTCCAAAACATCTGGAGGGCCGAAGTCTGGGGATGCCTGCTTTAGATCATAGGAAGTAACAGCAAGCAACAAAGGAGATTGCTGGCCCTCTCTGAGAGTACGTGAAAGGTGCAGCATTGTTGAGATTTTTGCATGAAGATCACATCACATCTGCTCCTTACACTTAAAGCACAATTACCCCACTTCCCCCAATCACGGCTTTCTCCAAAGACTCCTAGAAACACACAACATTTCCCAGGTTTCTCTATACCTGCTGAAGTGGTATAAGGATGTTTTAAATGTACAATATGTAGTTTTTTTGTAAAAAACTAAACAAAACATAAGACACCTCAACAACTTTGGGGTTTGTCTAAAAAAAAGCTCAACTTTCCTAGTGTCCTGGTTTTTACATCTTGAAATATGGCAACCCTACAACATGGGAAACCACTAAGACAGAGATGTATGAATGAGAATTGGTCTGATAAGAAAATATTTAAAGAAACACACACCTAAGAGTGTGCCTCTGAGCATGGTTTTGTATGCATTGTGGCATTTTGTGCATTGTGACTTACAGTTACTATAATTTTAATTGATCATAGTTTAGCAATTAATTTCTGTTTAATTATTATTTGCTGATGTTTTGAGATTTAATTTGATTTTTTACTATTATATTCTACTAGATTATTGACTATTACTCTATTTAAAAGTTATGTTTTATCATGACCTTCTGTATTGGATCAGATTATTATAAGGTGTGTGTTCTTCTATAAATATAAAAATGTAGGCATTGCGTGTGCTGAACTGTAATGTAACAAATCTGGCCACAACGTTCCATGCCCAACAGTGAGGGATCTGGCATAATTTTTTTTCCAAAAAGCAAACCTTTCATACCCAAAATAATGATTAAACACAAAAAGTGGCACCCAAATTAGACATCACCAGCAGAAGCTCTGAAGACTCCAGCAGCATCCAATAGAAAGGCAGATCGCCCACTGCTGCCTCCAAAGCTGCGCCACCAGATGACACCACAAAATTCCACAGCAACCAACTGAAAACAGGCCTTTTGCAGCAACAAGGCCCAACATTGCCAAGTGGAGGTAGGGGCCTGCCTGGGGGGGGGATGGGGGGCTGAATAGGGGGCAGGGATAGGTAATGGGTCAGAACAGGGTGGGGGGAGACACAGGGATGAAACCTGCCCTCTCCACACTATCTTGCCTCAGCTTTGCAGACTAGGCTGAGTGGATATAGGGGCCTGCCTGGGTGGGGGATGGGGGGCCGAATAGGCCGCAGCATAGAATCAACTGAATATGGGCCTTTTACAGGGCCATGCCTTTGGGTAGAATAAATGTTATTTCACATAACACACGTGGGTAGGGGAGTCAGGGTTGGGACAGGGCAAAATTTTACAGAACACACGCATTGGGGGAATGATTGTGTGCAAAATGAACGGGTCACAGGGATAACCCGGGGTGGGGGTTGGACGGAGGAGAGGAGGGAAATCACAGGGATAAGCCAGGGTGGGGGGGGGAAGAGGGGGCATAATAGGTCATGGATCAGGACAGAGTTGGGGGATTCACAGGGATGAGGGAGGGGGATGAGGGGGGAATCACAGGGATAAGCCGAGGGGTGAGGGGAGGAGGGGAGGAATCACAGGGATACGTCATGGATTGGCACAGGGTAGGGGAAATCACGCAAATAACCCACAGCAACGCGTGGCAGGGCCAGCTAGTTGTTGTATATTTTGCTGCTATAAACCGCCTTGTGTTTAGAAAGGTGGTACACAAATTAAAAGTGAAATGGAATGGAATGTGCAAAGTGTGTGCCCTTCTGCACTGAGCAACTTCATTGCAGTCCTTTGCAATTCCAGGCAGGGCTCCTGATTTCAGTGTTCAAAGCAGAACACCTCGATCTTTGGAATGTAACCACTGGTTCGGTGGAAAGCTTTTGTTTTGAGCATTGCAGCCTTATTTCAGATGGCTGTTACACAAGTTCGTGCCTCTCATACCAGACCTGTGAGGTGTCCATCCACCTAAAAGGCAAGCAGTTGTTTCAATAGTTCCAATCTGGTGTAAACACTTATCGGTTTCACTGCGGTGAAGGCAGTGGGCTGGAACATTGAAGCCTGCATGCATGGCTTAAATGTGGCACCCATGGCAAGCTGAAAAGAGCCGCGATTGTTCACATAACATCAGAAGAAAGCCAGGAGAAGCCTGGATGCGTCTTTTGATTCATTGCAGACGAGTTAGAACGCTAGTAATGGTAGCAAGAAGAAGCAACTCAGCAAGTAATGTGTATATATAGCCTGGACCATTTTAGTCCCACAACAAAGTGTCCGCTAATCGCTGTGGGCTCAGCAAGAAAGAGGAGGGGGAAAGTATCTGGCTCTTTAAATGAAAAATGACTTTTCTCTGCAATCACATCCTGTCAATAAAGTGCTTATTTTCTGACATGTCAATTAGGTGATTCAAAAGCCAGATGACCACTGCCTTCCATTTAGTACCTCTCAGCTGGGTTAAATGTCTTAAGTGTTTACCCTTTATGACCAGTGGCATGTATCTGGTCTTAGTCAAGCTGTGCTCTGCGTGACATGTTTGCCTGTAGGTTCTCTCTCTCTCGAGGTAACGTTAGCCATTATTATCAGATTCTGAGAGGAACGGCTGGGCTGGGACAATGTTTTGCTGACAGCGCTGGGTGCGGCTTTGTTTTACAGTGGAGCGGGGCAGAAATATGGAACAGATGAGAAGCATTCTCGTGGATTTAAGCAGCCTGTAATTTAAAGGGCTGTCACTAAATGGGATCATGTATCTGTATTTGGTACTTCAAAGGGAACCTCGGCAGTTCAAGACCAGTTATTAGCACAGAACATTTTGTCCAGGATCTGAAGCCATTTTTAAAAGATCTGATTACACACATCGTCATGATGAAATTAATCTTTCTTTCTTTCTTTCTTTCTTTCTTTCACACACATAAATTGGGTGTGAACCTTGGGGGTGACCAGATGTTGCTGGATCTAAACCCTGCCAAAGGTTTCTTCACTGGGGATTTTCATGGTGTCAAACTCCCCTCCCCATCCTAAATCTCTATGCCAGGGGATGCAATCTTGGATGTTATGCTTGGTCAGCAGGCCAAATGCTTCTGGATCTTTGCACTCTCTATGGTTTTTTGAGCCATAGATTTTCATGGTGTCATTTCCTCACATCCGGTCCAAAGCATTTGTACTAGATGATATAGCTGTGAAATATTGCAGTGCTGGGCAAGATCAAAAGACAGCTCTGTGGCTGGGATCAAAGAGCTGTGCAAGCTACACACACACACACACAGGGGATGGGGGAGTATTTTCATTTCATTCACATTTTAATGTGAACCTACCTGATTTGCACTTCCCAAAACCATGCATGAACCGAAATGCAGCTATCCCCAGAAAAAAAACCACACTTCTCTGAATTTTGTGCAGCAAAGAATAGGTGCAATAAATAGTGTGCATAAAAATGAAAAATAACATACAAGTGTGTATTACATTCAGGAAAGCTGCTTGTGAAAAATGTGTAAAGTAGGGGAAATTGCATACAAAAATGTGTATATTAGGATAAATGTTTAATAAAATGCTGGTGGATTTGCACAAAAACTTTTTTTAAAAAAATGCAAACTGATACTAAAATATGGTGAACCGAACTTAACAGTGGAACAAATGGTAATTGTCCAATTTCTCCTACACACTCACACAGCATAAGAAGATACAGTGGTGCCTCGCTTAACGAATGCCCTGCTTAACGAAATTTTCGCTTAATGAAAGGTTTTTTTCTAGCGGAGGTTGCCTCGCTAGATGAATTCGTTTTCGTCTAGCGAATCGCGGTTTCCCATAGGAATGCATTGAAATTCAATTAATGCGTTCCTATGGGCAAAAAAAAATTCAAAAAAAATTCAATGCATTCCTATGGGATTCGCTAGACGCATTTTTTCGTTATAAGAAAAGACCCGTGGAACGAATTAAATTCATCTAGCGAGGCACCACTGTAGTCCAAAAATTCTAGAGAGCCCAGAGCAGACCCTGAAAACAACATCCTCGTGAAAATTCATTGTTAGGTGTGACTTTCTCCTAATTTAAACACTTTAATGCAATTTTCCCAATGGACATATTTTTGCAAAGCAATTTTTCCTAATACAGTTCATTTTTATGTTACTTTCACTAATGTATGCATTTTATGCATACTTCACCCTACTGTAAGTTTGCCTTTAAATGTGCATTGAAACAAATTATCTCCCCCCTCCCCGTCTCCTATATATATATATATATATATATGAAAAAATGCTTCAAAAAGGGGTGGTAGGTAAAGAGCCAGCCTAACTCTTCTGCAGTCATGCACTGATGACCAGGAAAGCTGAAGATTTTGCTTTCTGGGTTACACTATGAAAACAGAGCAGCATTTTAACCAATACAATAGGCCCACCATGCCTCTAACCAAACCCCCCAGTCTCAAGAGGAGGCCTAATTGCTTCTAGTGGGTTTACAGAATTCCCCAAAGCAAGCACAGGCAAGTCAGTCAAAGTGTCCCATTTAGATGGAAAAACCTCCTCAGGGCAGAACAGGCAGGGAAGTGTAATTGCTGCTTGAGCATTTTGGCAGGGAGGTTTTATGCATGCATATTAGAAATAATGGAGTCAAAAGGCTGGGGCTGGCTCATCTTTTTACACAGCACCAAAGTATCTCTGCAAGGAAATGAGTTGCTACAAAGAAAGGTCAGTGGCAAAAATAATGTACAGCGGACGCTCGGGTTGCGAACGTGATCTCTGTGGGAGGCACGTTCGCAACCTGTGTTTGCGCACGCACAGGTCACGATTTGGCGCTTCTGTGCATGCGCAAAGCGCAATTTGGCGCTTCTGTGCATGCATGCGCGCCAAAACCCGAAAGTATCCTGTTCTGGTATTTCCAGGAGCGGAGCGCAACCCGAAAAGACACAACCTGAAGCGGGTGTAACCCGAGGTATGACTGTATTAGGTAAAGGTAAAGGTAAAGGACCCCTGGACGGTTAAATCCAGTCAAAGGCGACTATGGGGTTGCGGCGCTCATCTCGCTTTCAGGCTGAGGGAGCTGGCATTTGTCCACAGACAGCTTTCCGGGTCATGTGCCCAGCATGACTAAACCGCTTCTGGAGCAACGGAACAGCGTGAGGGAAACCAGAGTGCAAGGAAATGCCGTTTAGCTTCCTGCCACAGCGGTACCTATTTATCTACTTGCACTGGTGTGCTTTTGAATTGTTAGGTTGGCAGGAGCTGGGACAGAGGAACGGGAACTCACCCTGTCATGGGGATTTGAAATGCCAACTTTCTGATTGGCAAGCCCAAGAGGCTTCAAACTCAGCTCCACCGTGACACCCCCCCCTTGCAATGGCACTATGTCAAGACATACCTCATGTTGTTCTGATGCAGTGTTTCAGGGTAAATGGCATCCTGAATTGGGGAGAGGGTGAAAAAGGGGGTGAGAAACTTCTTCCCTTGTTCTTGTCAATGGCAAGCATCACCCCAAAAGTGTTTTTAAAAATGCCACCTTGAAAAATTGCACAGGTACCCCTGTACCTGACAAGCTGTAGATGAAAGAGGAGGCAAATTAGATTCTCATTCTCTCTCTCTCTCTCATAAAATAAAATAAAATTCCCCACATACTCTCATATGGCTGAATTCTATAGTACAATTCATTTTATACTACAAAGCCAGGCCTAGTACTGAAAGATTATTTCAAATGAAAACAACTGACATTGTATAGATTTGTATGGTAAAGCTAAAGGTAAAGGACCCCTGGATGGTTAATTCCAGTCAAAGGCGACTATGGGGTTGTGGCTCTCATCTCGCTTTCAGGCCAAGGGAGCTGGCGTTTGTCCACAGAGAGCTTTCTGGGTCATGTGGCCAGCATGACTAAACCGCTTCTCGCACAACGGGACACCGTGACGGAAACCAGAGTGCACGGAAACACTGTTTACCTTCCCATCGCAGTGATACCTATTTAACTACTTGCATGATGAAACCCTGGAAAATTCTGGTTGCTTGTTGCAAGTTGTTATTGCTCTTGTTTTCACTCTTCCTGCAAAGAACTAAGGGTGGCATAGCAAGGGGTTCCATTAGTGGGTTAAATAGTGGGTAGACAACACAGCGATTCTTCAAGAAGCTCTTTATTCGGAAGCCAGAACAGAACTGAACTGCATTCCCGAGCTGGCATGCTTTGATAGAGGCTGGCTCAACAATGTATCAAACATAATTCTAAGTTCCCTCCTAAAGTTCCCTCCTAAAACAACTGTCAAGGACCTGAGGGAAAACTATATACACCAATACATAACAGGTGGTGTGATAGGGCAATGCTGCTCACTTGACTGGGTTGGGTTGCTACAGCACACCAGGATCAAGAGGAGGAGGACGAGGCAATGGTAAAGTCAGCACAGTGAAAACGCACCAATAGGAGCACCAGGTTGGCTCTGCTGATGCATCTGCACTGCACCAACCTCACCTCCACCTTGCCCTCTGCCAGAGGGAGGTCAGAGGAGCAGTGCAACCCCACTTTGCCTTCTGCTACTGATATATATGGTGGAAATGATGCTATCCAAGGGAGCCCTTCAAAGGAAAGATGAGAGCAAATTCAAGGTACAAACCAAGTGCATGGCTATTTGTAGCTAAATCATCTTTGCTTTCTATAAGCTATGATGATCAATCTGTAAGTGCCCCAAAGCCGTTTACAGCCTTTGCACATATTTACTGCCGCTAACTTGGGAGTAAATCTCATGGAACGAAATGGGGCTTCTTTCTAAGGAAATATGGATACGGTACTGTAGTTTGAGCTGAAACTTAAAAGGGGGGAGAGGGTGAGGAAACAACAGAACAGGCTTCGGACATGAGAATTCCTTCAATTAGCACAAGTGCTTCCTGATATTATGCTCACTTGACTGCCCGAGACATGCCCACAGGAGGCGATGCCCCTGCTCGCCTGTAAAAATGACTTCCACATTCCGTCTTCCAATTACTCTGAGGGGCATTCCTATGTTTCCAATAAAATCATGCTAGGGTGTGTGCTGACTTCTAAATACTCCCCTACATGTGTTTCTGATCACACAGTGAAATTTTTATGGTCAATATAATGCTCTAAGTGGAGCCTCAATAATAGTTTAAAGCTTCTTAAAAATTTATATATAAATCTCAGAATTAAAAAAGAGAAAAGAAATGAAAAGAGACAGAACACCTGAACACTCAATAAACTAGTGACCTTCCATATGTCCCCCCCACCCCACCCCAAAAGAAACCCCAGTCCCACTGTCAGGAAGACGTTTTCGGGAATAAGGGGAACGAGGACGGAAATATAAATGTCTTAGTCAGAGCCAAATATTTAAATATATTTAAAAACAGCTTTATTTTCAAGACTGAAAGCCTTTTCTGGGCGTTTTTTAAAAGAAAAACTTTGCGCACCATGAATAGGGTCTTATGGCTTCCTTTGCTGAAAAGAGAATAATGCAACCAGGTAACTTTGGGACTGGGGCAGAGATATCTCTACCCTGCCAGCAAGTATGTCCTATGGGTACTGACCATTTGGGGATTGTTGAGGACATGCCAAGTTGTTGATTGCATTGGCTTTCCAGATGTTGTTGGAACTCTCATCACCTCTAACTATTGTATATATTGGCTGTGGATGATGGGAGCTAGAGTACAGCATCATCTGCCGGTGCGGGGGGGGGGATCACACGTTCCCAACCCCTGGGTGTTTAATGGGTATTGTTTTAAGGAGTGTGTGGCTTACATGAGAAATAATAGGGATGGGTTAGGGACCAAGATAACTTATGCCCCCTCTGATGGCTGTGCCACCCACACTGCAATCACAATGGCTTGGATTTTGGTCTGATTTGTAGGTTGCAAGCTAAAGCTCAAAACTGGAGCCCAAGGTTTTGTTTGCTTGGTTCCCTCTTCTTTATTGGGTTGGTTTCTTGCCTGCTGAAGTTTGGCAGAAGAGTGGGGACCACCTATATGGGGTGTAGCACTGTAGCAGTGTCCATCTTGGCTGGTGAACTCAGTCAAAAGAGGAAAAATCCTTTGCTAGCAGGGGAATCTAATACTCCATTTGGGGGGGGGGGGAAGCATAGGATACTGGCCTTAAATGCATGGTAAACAATTCCTGCTTGGAAAGTATCTAACCTACATGTCAGCTCCCCAGAAAGCTGCTATGCTGCCTGTAACACAATCCATCCCAAAAGCGGGAACACACAGGAGTATGCCAGAATTTTATTTACTTGTTAACGTGTGACTTATTAAAAGATTCACGTATTTCATTATTCATTCATTCACCTTTCATTCATTTTCAATTGCTTGATTTAGTGTATTGCTTTATACTAAAAAGCAAAAAAAAAAGCCTCAGAGTGATTTACAAGATATTTGTAATACAATAAAATATAATAAAAACCAATAAAGTAATGCGTAATATCAGTGCAGTAACAATTATAAAAACACGCACTAAAACCTGGATTGAGTAACCACAACAATATAATTAAAGCTGGCCATATGCTCAGGAAAGGGGGGCATTTTTATCTGGTGCTGGATTAATAGCAAATTTGTTGCCAAATGTGTTTTCTAAAAAAGAGTGCTCCAAAGATGGTGGGCTTTTACAAAAAAAGGCCTTTTCTCTGCCACCTTCCGTGCTTCTTTAGGAGTCAGGACCCAGAGAAGGACCTCAGATGAATGCATGGTCTATAAACAGGTTCACGCAGGAATAGGCAGTTACAACTGATTCAGAACTCCTTGATTCATTCCCACCATTCCCATTCATTTTATTTCCCCATTCATTTCAGTGGGAGATGAAAGCAAGTCTTCTGCTGCCTATAACTTTGGTGTTGTTCATTAAAATGACACGGCATTTCCAAGCATTCTACTTGTAGATCCTCATATAACCAGCATGTTTGAGTGGACACTTTGCACATAGGCTCTGTCAACACAACTGTCATGGGGAAGGATAATAGCTTGATGGTAGAAGATCCGCATTGCACACCGAAGATCCAAGGTTCAATCTGCAGAATCTCTAGGTTGGATTGGGAGAGAACTCATCTCTGAACCCCTGGAGAGTCACTGCTTGTTACTGTTGACAGTACTGAGCTAGATGAACCAATTAGCTCAGATTCAG
Organism: Zootoca vivipara; assembly: GCF_963506605.1. NCBI lineage: Eukaryota > Metazoa > Chordata > Lepidosauria > Squamata > Lacertidae > Zootoca > Zootoca vivipara. The sequence continues at coordinate 24,013,684 of NC_083283.1, forward strand.
TATATGGCAGCTTCCTCTGCTCCTTTCTCTGCTCCTAGCTGGGAACCCTGCAGAAGACAGAGTCTCTCATCATGCATACAGATAGGCTGGTCACCTGTCCTACTTAACAGTGTTCTGTTCTCTGTTTGAAGGACTGTCTGGTCAAAGTCTGTTTTAAAGATCAATAACTCTAAGAAGGGAGAACAGGAATCTGCCCATCAACAGTTTGTACTTGGACAGAAGACCAAGCAGATACTCAGGAAATGTTGCATTCTTCCCCACTAAGGTAAGAATGTGTTGAGTTTCTAGTTCCATTGCAGCCATTCTTCTGAATTTGCGTGCGAGCGCACTCACCCACCCACACACCATAGCTGTCAAGTTCTCCCTTTTTTAAAGGGAAATTCCCTTATGCTGAATAGGCTTCCTCGCAAGAAAAGGGAAAACTTGACAGCTATGACACACACGCAATTGTTGTTGTTTAGTCATTTAGTTGTGTCTGACTCTTTGTGACCCCATGGACCAGAGCACGCCAGGCACTCCTGTCTTCCACTGCCTCCCGCAGTTTGGTCAAACTCATGTTGGTAGCTTCGAGAACACTGTCCAACCATCTCGTCCTCTGTCGTCCCCTTCTCCTTGTGCCCTCCATCTTTCCCAACATCTTTTTCAAGGAGTCTTCTCTTCTCATGAGGTGGCCAAAGTATTGGAGCCTAAGCTTCAGGATCTGTCCTTCCAGTGAGCACTCAGGGCTGATTTCCCGATATGCAATATATTTCCTGATATGCAATATATTGGGATATATGCAATAGCTAAGGCTATTTAATCTCAGTTTTATTTTGCTTTCTTTTGTATTTTAAGTTTTTATTTATACTTTTCAAGTTTATACATTTCATTAGTTTTACAATCAATTTAACATTTCAAAGTGTAACTCCCCCCCCTCTTTCTGTTGTTCCTTAAATTTATTTTTTTAATATCTTCTGCATATCCAAATTCATTTAATTTGCTCGTTTAATTATCTACTTTAAATAGATACTCTTATGAAACTGCAGGTTATTACAATAATCCTGCTAACGTTTTTATCTGTTTGCAGTTTATCTGTAAATATTCAATAAACCATTTCCATTCTTTTATAAAAAGTTTGTGATCTAGATTTCTTATTCTTCCAGTAAGTTTCACCATTTCTGCATATCCCACCTTTGTGTATCCATTCTTCCTTTGCCGGGACTTCTGCCTCTTTCCACCTTTGGGCAAGTAGCATTATTGCTGCTGTAGTAGCATACATAAATAAATTTCTATACAATTTAGGTAGTTCTGTCCCTATAATTCCCCAAAGAAATTGGGGACCATTTTGCTTTCTTTTTTGGTGGTGCATTTCCTTTCAGCGGGGGATGCACAAAAGCTCACCTGCCTGGAGAACATTCATGCTATATGCAAACTAGACTCTGTCTGGACCTTCGGATGAATGCATGGACTGCAATAAATGCAATCCTGATCTACCGCTACTATTACATAAGTGCTAACCACCAGAAAAGGACATTTCTGATACATATGCGGAAGCAGAATTGTATAAATTGAAATGTATGTGCAGGCAACTCCCCCTTTGCACAGGCTTTGCATTCCGAGGTTAATCGTGCAAGAGAGGATGCTTGATGGAAATGAAAGCCTTTGCTGATTGTTTTATCTGACAGGATGTTCCTAATCATATGACACCATGCATTCAAAAGCACTGCCTAAAACACATTTTGTTGCCATTAAAACACACACACACACACACACACACACAGAGAGAGAGAGAGAGAGAGAGCGCCAATTCACGTTATGGAAGTTTAAAATGGTATTTGAAAGGATAATCTTATGCCTATAACTTAGTGGTAGCTATCTGGCTTCTTCAAGGTGTTTTTCCTTTAGAACAAAATAATGTGCGGTCTTGACAGTGGCTATAAACAAGACCTGTAGTCAGTGCTGTGTAACCTAATATCCTCCCCACAGCTACATTGTCATTCTTATGTCAGATTTCTGCAGCAAATCCTTGTAATGTAAAACAGGTCGTTGGGATACTGCGCTGTGTTACCACCACCACCCTCCCTCCACGTTTTGAGTTACTTACTGGGAGGTGTCGTTTCAAATCCATGTGGGTTGCCGGGAGAGCTGACAGATTCCACAAGCTGCGTGTTTTCATAGTTGGAGGAAATGGATGCTAAACATAATGTCATCTAGATTGAAAATAATGGTTCTTAAGTGTTCCCCGTTGTTTGCAATAAATATTTTTAAACCGCAGCCAGAGACTGGACTTGCCTGTTTTAAATGACTGATAATGTGAAACGTGCTATAATTCCTACCCTATCTGGAACAAAGAGCTGCAAATTAACACTCTGGGATCTGTGTGGAGGGCAGAAAAGAATAACTGATGCAAGATCTCAGATCTTCCTAGGAGGCTCTTTTTCATGCTTTCTGTCCAAGGTATGGAGAAGGTCACATGATATTGGATTATCTGAAGCTTAGAGGAATTGCCTCCCTGCACCGGCGTCATGGGGTAGAGAGGAGGCCGCACCATTTATTATTATATTTATTATTTGCATTTATTAGTCTAATGTCTGCCTTTGCTTTATGATGTGTAGAACTTGCAATTCAGGACAGCACTGATTTCAATTGATACATAACAAACAAACAAACAAACAAAGGCTTCTAAGCATGCTCAACCAAGCAAACTCAGAAACTCTCTTCAGACCCTTGGGTTAAATATGCAAAGCTCTGAATAGGAGTTTTTACACCTGTGAATGTTGGGGTCTTAAGACCACATGAGTTTGAGCAAACACCTGACTAGGGTTCATAGCTGCCAAGTTTTCCCTTTTCTCGCGAGGAAGTCTATTCAGCATAAGGGAATTTCCCTTTAAAAAAAGGGAGAACTTGGCAGCTATGCTAGGGCTAGAGTCTCTGAAGAATGTGGGTCAACCAGGCCATAAAGGTCCATGTCTAGTATAAGGAAAATTTGATAGCAAAGGAAACATAAAGAACACATCTACAGTGGGTTGGTCATTCCATCTATCCTTGTCATATTACAGTTCACTTGTTGGCATTTTAATTCTTGTACAGTCTCTTCTTGCTTGAAAGGTAGCCCTTACTGGTTATCTCTAGATCTGAAGATGCTTTCTCATTTTCTTAGACTGTAAGGTGGAAACCTCCCGACTGGGATTTGTGAGGCCTTTATCTAATCGATCAGCAAAAGACTAAAAGCCCCGCTCAATTTTTACGCTTCACTTCCACTTAGGCTAGGAAACTAAGCTCTCTTTATCCTTCCCAATATTATATGCAGTCCAGCCTGGCAGAGAGGTTGTTTGTTTGGGGTTCACTGCCTTTATCGGCAAAAGCCAGGAGGTTTCCCTAAATCTGACGCTCATCACAAGTTGATACGTCCAAATGGGCTCTCCGAAAGAAACATCAAAAGGAGGCGAATACCATATCCAGAAGAAGTTGACAGGCAGGGTCATCACATACAAACTTTCACTGCGGGGAGAGAAAGAGAGAGAAACGCTAGTAAAGTGGTGAATGCTTGAATTGTGAAGAGATATGTATCACCAAGCTCTGACATAAGAGCATCAGAATACAGTTACTGCACTACCAGCCTCCAAAAAGTAATCTTCAAGGCCCCCCCCCCCCAAGGAGAGAGTGATACAAGAGGCCTCCCTACAGTTTCTGGTCTTCATTAGTCAAACAGCCACACTGAAGACATTAAATACATTTTGGTTCTGTACTTGTGACAGCTAGTCAAAAGTGTAATCAGTTCAGAGTTGGATTTCAGACCTCTACTTGAAAAGTTCATTGGGAAGATACAGTACTGACACTTTTCTCCCTCTTTATATGGCTGCTGCAGCTTGAGGGGACTTGGCTTAGCTGACATCCATTCTTCTGGTTCTCTGGATCTTGCCCTAATTATAGGATGTGGGACCAGTGGCGGAGCAAGCCGATCGGGCACCTGGGGCGGTGCGCGTGCCCTGCACCCAGGGGCAGAGCCAGCCGCCCATGGGGCGGGTCAAGCCAGGGCAGGACGCTCCACCACGGGGCCTCCGAGGACTGCCTGCCTCATCCCACTCAGCCACTCTACAGCTGGGGGGGGGGGAGGCAGCGGGCGGACCATTTGGGGCAGCGCAAAGCCTGTGTGCGCCCAAGCCACCGCATCACTCCCAGGAGAGACGCATGGCTCGGGTGCATAGCAGGCCCCCAGCATTTTGTCACCCCCTCAGCGGTGACACCCGGGGTGGACCACCCCCACTGCACCCCGTTCCTCCGCCCCTGTGTGAGACAGTTGGTTCTTGTAGCCACATCTGTAGAACTGAACTGATGCATCGAGAACCACTTTCAATATTCATTCACCTGCCTGGGCAAAAGACCATGTGCTCTCGTGAAAAGCTATATGGAAGCCTGGAAGGGCCAAATGAAATGTTTCGGTCATCTAACAGTGTGATCAGCAGGGAGGAATGGAGAGCTGTGTATATTGTTCTCTTTTGATTCTGTTACTCTCCAAGTCCCTGATAATTAAAGGAAACTAAAAGCATTTTTTCACCCTCCCAGAGAAAATGCAACCCCCAGTAATATTGCTACCATGCTGGGCAGCATGCTGTGTTAATGATGCGTACACACAAAAGCACATTTAAAATGGATTTAGTCACAGAATTTAGTGGTTTCAAGCCACTTAAGCTTGCCTGCATTGGGTCACCTCTTCCATCAAGTATCCACATTTGTCTGAGTTGCTCATGCATATATTTTTTTTAAAGCCCAGCTAATTATATGCAAAATTATACATTAAAATACATACATATATTTCCTCCCCCTACTGCTGCTCCCCTTGCTGTAGCTAAGAAATTCACATTTCGCAAACCGAATATTTGAATTGAAGCACACCTCTCCTTTGAAATTCATACTTCTCTGAATTTGGCAATGCAGTTCCCCAACCAAAGAATGCAGACCCCAATGCATATGCTAGTGGAAAGTGATATGTTTATCAGTGCAAATAATATACCCCAAAATGTGTTCTATTAGGGCAAAGCTATTTGTAAAGATGCATATACTAGGCAAAATCATATACAAAAATGAGGAATTATTGCGGGGGATGCAATAGGAAATGCATGTGAATTTCCATGTGGGCTTTAGAAAAATAATAACTCTGCATATGTATCAGAAATGGGGTGAACTGAATTTGAGAATCAAAAAATGACAAACTAAGAGAAACTGAGATTGACAGAACCATCCATCTCTACACTTAGTCTGAGTGACATATGAAGGGTGGGGCCAGGAAATAGGCTAGGCCAGCTCAACCCATTGCCTCTATTCTGCATCCATCCCCATGGATGGATTCATTGCTCATTTCTGCTTTTTCATACACATGATGTTTGCAGTTCTGCCTTTTGTCTGGGGAGTTGAAAGCAAAACCCATTATTATCTTTTACTGCATTTCTCTGCCTCACTTGAACATCTTAGGGGCAGCTTTCCTTCTCTTACAAATGCAGAGCTGGAGTTAAGACGCAAACTCATGGTGGAGGTAGAACCTGAACTGCATGTTCAGTTCACAAGTCACTGGACCAAACAAGACCTCATTGGCTGTGACAAATTTTTGGATATATGAGAAGCATTGGGAGAGTCTTTCAATTCAGCAGCTTCTCATTATGGTCCCTGTCTGTGGCACATCCCATTCTGTGCCTCATGAAACTGAAAACAAATTTGGCAGTGGCAAGCCATTTGATTTCCATGTCACTCCATAATTAATCATGACAAATAATTCATCTATAAACAATTACTTGTTCTGGAATGATAGCAGCTGTCATTCTGGATCTTGCAATTCCTTCCCTTGAGACATTATTCTGAGTTTATCCACCATTAAATCATGCTGTGCTCAGTGTGTTTGGAATCTGGACTGAAAGTGCACTTTACAATGTGTTTATGTTTTGGTATGTGTATAATATCATTTTTATTTTTTTTACTTCAGACTGCGGAGAAAAACCTCCATTGCCAGCTGTGGACAGCGCTTTTCTCTCTGAGCTGCTGCTCCTTCCAAAACAAATTTCTGGTTTTATGTTGCTCTGCAGAATTGAGAGTTAAAGCATCCTCACTAGGTCTCGTTTGTAATGGAGATTAAACAAAGGCTTAATACCAGCAGGCTTGGCCAGGATCCATATTACTAAGCTTAGGTGGCAAGACTTGAGAAATTTTATCCTAGAGGAAAGTATATTCTTTTATATTAAGAGACTGTCCAGATGGTAGCTTTGCGCTCTTCGTTGGGTACCAAACCATATCCCGTGGAGGATGATCTTTTAAGACACATGGGGCCCTGCTCCATCAACCTCAGTCTGCCCTGATCCTGTCCTCACTTGCCTGCATTGTGACTTACAACCAGCCAGGGGATGGCTGAGCAAAATGAGCAAAATTGTTAGGGGTGCAAAATTTCAACACCTGGTGCTGCCTCAATATAGCTGTGTGCTTCCATAGAATCATAGAATCATAGAGTTGGAAGAGACCACAAGGGCCACCCAGTCCAACCGCCTGCCAAGCAGGAAACACCATCGAAGCATTCTTGACCCACGCCTGTCAAGCCTCTGCTTAAAGACCTCCAAAGGAGACTCCACCACACTCCTTGGTAGCAAATTCCACTGCCAAACAGCTCTTACTGTCAGGAAGTTCTTCCTAATGTTTAGGTGGAATCTTCTTTCTTGTACTGTAGCTTGAATCCATTGCTCCTTGTCCAATTCTCTGGAGCAGCAGAAAACAACCTTTCTCCCTCCTCTATATGACATCCTTTTATATATTTGAACATGGCTATCATATCACCCCTTAACCTTCTCTTCTCCAGGCTAAACATACCCAGCTCCCTAAGCCGTTCCTCATAAGGCATCATTTTCAGGCCTTTGACCATTTTGGTTGCCCTCTTCTGGACACGTTCTAGCTTGTCAGTATCCTTCTTGAACTGTGGTGCCCAAACTGGACACAGTACTCCAGGTGAGGTCTGACCAGAGCAGAATACAGTGGTACTATTACTTCCCTTGATCTAGATGCTATACTCCTATTGATGCAGCCCAGAATTGCATTGGCTTTTTTAGCTGCTGCATCACACTGTTGACTCATGTCAAATTTGTGGTCTACCAAGACTCCTAGATCCTTTTCACATGTACTGCTCTCAAGCCAGGTGTCTCCCATCCTGTATTTGTGCCTTTTATTTTTTTTGCCCAAGTGTAGTACTTTACATTTCTCCTTGTTAAAATTCATCTTGTTTGCTTTGGCCCAGTTGTCTAATCTGTTACGGTCATTTTGAAGTGTGATCCTGTCCTCTGGGGTATTAGCCACCCCTCCCAATTTGGTGTAATCTGCAAACTTGCTCAGGATGCCCTCAAGCCCATCATCCAAGTCACTGATAAAGATGTTGAATAAGACCTGGCCCAAGACAGAACCCTGTGGCACCCCATTAGTCACTACTCTCCAGGATGAGGAGGAGCCATTGATGAGCACTCTTTGGGTTTAGTCAGTCAGCCAGTTACAAATCCACTGAATGGTAGCATTGTCTAGCCCACATTTTACCAGATTCTTTACAAGAATATCATGGGGCACCTTGTCAAAGGCCTTGCTGAAATCAAGATAGGCTACATCCACAGCGTTCCCTTCATCTACCAGGCTTGTAATTCTGTCAAAAATGAGATCAGATTAGTCTGACATAACTTATTTTTCAGAAACCCATGCTGACTTTTAGTGATCACAGCATTCCTTTCTAGGTGCTCACAGACCATTTGCTTAATGATCTGCTCTAGAATCTTTCCTGGTATGATGTCAGGCTGACTGGGCGGTAATTGTTTGGGTCCTCTCTTTTCCCCCTTTTGAAAATAGGGACAACATTTGCCCTCCTCCAGTCTGCTGGAACTTCGCCTGTTCTCCAGGAATTTTCAAAGACTATTGCCAGTGGTTCTGAAATCACCTCTGCCAGTTCTTTTAATACTCTTGGATGTAGTTCCGTTTAATACTCTTGCAGGCATGTGCAACAGGTAGATCGTGATCTACTGGTAGATCACTGGACGTCTGTGGTAGATCACTGGCTCCCTCCAAAGAAGCTGAACAACTGTGGCTCCCCTAAAGAAACCTCAACATTTTACCTCCTCACTGAAAAAACTCAACAATTTTGACCCAACCCCCCCAAAATGGGCCTTCCTCCTTCCTAAAAGAAAAAAAGCTCAACAACTTTGACCTGAACCCCCCCCCAAAGGGGGTAGATCACTCCCAGTTTTTAACTCTATGAGTAGATTGCAGTCTCTTGGGAGTTGGCCACCCCTGCAGTCTTGGATGTAGTTCCGTTGCTGGGCTCCGTTGAAAACGGCTTCTCCAGGTGATCTAGGTAGTGAGCTTGTTCAGTTGTTCTGTTGCACAACTCTTCTTTTCTTATCCCTGGGACTGCGATCTCCTGGGTGACATGGACACCGTTAGGGAGTTGAATGTGCATGTGTACTCCAGCTGTTTCCCTCCCACCCACCCCCTCTGCACGGCCCTGGGTGCTGGCAACCCACACTATGCCACTGGTTGGCTCCATCTGTCATTGTATCTGGTTCTGCTGACTATTGGTCTCTCTCTGCCTTCTGCCCTACCAGTTTGGATGGGCACTAGCCATGACTGTTGGAAAAGTTCTGAGAAAAGCAGACATGTTTATTCCTGTGAACCCCCCCCCCCGGTTAGGCACACTCTTCTCCTGAGAATGTTCCATCCCAGAATGCAGGCAACGGGTTAGTTCTTTGACAATAGCACCAGGCCGAAAACAGCTTGCCAGTACCACAGGAAAAATACTTCGAAACAAAGTATTTAATCGAAACAAAATTCAATCAAAACAAAATTTAAAAATTCCTTCCAGTAGCATCTTAGAGACCAACTAAGTTTGTTATTGGTATAAGTTTTTGTTTGTGCATGCACACGAAAGCTCATACCAATAACAAACTTAGTTTGTTAGACCAACACGGCTACCTACCTGTTAATTCCATCTTCCCAGTGATTAGACATATGCTGGAAGACTTTTTGAAATGCAGAGCTGCCCTGCCAGAACTGGAACACATTCTCATTTTTTTCAAATCTGTCAGATTTTGAAATCCCAATTTTGAGTGTGAAATTTCGCCTCAATATTCGGAATTTATTTACAAAAGTATTTATATATTGCCACACCATAAAAACATTAGGGTACAATTCTAAAATACAATTAAAACCAGTGCAAATATTAAATATTGATGTTACTGTCTTTTAAGGGGATACCTCCTAGCAAGTGCTGTCAGAGGACAAGAGATGTGTCAAATATCAAAGACCAACAGCTTTACAATAATATATGTATTAAATACTACTGCATGTCAAATACTATAAAATACTGAAAACTATTGGTTGTCACAGTCCCACACTGCCAAATAGTGTCAAATAGTAAATGCTGTTGCATAGTACATGATACATATCTGACCATATCTAAGGGCAGTATTTAATATTTGATTTTAATATGTGACAATAATAAAATACAATTAAATATTAAATTACATTAGATATTAGTCAGATATGTATCATCAGCATGAAGAATATTCTGCGAACATTTGCATTGCCATCACAATGCAGAAATATATTTTATGTTTTAAACTCTTTACATGTATTTCTAGTTGCAACCTTCACAAAAACCAATAATGTAGGTCAGTACTATATTTTATTTTTAAAACTGCAGGCTGCTTTTTAGCAACAGGTCTCCAAAAAGCAATATACTGATAAATGAAAACACTGGGATACAAAATCTCCTCAGCAAAATATCAGTTCATAGGATAAAATATAATCAAAATGATCATGGAACACCATTTTTTTTGAAAAAAAAATTATTCATTTTAAAGCAACATACAAAAAATACATCAAAAAAGAGCGAAAACAATAAAAAATAAAATTGAAAACAAAAAAAGAAAACAAAGAAAACAAAAAATCATGTTTCATAACTTTATGGACTTCCTCACATCCCTCTCATTGAGTTCGTTATTATAGCTAAATCATTCTATTTTCATTTATCTTAAACACTTCTCAATATTTCTTAAATCATCTATCAATTCTTATATCTTGAGCATTTATCAATAATAATCATTTAAACATATATCAATACTTGTTAAAACACACACCCTCCTCTAACAACTAGACCCCTTTACTTATATATTTTTCCCAAAGCCAATTTTTCATACCCCAAAATATCCATATAATCAATTTCAACATCTTATTCAAATTTAATACATTAAGATCTATTTCAGTCCCCCCCCCTCCCTTGGAGTCGGTGTCTCCAGAAGTTTCGGCAAGCTCTTTATAATAATCCAGATTCAGACCGTCTTTATCAATCCAATTATCTCATAAATTAGCAACTTTTACCCCATTCCCACACTGACCCACTCTACCCACTGCTTTGTCCTCTTCATCAGCTGCTGGTCCCCCCATTTTTAAAAAAACTATTATCCACTTCTTTTCATTTCCATTTCCCCTCCCATTAAATCTTCTTCCCTTTTTTTTATTCAACACATGCTGTCCCCAGCATGTCACCTGCTCCCCCTCCCCTCCGTGCTGGTTCTTCTTTAAGGGACTTTTGGGTCAGGCACAGACCTTGTCGTCCCCCTCCCACCATTTTTAAAAAACCACAAACCCCTGCGGCAGCGATAAATGGCAAAGAATCTAGAGCAATCCAATGAAGCTGAATAGTGAGAGATCATTCAGGATGGAAGAAAGCACGGAATTCACTGCCACAAGATGTAGTGATTAGCCACCAACTTAGACATGGTTTTAAAAAATGATTAGATTTATTCATGGCGGATGAAGTTATCAAAATGGCTACTGGTTGGGATGGGTGTATACTACCTCCAGCAACAGAGGAAGAATGTCTCTGAATACCAGTTGCTGAGAAACAACAGAAGAAGAGGGCTTGGGGGCTTGGAGGTTTCTTGTAGACATCTGGTAAGCCTATCAATGTGGACTAGATGGGCCTTTGGTCTGGCCTAATCCAGTGGGAATCTTCTGATGTTCTTTAAACAGCCAGTTTAATTACTTTTTAATGATGGTATTTTATACATTTTTAGCTTTCTTACATTTTATCTGTGTTATTTTAATTTGTGTAAGATGCCTTGAATCTCAGTCGGGAGGAAAGGCAGGATAATAATAATAATAATAATAATAATAATAATAATAATAATAATTCAGTAATGTTGAAAAATCAAAGTGCTTAAAAATCTCCACAGTTTTAGCTAATTAATTTGCACAACTTTTCTTCTTTTTTAATGAAAGACACAAGTGCTGTTATCCCCATTTTACAGATGGATGGGCAGGCAGGAGGTTAAGTGCTAAATCCATGGCCACAGGGGGAGTCGCTGTCGGAGCTGGGATTAAAAGGTTCTTGGCACCAAAATCCAGAAGAAATGTGCAACAATAACAACATGCTCCTTTGGCTCCTTTGCTGTTAAGAACAAATATTAGGTATTACAGTGTAAACGTAAGGTTACATAACGCACTGATACAACTCAGGAAGGAAAGGGGGGAAAGAAAAGGAAGACCAAGCATTTATAATGCACATTAAAATGGATTATGTAGCTTCTGGCATTCAATGGAATCATTCATTATGGCATGTTATCCCAGCTCGCAGAGCAAAGTACTTGAGGAATGATAAAGGCCGGTGTGGTCCTTGTTTTAATCCTGAAAATGCCATAGATCTATGAGGCTAGTTAATGGCCTGTTTAAAACTGGGAGAAAGGAAAAGGAAATTTAACAGTGCAGATTTAGGTGATTGTCTAGTAGACTACATGATGAAAACAGAAGAAACCTACTCTTTTGGGTTGGGGGTGGCCAGTTCATGGTGTGTGCCATGTTTGTGTGGCAGAGGATATCTTCCCCACCCACTCCTCACAGGTTTCTTGAATCATTTAACTTCTGGATCACTATGAGGTAAATCCAAGATGGCAGCCAGAAGCCACTCAGTGCCAGAGCACCAAAATAGATAAAGGCAATTTAATTTTAAAAATGGGGCCCAAGGCAGACATAAAATGTGGGTCTTCTCGGGGCCCTTGGTTCCTGACAGCGATGGCACTGGGTCTGCATAAAGAAATCTTACTGCAGGTATCAAAGCTAAAAGGGATTTATTTGTTTTTACTTTTTGCATGATAAAATTGACCCAGCTGAGTAGATCAAGAAGAATCTGGCAACGAGATGGTGAAATAAGTTTCCCCTGTTACAAATGAGGCTGCAAATGAGAGATGCAAAGTTTGCTGAGATGGTTTATATGAAGTGCTTTGAGCACCTCAAAATGCTACGTAAATGCTAGACGTCTTTGTTACTATTAATCTGAAAATGTTGAAAATCCAGTCAAATGTTTAGTTTCTAAGATACGCTGAACTTGCTCCTGCATTTATCATGCTCAACATGCTTGCTGGCTCCTCCCCCCTTTTAAAAACAATATCATAATTGAAATCAAAACAAGCAACAAAAATAATAATTGTACAAAAAAGCAGAAGTAGCAAAATAACAGTACGTCTGGGTTAAGTCCCCAAAGCCTGACAGGATACAATGGCCTTCTCTTGACACTGATATGATAAGAGCATGAGGTAAATACCTCCTCGAGGAGGGTGTTTCTAAGATTCAGCACCTCCATAAAAAGACCTTGTATTTTCCTACTGTTTTACTGACCTTGGAAGGCGGAGGTGGCATAGGCAGGGGCAGCGTGCAAAGATGTTCTACGGTTTGTATGGCAAAAGGCAGCCCTTCCCATACATACCCTGGGTCTAGGCCAGGAATGGTTTTATTAATAGAAACCGGTACCATGAATTAATCCTGGGAACAAAACAGAAGCCAGGCAGACCTTTTAACACAAGTGAGGTATGTTCATTAAGGTAAGTACAGTAGTACCTTTGTTGTTGGAACGTAATCCATTCCGGAAGACCGTTCAACTTCCGAGTCGTCCGACAACCGAGGTTGCAATGGGCGGTCAGCAAATTCCATTGAGAAAATTGAGAAACGCACCTTGGAAGCTGTTCGATTTCCAAGGTGCGTTCAGAAACGGAAGCATTTAATTCTGGTTTTTCGGCTTTTGAAAACTGAATCATTCAGCTTCCGAAACGTTCGACAGCTGCTGTACTTGCTAATATTCTGGCTAGCAGATTCCCAAACTCTGAAATTTGGCTCAGTTTGGAATGTGTTTCTGTAAGAATAGCATATATGCAAAATGTATGGGAGGTAGTTTTGGAACACCTCGTTCCCTTCTGTGTGGCTGCCTGGCTAATAGCTCGTTGCTGTTCAAATAAACACCCGAGCTTTCAAAATGAAAAAAAATAAAATAAAATTGTTCAATTGCTACGCAAAACAGTCATGATCCATTAGAGTGCTAGCTGATGATGTTTAAATGAAAATCAGTAAAGTGTGGAAAGAGATAGATGAGCTGAAAGTCTTTCATTAAATAGATACAATCATCTCAAGGAACTTGGCCAGACGGTGAGAGGAAAGCAACTGCAAGCATAACTTGAAGCAACACTTGTTTAGAGAGGAAAAGTAGGGATTTATTATCCTATTATTTGATGTTTCTTTTGTAAAGGAGAAGCTGTCATGGTGTCCTGGGCAGAAAGTCAAAATTTCCATTTACCAATGATGTTTTTTTAAAAAAGGCATGCTCTTAAAAAGTTGAAACGACCATGTTTTTGACTGGACAGCATAAATAGATTTGAGCTGCTGTCACTACAAACCACCAAGCATCTCGAAAATGAAACACATCCCTTCCACCGTGACGTTAATTGCACAGTTCACCCTTACAGAGAGCAGCAGAAATTAGGTTTCATTTAAATAAATACAGCTAAATGGCACAGTTAAAGGCTTACGTTCTGTCATCTCCAGTAGGATTTGGTTGTGCCTGTCTTCCAATAAAATATTTACCAATTCAAAACACCGCTCCAAATGCTGATTGGGTCTTCATGAGTGTGCTGGGTGCTCACACTGGACTTGCATAGGATGAGGCTGCCCGCATGTCTTAGAAAGCAACCCCACCCGGTAGGGGTGGGTACATCATTGGATCTCTGTTTCTCATTTTTCCAGTCTCAAGCTCCATTTGCCACAATTCTGCATCAGTTTGCAAGTTTAAAGGAAAAGTCCTTGTGAAAATTTGCATCTTTGTTTAAACTTCTCATAATATTCTTTTTGTATGCAACTTTGCCTGATATACACGTTTTTGCAAGAACATTATCCTTGATAGAATGCATTCTGTGTTATTTTTGCTAATATCGTGCCTTTTATGGAAACTTTTCTTTAATATACATACTGTTTTCTTGAAGAACTGTGCCACAAAATTCAGAAAAGCTGTGTTCCACTTTGATTGTCTCAGAAAGTGTCGATTAGGTAAAAGGTAAAGGGAAACCCTGACCATTAGGTCCAGTCGTGACTGACTCTGGGGTTGCAGTGCTCATCTCGCTTTATTGACCAAGTACAGCTTCCAGGTCATGTGGCCAGCATGACAAAGCTGCTTCTGGCGAACCAGAGCAGCGCACGGAAATGCCGTTTACCTTCCTGCTTGCAGCGGCACCTATTTATCTACTTGCACTGATGTGCTTTCGAACTGCTAAGTTGGCAGGAACTGGGACCGAGCAACGGGAGCTCACCCCGTCACAGGGATTTGAAATGCCGACCTTCTGGTCGGCAAGCCCTAGGCTCTGTGGTTTCACCCACAGCGCCACCTGCATAGTTTTGCTTAAAAAACCCAAAGGAACCATATCTCTCTCCTATCCCCACCACTAAGATGTCTTAAAAGACATCTTTAAAAGAGTCTCCTCACAGGTGCTATTTCAAATTTCTATATGGGGAAGGCAAAGAAATTGCAGGGATTGAAAGACCAGCAAGATTTCCTTTTCCTGCTCTTAGGTATATATGAGCAATGAAAAATAAGCCTATTTTAAGACCATTTGCTGTGGTTGCTTTTTCATAATAACCAAATATAAACATTCTCCATGTGATATGAAATAGAAGGGGTAGAGATCGCTGCCATATTTGCTTTCCTTAAACATTTCCCATTAGGGATGAGCAAATATTTAGGTTTTCCCCAGTTTCTCATTTTTCCATTGTTAAGTTCAGTTCAGCACATTTCCACATCAGTTTGTGAATTCTTTTGAAAAAAGCCTTCATGAAAATTCACTAGTGCTTTAGTGTGAATTTCTCATTGTATACCCATTTTTGCATGCAATGTTTCCTAATGCACACATTTTTGTAAACCAATTTTCCTTAATACAATGCATTATTTTTACACACACACTTTATGCTAGAATATGTATTTTTGTACACATCACTTGGCTGGAGAAGTGTGTTGCAAATTTCAAAGAAGTGTGAATTTCAAAGGATGTTTGAAATATAATAATAATAATAATAATAATAATAATAATAATAATAATATATTATTTATACCCCACCCATCTGGCTGGGTTTCCCCAGCCACTCTGGGTGGCTTCCAACAAAATATTAAAATGCAATGGTCTGTTAAACATTAAAAGCTTCCCTAAACAGGGCTGCCTTCAGATGTCTTCTGAAATGTTTCAGTCCGTGTATTGTTTCAAAAACCACAATTATGTGGTTTCATCTTTAAGTTCATCTTTAAATGCAGATTGAATAGAATTCCTCTCCAATCCCTGTTTCCCATCCATCCACACACATCCACCCAGTCTCCTTTCTCTCTTTGTGACCTACTTTAGCCCACTTTGGGGAGGGGGGTTCAGAAATCTCTGTGCAACTCTTGGAAGAGGTGATTTTGACAGCTTTAGCTGTTTTTCAGCAGCTGCTGAAAAGCAAGATGCACTCTGCTGGTCCTCATTTGCATTGCAATTTTAGTCATGGTCTCTGTTGCTGGTGATTATGGCAATTTACAATACTAGCAGAAAATCCACGTACATGCATGCTCACAAATGCAATCCACAGCCAGCTGTCCTTTTGAGAGAGTTGAAAGAGTTACTCTCCTTTTGCACAGGCTTTTTATTACAAAAAAAAGCAAAATTGCTTCAATGTGTCATGCTGCTCACATTTTGTTCTTTATCAGAAAATCAGGGGGAAACAAAGAGAGAGGGCAGGCAGAAGAACACCCCTAGCCAGCTAACTAAAAGAGCAATCTGTTTACCCTCCTTGTTTGATACACACCCAGAGAAATCCAAAGCAGGCGATCCTAAGCTCTAGGAAATAAAGCTGCAATAAATTCACTTGTGAGGAAATAGCGGAGTTGGAAGTCAAGACAGTGTGCATAGTCCTCCTCCTCCTCCTCCATTTTCTTCTCACAACAACCTTGTAAGGTGGCATAGGTGAAGAGTTGGCGACTCGCCCAAGGTGACCAAGTGAGCATCATGGTGAAGCAGGAATTTGAACCTGTCACTCAAACTACTGCGCCACGCTGGTCCCAGTGTGAAAAGGGGTGGGGAATACTGTGTTTCTCACAAAATAAGACGTGCCTGCCCCGCGAAGCTGCAGCACGCCCCGCGCCGAGCCCCGACCCAGCAGGACCCTGCGCGACCCGCAGCTCACGCTGCACCAAGTCCCAACTGAGCGGGAGCCGGCAAAGGCAGCAGCGCTCGCTTTGCCGAGCCCCGACAGAGCGGGAGCCGGCAAAGGCAGCAGTGTGCACTTTGCCGAGCCCCGACGGAGCGGGACATGGCAAGAGCCGCACCGCGCACCGCTTGGAGCCCCGACCCGGCAGGACCCAGCAGCGCGCCCTGCTGAAGCGCCAACAAAGCACCCAGTAGCGCAGCAGCAGCAGCCAGTTCCAGGTGCCGAGCCGCAGCAGGAAGAGGAGGTAATTTTTTTAAAAAAGACACCCCCGAAAAAAAGCCATCGGCTTATTTTCTTGAGTAAAATAAATATAAGACGGTGTCTTATTTTATGAGAAACACAGTAGTATAAATCAGGCATCCCCAGACAGCAGCCCTCCAGATGTTTTGGCCTACAACTCCCTTGATCCCTAGCTAACAGGACCAGTGGTCGGGGAAGATGGGTATTGTCGTCCAAAACATCTGGAGGGCCAAAGTTTGGGGATGCCTGGTATAAATGCATGGAACAAAGAAACAGATAGATTTCATTGAACTCATTGGAACTTCTAAGGGATTTTTTTTTGGACTGCACATCCAATTCAGCTTAGTGGGTATTTTTCCAGGTAAACATGTCCTAGGAGCAGATTTTAATGCTGTAAATGTCCTGCCTGGAGGTTTCCCACAGGCATCTGGTTGGCCATTGTGGGAATAGGATTCTGGGCAAGAAGGGCCACCAGCCTCTTCTTAATTTTAAAATGCATTTATTTCCTTTTCGAAATAATTTCTAACAACAACACGCCCATCGTAGTATTCTGTGGCACCTCTGGCACCTCTCGGGTGGGCACCATTGACGTTCTGAGAGAACAAAGGAGAAGTTCATGCCGAGCTCCGACACCTCTTTTTCTAGAAACACAGCACTGGTTTATTTCCTGGAAATAAATTTGCATGGGGGGGAAATCCTCCGTTCTCGTAGACGTAAACCTCATTGAATTGAATTAGGCCTTTCTCCTGTACTCTTTCGTTATATAATCTTACAAGGTATACAAAAGTTATACAAAAATAGAGAAAACGAGCACTCCTAGGTCATAAGTTAGAAGGAAAAACAGAATGGTTTAATTTCATTAATTCCCCATCAGAAGACTATCCTGATTTTCTTCTTATATTTCAGTGTCCAGCAATGCAATTTGTACATCACTTGTACAGACTCTGGTGGGAAATTTTCATTGACTTCAGTGAGGCAACTCCAGAGAAAGAGGTTAGAGACTCCAGCCCCTGGTGTTAAAGAAACACCTCAATATGCGGAGTAGTGACATGGATTTTAATAGAGTGGAGCCCAGCAAGGGTTGGCTGCTCTCCAATGTTGCTATTAGCTGGCTCAGCACTATGTAGTCACCTGCAGATCCTGCTGGGTTTTCATTCTTTTGCAGGGTTCAGCTGTTTTAAAGAGCAATGCCCTCATTTTTAGCACATTGCAGCTCAGAAAGTTCTGTTTTCATTTCCAAGGTAAACAGCCAGGAATTAAATGGACGTCTCTGGAGTACTGCTGGCACATGTCCCTGTTTGAGGTTCTGAACTTGGGAATGAGACCAGCACTTTGATGCTAGTCAATTAGCTAGCATCTGAATATACTGATAGCCATTACTAGAGGTTCCCTTTCTTTTTGATGGGTGTAGGATTAGGGAACTTGTGGCCCGCCAGATGTTGCTGAGCTACGACTCCCATCACCCCTGACCATCGACCATGCTGACTGGGGTTGATGAGAGCTGGAGACTAGGAACATCTAGAGGACCAGAGGTTCCTCACTCGTGTGATAGGGTGTAGGGGCCTTGTACATGCAGGTCAGTTGTTTTGCACCCACTAACGTACATTTGATTGCAACAGGGACGTTTGTGGCACTGTGGCCTAAACCACTGAGCCTCTTGGGCTTGCCGATCGGAAGGTCGGTGGTTCGAATCCCCGTGATGGAGTGAATTCCCGTTGCTCTATCCCAGCTCCTGTTAACCTAGCAGTTCGAAAGCATGCCAGTGCAAGTAGATAAATAGGTACCACTGTGGCAGGAAAGTAAACGGTGTTTACATGCGCTCTGGCTTATGTCACGGTATTCCACTGCGTCGGAAGCGGTTTAGTCATGCTGGCCACATGACCCAGAAAGCTGTCTGTGGACAAACACCAGCTTCCTCAGCCTGAAAGCAAGATGAGCCACAACCCCATAGTCACCTTTGACTGGAGTTAACTGTCCTGGGGTCCTTTACCTTTTACCCTTTTACCTGATTGCAACACATGAGGCAGAAAGAGTTTTCTTGTGTATTCAATGCATGGCTAAATAGTTTTCTCTGTTGGTTTTGTTTTTGCTACTGTTGCTCTCTTTTTTTTACTGTTGCTGTGTTGACCACAGCAAAAAGTGGCAAGTTCTTAAAGAAATGGGCATGCCTGATCACCTCATCTGTCTCCTGAGAAATCTCTATGTGGGACAAGAAGCTACAGATAGAACTGGATATGGAACAACGGATTGGTTCAAAATTGGGAAAGGAGTATGACAAGGTTGTATATTGTCTCCCTGCTTATTTAACTTATATGCAGAATTCATCATGCGAAAGGCTGGAATAGATGAACCCCTAACTGGAATTTAGATTGCCAGAAGAAATATCAACAACCTCAGATATGCAGATGACACAACCTTGATGGCAGAAAGTGAGGAGGAATTAAAGAACCTTTTAATGAGGATGAAAGAGGAGAGCGCAAAATATGGTCTGAAGCTCAACATAAAAAAACTAAGATCATGGCCACTGGTCCCATCACCTCCTGGCAAATAGAAGGGGAAGAAATGGAGGCAGTGAGAGATTTTACTTTCTTGGGCTCCTTGATTACTGCAGATGGTGACGGCAGTCACAAAATTAAAAGATGCCTGCTTCTTGGGAGAAAAGCAATGACAAACCTAGACAGCATCTTAAAAAGCAGAGACATCACCTTGCCGACAAAGGTCCGTATAGTTAAAGCTATGGTTTTCCCAGTAGTGATGTATGGAAGTGAGAGCTGGACCATAAAGAAGGCTGATCGCCGAAGAATTGATGCTTTTGAATTGTGGTGCTGGAGGAGACTCTTGAGAGTCTCATGGACTGCAAGAAGATCAAACCTATCCATTCTGAAGGAAATCAGCCCTGAGTGCTCACTGGAAGGACAGATCGTGAAGCTGAGGCTCCAATACTTTGGCCACCCCATGAGAAGAGAAGAATCCCTGGAAAAGACCCTGATGTTGGGAAAGATGGAGAGCACAAGGAGAAGGAGAGGACAGAGGATGAGATGGTTGGACAGTGTTCTCGAAGCTACGAACATGAGTTTGACCAAACTGCGAGAGGCAGTGGAAGACAGGAGTGCCTGGCGTGCTCTGGTCCATGGGGTCACAAAGAGTCGGACACGACTAAACGACTAAACAACAACTGTTGCTCTTATTTTGGTTTTCGTTTCATCATTCTTATTTCCCCCCCTCTGAAGATCTGCTGGCAGTGCCCTGAACTGGTGCTGGATAATAAAAATTTTATCATTTATACCCCACCCAACTGGGTGGGTTGCCCCAGCCACTCTGGGAGCTGCCATTTTTATTTCCCCAAGATACCCCAGGAATATTCTATGGGAAATTAAAATGGTGCTCCCAAACCTAGCTGCATTTTAAAAAAGCTGGCACCCTAGCAGTTGCCAGAAGATGCCACGTGTTGTCACTGGGCTTGTATTTAAGCAAAACTGGGCAGCATTCAAGAGTGTGGAATGGATTTTGAATAAACTTCATATGCATGAAGAGAATCCTTTAAAGATCTGCACAGAAACACACTATTTTTAAAAAAAGATAAAGTATTTATGAGGTGATCCAAGAGTTTCAGCGCTGCCTCCATACCTCTATAAAAAATAAATTTCTTTCAAACATTTAAAAATAGGTCAGGCAGCAAGCCAATGATTTTCAACCTTTTTGAGTCCACATCTCCCTTGACCAACTACATTCTCTCTGTGACACTCCTGTGAGGCTCAGGAACCCAGTTATGTCACTCTTTGCCTGCAGAGCTATCAGCCTCACCCTTTTTTGAACCCCTTCCCTTGTGGCCTCCTCTCTCCTCCCCTCTCCTTGAGAGCCCTCCAGGCAGCCACTGCTGCTGCCCTGGCCTCTGAGCTGCCCCCTTCCCTAAAGAGAGGTACCTCCTCACCCTGCCCCACAGGGGTCTGGGAAGCACCCCCTGGCCAGCTCCAGAGGCACCATTCACCTGGGGAGCTTGTAGCCAGGGAGACTGCAACAAACAGCTGTGCAAGACTTTGGGTGATGCAAGAGGGCATCAGGAGGGAGGGAAGAAAAGAGGGACACAGGCCAGTGTTGCCCGCAGCTATCATTCAAGGCACCCCAGGGTGCCACAGCACACTGGTTGAAAACCCGTGCAGCAAGTCATAGCCTGGAGTCGTTAGCATTGGTGCCCCTCTTTGTCACCACATAGCAAGCCTCCCTAGAAGTGTTGGGTCTGATAATGTTCCGTTGCTTTCCGAGGGAAAGAAAACATGGCTGCCCCCATAGGCATAGCTGCCAAGTCTCCCGTTTTTTAGCGGGAAACCCCCATATTTTAAACCGTTTCCCGCTGGCAGCCCGGATTGGGAAAAATCCCGTAAATCCCTGGATTTCCTACCTGCCAGGGAGGCTCCATTTTGGGTCCTGGTGCCGCCCGAATTCCGGTGCCCAGAAATGGGTAGCGCGGCACCGGAAGTCGCTTCTACGCATGTCCGAACTTCCGGTGCCGCGCTACCCATGTATAGGCACCGGAAATCAGGCGGCGCCAGCACCGGAAGTTGCTTCTATGCAACTTCCGGTGCAGCACCGCTGCTGATCCCGCCTTTTTCAGCGGGAGACTTGGCAGCTATGCCCATAGGCTCCAGACTGCATGGCCTACGTTACCATTTTAAAACAATTATTTTTAGAGGAATGGAGGCAGAGTTGCAAGCCTTGGAATTGCCTTGTAAAAAAATTACTAGCACTGCAGATTCTGAAGTGGACCCATGATCAAGTCAAGATTCACGTAGGTTAAATTAGAGGAGTGTGCTTTGAAGTCCAGCTTTGGTGAACTCCTCCCCCATCCCTGCCTTTGGTCTTCTGGACTTCTGAGTAAATATGCATGGCTGTAATCCTGACCATTCTCACCTGTATAGGATTTAGCATGCATAGATTGGTTTGCAGTGCTATACTCGGGAGTAAGTCCCATTTAGCTAAGCAAGTCTGACTTCCAAGTAAATATGTACAGGATCTGAAGTAGCTACATCTTCACGGAGCAAGCCTTCAGTTATTTTGGACCAAATTCCCCTGCTTTCATTTGATACTGCCATTAAACAGAAAGAAAACACAGAATCCACCCCCCGCCCCCGCCCCCGTGAAAATGTGCCGATTCCTAGAGCAGCTGTTGAAAAGCTTAGTTCACTAACAATCTATGTGTTCCTGGCAAGATTTAGGCAATCCTCAGATCAAGCCTGAACACAAGTGGAAATTTTGCCAGAAGATGAAAGCTGCGTATCTGGAACCACATCCCTCCACTTGGCAGAGATCTGGCACTTTCCAGTCACTTGAAAGAATTGCCTATAGATAATTTGTGGAGCAAGGGAATCATTTCAGATACTGGAAGGGGTGAGTTTGCTTGAGTGATGCTGAGGCAGCCCACACCCACAGGCTCACAATCTAATTGATGCCTCCACCCCAAAAGATGAAATTATATAAATTTTGAAGATCCCATTGAGGGGGGAAGAAAGTTATCGGATATTAAAATACCAGGTCAAAGCGGGGCACAGGGAGAGGCAAAATGTTTACTGATTCTTCTTCATCAGAATTCTGACTGGTTCTTTTCTCCCTTAAATTTGGGCTTCAGACTTTTGTGTTATGTTGTGCTTCTCTCAAGGCAGATGTATTCGAAATGTTAAAAAAGACCCCTGACAGTTGAGTCCAGTCACAAATGACTATGGGTTGCGGCGCTCATCTCGCTTTACTGTTTTTCCGGGTCATGTGGCCAGCATGATTAAGCCGCTTCTGGCAAAACCAGAGCAGTGCACGGAAACGCTGTTTACCTTCCCACTGGAGTGGTACCTATTTATCTACTTGCACTTTGACGTGCTTTCGAACTGCGAGGTTGGCAGGAGCTGGGACCGAGCAATGGGAACTCACCCATCACAGGGATTTGAACCGCCAGCCTTCTGATCGGCAAGCCCTAGGTTCATATCTAAGGCAAGGGTGGGGAACCTGTAATCCTACAGGTGTTGTTGCCCTATAACCCAGTCGATCTTTGACCTTTGGCCTTGCTGGGTTTGGAGTTGAAGACCAAGAATAGCTGGAAGACCATATGTTTCCTTTTTCTGATCTAAGGCTCTCTTTTGTTATACAGGCAACTCGCAACTTATGCCAATTTAACTTGTGCACATTCAGCTTTTCGCGCTGGGTGAAAACAAAAAATAAAAAGGGGGCAAAGAAGGGGTGGGCTTCGGGGGTGGGGGGAGCTTTGGCAATTCCACCTGCCATTGCACTCAGTGTGTTTTGACTATACACAATGTTCGCTTTTTGTGCCATCCCTGTAATGTAACCCCTGAGTAAGTTGAATGTTGCCTATATCCCTCTGTGGTTTCATGGAACTGAATAGAATAAATCAACTTTGGAACTTTAGCTTATATTTTATATTTATTTTAAAAAATGATTTATTTATTTTTAAAGTAAACATACAACAAAAACAATTCAAAATCCAAATGTAGAGATTACTCTGAATCTCCTGACTTCCCCCCACCCCTCCCATGGGTCTTAATGCTATTATTAACAGCTGCATATCAATAGTATCCAAGTTTTATCCTTCCAAAATTATCCATAATTTCTGTTAGTTTACAAGTGTGGTTAAAATCCTGCTAATGTTTTAACCTGCTTACAGTGTTCTTGTAAATAAATTGTAAGGCTCCACATCTTTTCCCTAAAGCGTATTTAACTTATAAGCAGGTTTCAGAGCCAATCAAATGGAATTATATTTTGGGGGAACTGCTTTTAATCGTTTCATTGGTAATAAATATTAAACCCATTTCCAAGTGATCAAACCCACCAAACAAATGCCATTTTTGAGATCTGTAAAGAAGCGTACCCAACTTCCTGGCCCGTAAACAGTGTAGTGTAGCAGCCTGAGTACTGAGCTTGGTTGTGGGAACTCCACTTTAAAATCCCCACTTGGCTATAAAGTGCTAATCTGAGGCTAAAACATAAATGTGCAATAAATAAACCCATTATGAAGTGTTGCAGCAAATCTCAGGTTATCAAGCATTGTTACCTTAGCTTCAAAATGACTTGGGTAATAAAGTTTGCTTTAGAAGGGCTGCGTACTTACCGTGACCCAAATCTGGATACTTTTCTCATTACTTCACTGATAAATCTTTATTGGGACACGTTGGAGAGTAAGGTGCAATGACTTTAATGGAACCATTCCAGAACATAGCTCAGTGTCTGTCTCTGGTTTATGTCTGTTTTGGAGTATCTTTCAAGGGAAACATATCCTATCCTAGATTGCTGCATGTGGTAGGTTTCCTTTTCATCATCAATTTCTGAACCTGAAAAGACAGCACTTTTTCTTTGGTGGAAGCATCCAAGAGGCTGAATTAACCCTACATGTCCTGATTCATGTTTAAGGGCACAACTGTGACAAACAGTGGTTGTGGGACATAGGAAAGAAAACATCTCTGTCTCTACCAGGTCCATATCCTTTTGAAAATAATCCAGATAATTGGGACAAGAGATACTATTAGAAAAATCTACAAAATCAGAAGACAAGCTGGAATGAATAGCGGTCTCCTTTAAATGTCAGGTTTGGAATACCACTTCACTTGTAGATAACATTGCCATCTTACAAGGGGGGGGAAATCCCAATCTGCTCTTGTGCCTTTAACAGCAGCTTGATGGGCAGGAATTAGCTTTTAACCACCTTCCAGAAGCCACTGCCTTTCAGCCTTGATTCTCTGGCTGTGAAGCAGGCACTGAGTTGCGCCCAACATTGAGGGGGTTGTTGCATGTCACTTCTCGGCCTTTGAGTTTCAATGCAGTGGACTTTTCAATTTTTCTAGACTTGCTAATGCTGAATAATTTTATTTCTTTACTTGTGTATTCCATTCACCGTTTGTATAAGTGAAAAACAGCTTCCTCCCCTAATCCCATTGGCACTAGAGCTGTATTTTATGAACATCATATGGAACCAATATTGCATTTTAAAAATGTTTAAGTTAATGCAATCCAGTTTTGCTGTTGACAGAAACAGTCAATATTTAGAGTGGTATAATGCAGTTAAGAAGAAACATAGAATATGTGAATGCACTGTGCAGGATTTGCCAGCAGAACATTATGATCAATATTTGGCTCGTATCCGAGAAAACAGGAGAAAAACCAAGAGGCTATGAAAGTCCCAGTTATTAGTGATTGCTCTGAGACAGATGTTCTCACGATATTTTAAGTTGTCCTCACAGCGCAAATCACATACAAAGTGGAAAAAGAGATGTGATGGATTTATATACTGCCTTCTGAGCCTCAAGGCAAAATACAGAAAGTCGTTTTTTAAAAGTTAAAGCATGAAAATCACAGTACAAAATAAGCATAGTGCAGTTGATAAGTCTACAAATAACAAGCAGGGCCGGCTCTAAGGCAAGGCTGGGTGGCGCAATGCGCCAGGGCGGTGGGCCGCCAGGGGGGTGCCGCGCTGCCGCGCCTGCGGCAGCTGCGCAACACCCGCCAGACAGCCGCGTTGGGAAACGGGGCGGGGGGGGGCGCTGGAGGGATTTTCGCACCACGGCACCAGGGCGCCAGACACGCTTAAGACGGCCCTGACAACAAGCTTATATAAGGTTATCAGCGGTTGCTAAATGTGATGGCTATATGATAGCTCCAGGTTCAGGGTCTCTAAAATAACCCTGGGATAAAGGGGGGTGGGGGCAGGAAGAAAGCACACCCACTGAACACTGGTTTTATTTTATATATAATTTTGCTTTTCCTTTAAATGCAAAAAGGCTGAAGACTCTCCCCTTCTTTCTCTCTTAGAAAGAAAAAGAAGGCCTTGGCATTGCATAAAGTAGTCGTTTAGTCGCTCCCAGAAGCTCAGCAGCATTCCTGTGCCCAGTGCTTTTTTTCCTGTAAGGACGCAGGGGTACGCATACCCCTATACATTCTGTGAATCTAAGTTTGGCCTCATTGAGGGGCAGTATTTCAATAGGAGTAGGAAAATGAGAGTACCCCTAAACATTTTTTTAAGGGGAAAAAAGCACTGCCTGTGCCACAATGTTCCTAGGAACAAAATCACAAATGGCATTTAGCTATGCTTTTACTTAGAACAGACCCATTGAAAGTAATGGCCATGTTAGGTTCATTAATTTCAATATAGGTCTATCCTGAGGGCGAAGGGAAAATTGAACATCACCTTACACCTTGATGTTACATTTCCCCCAGGGACATTCAGGGTGAGGAAAGGGATATGGTTGTCCCCAGATGTGAGCAGCCATCTTTATTTGCCCAAGAATGCGCCCCTGGAAGTAATGCTGTGACATGCCTAGGGATGAAGGAGGAATGTTCCTCCTCAAATCCGAAAGTAGATCCAATCTGGGTGGATCCTGACCCTAATTGGATCAATGGCCCTCTGCAGACTCTGCTGTCTGGCAGATTCCACTATGTGGTAGTCTCCTGGTCACAAAACACACACACACACACTTATATACCGCTTCATGTCCAGGTAATCTTCTAAGTGGTTTGCAAAACAGAAAAAAACAATTGCACAATATTTTTAAAATAATAAGTATAAAAAGTAATTGCAAGTTGGTCCAAGGGTTTTGCACTGCCTTCTTCCCCCACCCCTACCCCTTTTTTAAAATTAAAACTCATGCTGCTCAGAGCCTGGATGCCTGGTACAAAGGGCTCCTTTCTGACACATGCCCTGAATGTTCACAGAGCAAATCCTCCTAGGAGTGACAGAGTCTGAGGATGTACCATCTGTCCCAGGGGGAATTGTACCGGGTGGGGGGAAGAGGGGGAGTCTGTTCCCATGTATACACCATTAGGTGCAATTATGCATCCACACAAAATTTCCTGTATGATTATATAATTGTTCATGATAAAATAGAGCTCCTATATGTCCGGATTTTCCTGGACATTACCGCGATTTCAAAGGCAGAATGGATGTCCGGGGAGAATTTCCGAAATGTAGCGTTTTTCCTTGGGGGTGTTTTTGTTGAATAAAAAAAAACACCCTATGATAAAATGAACTCATGCAGTAAAATTTAGAGAACAAGAATTTAGCTGTTGTAGAAGTTGAATTTCTCTCTCTCTCTCTCTCTCTCTCTCTCTCTCTCTCTCTAAACATTTCTGTTTGAAATTATATTGTTGGTACCATGTATATTGGATGTTTTGTTTTATAATGAGCTCTTTTAATAAATAAAATGTTAGCTTTTTTTTAAAAAACGAACATTTTCTGGTGATCTAAGAGTTCCAAGTTATTTCTACTAACAGATAGGTGCTCAAGCAATAGCAATTCAATTGAGACTGTTCAAATGCAGGACGGATTACTTACTCTGGATGCAGCACTCTTTAAAATGATTTTATTGTCTAAATATTCCTGCGGCGTGTGCTCTAATGCCTCACTTACTATTTTATAGGGGGACCTGTTCTGTTTTTACTCCGCAGCCTCAGTTTGGACATGTAAACTTTAATAAATGGAGTAGCAATTGTAATAGGAACCAGATTTAAAAGTACATATTGAGTACAAGATGGAGTCTCCATCATCCTAGTAATTGTATACAAAAGTTTGCATGCGCCAACTAATTTAGGACAAGCTATTAAATATTCGCATATATGCTGTTGTGTGCTAAGTGGCAAATTCCCCCAAGTTACAGATGTAGAACATCTACAGCCTGCTGTCTCCACTTCAATTAGAAGTTATGAAAATGTCCTCCAATAAAAAGTATTAACAAAGAAACGAGTATTCAAGATTCTCCCTGGATACTAATACCTGCAGAATGCACCTCTGGCTTGTTGTAAAAACTTGTACTTTATGCATTTCCTGTTGCAAATTAAAAAATAGCTAATCCTCGCTTCACTACATTTGCGTCTAATAAAATCTTCACTTTGGATGCTAACAAAAAGTGGAAATAAATGAAAAACACAAGCTGGGGCTGAAAACCAAGGGCTCTTTGACAGATAAGCTGCACAAAATCTCTAAATGACCTTTGAAAAGTTCACAGCGCTGATCTTTGCAATCGTTTGAGGTTAAAATGAAGAAACCTTCCACACAGACCACAAAGCCTTCCTTAGGATGTTTTCCGATCCCTGGCTGCTTTTCTCTGCAGCTATCTTTTGTTTTAATTCTTGTATTAAATATTATTATTATCTTCTTCCTTTTCCAAGGATCTGAAGACAGCATGTATGGTCTGTCCTTTTTAACCCTTGAACCTGGATGAGGTTGAGAGGGAGAGAAAGACAGGAACAGATTTTGGACCCAGGTAATCCAGTGAGCAGTGACGTGGGTGGCACTGTGGGTTAAACCACAGAGCCTAGGGCTTGCCGATCAGAAGGTCGGTGGTTCGAATCCCCGCAACGGGGTGAGCTCCCGTTTTTTGGTCCCAGCTCCTGACAACCTAGCAGTTCGAAAGCACGTCAAAGTGCAAGTAGATAAATAGGTACCACTCTGGCGGGAAGGTAAACGGCATTTCCATGCGCTGCTCTGGTTTGCCAGAAGTGACTTAGTCACATGACCCGGAAGCTGTACGACAGCTCCCTCGGCCAATAATGCGAGATGAGCGCAGCAACCCCAGAGTCGTCCGCGCCTGGACCTAATGGCCAGGGGTCCCTTTACCCTTACCTTTAACCCAGTGAGCAGAGGCAGATTTAGCGGAGCACGACCGGTTCGGCTGTACTGGGTGCCGAGCCAAGAGGCTGCCACTGGGAGCACCACAACAATGATTTAGAACAGAGGGTGAGAGGTGGGGGCACTGAATTTTGGCATCACACAGGGCGTTGCTGAAATTTGAAAGCCCAAAGTCCATCACTGCGGTGAGCTTTGTAGCTGAACAGGGATTGAAACCCAGATCTCTCCAGTCTAAGGGCGATATCACTGTACATTTAAAGTGCTATTATACCACCTTAACAGCCATGATGCTCCCTAATGAATCCTGGGAACTGTAGTTTGTTAAGGGTGCTGTGAGTTGTTAGGAAGCCCTTACTCCCTTCAGGCACCCGAAATTCTCCAAGTGGTTTGTAACAATCAATGCCTCTTCCCAGGAACTGGGGGGGGAGATAGGGGTCTCCTAATGCTTCTCCAATTGTTTTAGTCAGATTCGAGACCCCCCCTGTATCAGCATTCCCACTTACGGTAGCAATTTCACTTTAAAAACTCTGTTGCAAAGTCGCAAGGCTAATAAATTTCATTTGTTTACTTCAGCCTTTGGTTGTGCAAATATATACTCTAACATCCATATGTAAACACTCATACTTGTTCAGCTGTTTATCTTCCAAACTGAGTTTTCCCCTCTATGCATATCTCTACTGAAAGTATTTTTTTACTTAATGTTACAGGAAAATCCCTATCGCCAATGGAAAAAACAATATATCTCCTGAAGTTTTCCTTTGCAGAAGCAAATTGTAAGCATCTTTGCCCAGAGAGCTGGAGCAAGAAATAGCCTTTGTTTGTAATTTGAAAAATCGCCCGTAAATAGCTAATAGTAACAAATGCTTTGGGTTGGCTTGGAAGGGCGTTTGGGGGTGGGGGGGATAACAGAAAAGAGTCTGATAAATTAATACAAGGTTTCTACGAAATCTGATAGAAAACATACTTGCATTCATTCAGATCCAAACTGTCATCTTTTCTCTTGACCTTAGTATCTCTTATTGACATGCAAGCATGTTCCCCTGCTTAAGCTTATAAATACGGGTTCTGTTACTGGAACACTTTGCTTAAAAGAGAGGCTAAAACACAAAATGGTTGGAAACGCACAAGACTACCAACCATACAACCTTACAGTGAATGCTGGATGGATTGCACTGAGCAAAGTATTGCATCCAAAACAGGGAAAGAAACAGGCTCTGTTTTTCCATTGGGAAAATTATTTGGGCTACTTTAATGTACAGTACAAGTCTTGGGGACCATATGTTGGAAAAGCACAATTAACTAAAGAAGTAAATAAATACTTGAGTTTAAACCTTCTCATTCTGCATCAATTCCTATGTACAAACCAACCTGATCTA
The DNA here is from genome assembly GCF_963506605.1 of Zootoca vivipara. Lineage (NCBI taxonomy): Eukaryota > Metazoa > Chordata > Lepidosauria > Squamata > Lacertidae > Zootoca > Zootoca vivipara. Next base: position 24,043,453 of record NC_083283.1, read on the forward strand.
CACCTTCCAGGCAAGAGGGCAAATCAGAACTTAGCCATTGGCTTTTGTACTTAGCTAATGTTTCGATGCTAGGCTCAACTAAAAATATATATCTCAATTGTAAAAGAAAAGGACCCCAGTTTCACATGTATTTTTTTTGTTGTATTCATACATACCTGTCCATCATCGTATTGATCCCAGGATGTATTATTATGTTGTGAGCTTCCCTGTGATCTTTGGATGAAGAGCAATATACAAATTTAATATACAAACAAACAAACAAACAAACAACAAAATGCACCTTTTTGAATGTGGTCACTAGGACGAGAAAAGAAATCGTAGTGGGCATCAGCAATGACTAAGCTCTAAATAACAACAAATTCAATGTATTCAGCATTGTGGGAGGATTCAAATGTTTTGCCATATGATATCGGATCATTCCAATGTGTGTGTACGTGTATAAAATATAAGCTATATAAGAAAAAAATGTGACTATAAGGCAAAACTTAATATCCCCAGATTATCCTTTCAATTTCAAATGCCTGTTTTATCATGGGACACCTTTGCACTCTGAATGCTTCTCAGATGTTTAATCCCCCCCCCACATTTATATTCTTGAGGCTTCAAATTTTGGAGGTTTAATTTACCGTATGCTTTAAATTGTGTATATGGTATATTTTATTGTTGCAAGCTACTTTGAAACCTAGATGGGGAAAAGCGGGATATAATTTTTAAAATAAATAAACAAACCCACTTCCAAAAACACAATGAGTTAGGAAAGAACATGTACGAAACTAACTTTTCCAGTTAGGAAAGGGCATGTACTAAAAAGTGTATAATAAAGTACTGATTAACCAGTAGACGAGCAAGTCACAAACATATCAGGATGGGTGCTCACTGTTGTATAACCTCCCTACCAAAAAAATTAGAATGAATTCTCAATAAAGATTGGTCATATAACCTCTGCCGAAGCTTTGAGCCAGCAAATCAGAAAAAAATGTTCAACAAACAGGTTGCTAAATGGTTTCAGGATCAAAAGGCAAAACAAGTACAGTATGTCTCTTTCCTTAAGCTTTGGGCAATCTCTTTCTTTCAGATAGTTTTGTGGCTTTGTGGAATTGAAGTATTTATCACCAAATGTGATGGTGATGATAACACCATGCTGTACTCATGTAGAATCCCAAACAGCTGCCCAGTTAGATAGATTTCCCTTCTTCTCATTGGAAGCCTGAAGCTAAGACGACTTCGTTGGAAGCCTGAAGCAACAATGAAAGGTCAGTTTTATTTACTGGATGATTAAAAAAAGAGTAGCAGATAAAATTTCATTTCTGGTGCCATTATGTTGCAGTTAATGGCGATATGTTTAATGAATAACATAAAGAGAAAGTTTTATATTTAAAAATCCAAAAGTTTCTCATTAAGCAATGGAAAACTTGGGTATCTTTCTCAATTCCAATGTGTTTTCGGTTTCTTTTTCTCTCTGATCTAAGTAACAGAAATATGTTTGGGCAGGTCATATGGACTAGTCTTGCTGATGGAATCAGTGAAAGATTTTTCAGCCCAAACAACAACACACACACCTTTGTTGCAGTTGTACTCCTAACATTTATCTGTCTGAATTTGCCAGAAAACCCACATAACGAACAAGTAGTTCCTGACTGGTTAAAAGCAATCCTGTCATTCAGTGCACGGACACAACACTGTGTAAAAATTGGATGAATATTGCAGTTCTCTTAGTAAGTTCCCTGGACTGAACCTTTACGAGAGCTCTTTGTTGAACATGAACAATAGACCCCCCCCCACACACACACCAGAAGACTCCAGCCAAAGAAGGTTCCTACTTCAAAACAGGGTTTGGCTGCAAATAATAATATGGTCTGGTCCCCTGCCAGAAAGCCGGTCACCTTCTGAGGCGGGTGGGGTTGCTATCAGGCCTCGGACTCTTCCCGCATCCAGTGGGGGGCGTGGCTAGTTCCCCGCGCCATAGGGGGAATCCCGGTTGTGTCATGGCCACAGCCAGCCAATCCGATTAGCGGGGGCGTGGCTTGCAGCATTTAAAGAGCCGCGTGGCTGGGAGTTTGCCCTTCTGGTCCTGCTTCCTCAGATCTCCTGCCCTCCTGCCCTATTTTTTGCATTTGATACCTTGACCTTGCTATGGACCTTGGTAGGTCGCCTCTTGAAGGGGCCTGGCAAGAATTTTTTCCACTTGGCAAATTGGCACCAGCCATTTGGTTTTTTTGCCTACCTCGCAGCAAATCGTCACAACTTTGTAAGGTTTTGCGGTTAGGCATTGGAAAGGCTTGTTTTATGGGAGGGGAGGTTGTGGCCATCACCTACCCCTCCCCTTTAAGGGTATTCCGTTAAAGGAATCCGGGGGTTGTGGTTCCTGTCTGAAGCCCGGATGGTGGCTAGGGCCATGGCATGACCTTTCCAGTGACCCTGGGGGAGCTCCTAGTTGATGTGCAGGGCTCCCCCTACAGGTTGTTAACCCTTGTGAGACTTCCTGCATGGCAGGCAGGAGTCAGATATAGTCGGTTCGGGTCCAATGCCTAAAGCTAATACCACTCACATTCTGTAACCAATAAAGTTGTGGCCTTTTTTAGCCCATTAACCTAAAATACTGGTGTCATCGTGTTTTATTCTCCCAAATGGGGGAGGGTTTGGGGCCTTGACACACAGTGAATCGTAAGCTCACAATATCTGAGAGGACTCTATGAAAGTGATGTCTCATTGGTATTTAACACCTACAAAATTAGCAAAAATGTATAGAACTGCTTCAAATGTTTGTTGGAAGTGTAAGGAGAAGGAAGGCACGGTCTATCATATGTGGTGGACGTGCAAAATAACAAATGCATTCTGTGAGATGATATATAATGAGTTGAAAAAAATGTTTAAAATAATGTTTGTGGAAAAACCAGAAGCTTTTTTACTAGGAATTTTAGATGCAGAGATACCAAAGGTGCAGAAACAATTATTTATGTATGCGACAACAGCAGTGCAGATACTATTGGCTCAGAGATGGAAAGAAGATAAAGTCCCAACCAGAGACGAATAGCTGATGAAGATGATGGACTATGCTAAAATAGCGAAAATGACCGAGAAAATTAGAAACCAGGAAGATAGAAACTTTAATAAGGAATGGAAAAAATTATACAGGAGAATGCTGTAGAGTAGCTCCCCAATGCTATAGAGTCTGGTCAGTCTCTGGTGTAGATATCAGGTTTTCCTCTTTGTGCATTCGTTGTGTAAGAAAACGAGAAATTGAACCAAATGTGGCCCATTCAGTTCAATGTTCATTTATTACAAAATGACCGTCAACAGTGATGACAGTCATTTTAATTCCTCCAATTCGTATCCATTCATCAATCATTTGTGGGGCGGAAGCTATTTTCTCTTCTGGTGGTACAGAAAATGCTTCGGCAATGAGCTCCAGGCGACTCCTACCTTATTTTCAGAATGCCATAGACACAGTGATGCTTCCACACATTCTGTGGGGGAAATGGCAGTCAACAAAATTGGTTGCCCTTTGGGGGATTTGCATTTTTGTGGCAGCTCCCATTTCCCCCCAGGATCACATTCGCACCATATATTTAAAGCATATACCTCCCCCCCCCCCGCAAAGAATCCTGGGAGCTGTGGTTTGTTATGTTGTTTTCAGAAATACATGCATTTTTAGACACACTTGACTACGGTATATGCTGTTTTTGGTACACATTCCTTGGCTGGAGACTAACAACGCAAAATTCAGAGAAGTGTGAATTTTGAAGGACTGCTGTGTTCCGGCTCATATATTGTTTTGGAAAGAGCTTATTAGGTAAATTTTCCTTTCAATGTTAACCAAGCTGAATTTCTTCCCATCCCTACAAAGTGCTGGTTTCTATGCTGGTTGCTTTCCCATCAGAGAAGTTCCCCCACTCTTGACATTGTAGGAATACTCCTACCTTTTGCTTTAGCAGCTGCTTCTGCCAAAAGGAAAACCAGGGCTCCTTTTCACTCAGCCTTCCTTAAATAAAAATATCATTAAGTAGTGTATTTAAGTTCTATTATGTTTAACAAATCGGTATTAAATCTTCAGTGATGCATTCCATCTGGCAATCTTTGTTAAAATAACCCCTATGAATTTTATAAATCAAGAACATATTTGCCAGAGGTGTGTGAATTCAAAGCTACCCTTAACCATGTTTATGATCCCATTTCCATGAGGAAGTTGTCTTCTGTTTTACTGCATGCCTGCCTAGAAGAGAGAGCAGATCATAGATTTCTGTAAAAGGGTTCTTTCTCCCTTGCTACTACCATCTGGGAAATGCCTTTTTGGTTGGTTGGTTGGTTGCTTGTTTTTACAAATTAAAAATGCCAAACTGTCCTATCTGGGGATAGTAACACAACGAATTAGAATGTCATGAGACTAAATAGGATAAATGTCATGATGCATTTTGAATATTAACAAGTGCCGTATGATCTTTTTGTAGAGATGGATCCCACTTTGCCTAGTATTCACTTCCCGTTATTGAAGCCCATCCTGAAAATGATCGTTGCAACGAGGCCATTAGGGGAAGGGACACAGCTCAACGGTAGAGCACATCTTTTGCATTTAGAAGGTTCCCAATTTAATCTCTGGTGTAGTGGTTAAGAGCAGTGGACTCGTAATCTGGGAAACCAGGTTCACTTCCCCGCTCCTCCACACGCAGCTGCTGGGTGACCTTGGGCTAGTCACATTTCTCTGAAGTCTCTCAGCCTCACTCACCTCACAGAGTGTTTGTTGTGGGGGAGGAAGGGAAAGGAGAATGTTAGCCGCTTTGAGACTCCTTAAGGGGAGTGAAAGGCGAGGTATCAAGTCCAAACTCCTCCTCCTCCTCCTCCTTCTCTTCTTCTCCAGGTAGGACTGAGGGGTGTATAACCTGTTTGAATCTGTGGAGAGCTGCTGCCCATTGGTGTAGATCAGCCTTCCCCAATCTGGAGCCTTCCAGATGTTTTGGACTACAACTCCCATCATCCCTAACCATTGGCCATGCTAGCTGGGTCTGATGGAAGTCATAGAACAAAACATCTTGAGGGGGCTAAGCTAATAAGGCTCATATAGACAACACTGAGCTAAATGGTCTGGTAGTTTGACAGTATCTTATGGGGTTTTAGAGTGCTTTCAGATGTGCCAAATATTGCGTTAGTTTTCCTGGTTATAATGCTAGTGCCTCTCTCTTGTTTCTTGGAGTTCCGGTCATAATACAGGACCAATATACCAGCATGTCATTCTAAATTTAATTCACACCAGTGGGTGTGGTGTAACACAACAATGAACGTTGTTGGACAACGTTGCTACTTCAGCGACTTTTCTATGCATGTGTGTTTTTGTTCCCCCAGGAAAACAGCAGGACAGAACTCCATGCACCACTCCACCCCCCAAAATTTCACCACTTTACTCCCAACATTTTTCAGTTTAAGGTTTTTTTCTTCTGGAATCAAATAACCCGGAAATGAGGACTGAACATGTTCTGTACCCCATTAGTTTCCCAGAAGTGGCTTTAACCTTACAGCTAGGGAAACATTGGGAAATGAAACAAACTACTATGTGAATACAACCGTAGAGAAGATTAAAGCAGAAGCCAACGAAGATAAGGTACAAAATCCTGCAAAAATTAAGTCTATAAATGATGTAATTGGTTAAGGTCTTAATACTTCTACATCTTAATTCTCTTCCATTAAAATCATTGGGATTTTAAAACGTTTAGCTTTGGCTAGTTCCAAGCCATATTGGATTGTTTTTCAGGCCAAAACAAATTGTTGCTACCATTGAGGACAATTCAAAATAACTGTGTGTTTGAGCTGAAAGTTCAGCTCATTTGTGTATGCACTTCAACACTTCCATCTGTTTACTGTCAAAGATTTGTATGCCGTTCCATATATGCAGTGAACTTTAAAGCACCAGCTTTAAGCAATAGCAACGTTGTGCTGTTTCTGTGGATTTGTGGACTTAAATATATATATATATATATTACCATGGAGTGACCTCACCCTAGTTGTTTATGATTCTGAAATGCTTTCTTAGAGTGCATGAACTCAAATGCATATAATGCTTTTCTGTAAAAAGTCAGCAGTTTTACTTACACAAAATATTTATGAAGCCCTTTCCAAAATTAAGCAAAAAGTGAATTCGCCCTCTTTAAAAGAGCGCAGACTCAGTTGGGTGTTTTGAGTTTCTCTTAGGGTCTCTGAGGAAATAAAGGCCACTTGAGGATGGGCATTATACATGCATGCATATCTTACATAATATTATGGGGGGGAAAGGAAGAAAATGATGAAAATGCACTGACAGGAATGTTTAAGCCAATCTACTCTTTTATTAGGGACCCAGGTGGGACCACTGAGCCTAGGGCTTGCTGATCAGAAGGTCGGCGGTTTGAATCCCTGTGACGGGGTGAGCTTCCGTTGCTTGGTCTCAGCTCCTGCCAACCTAGCAGTTCAAAAGCACGTCAAAATGCAAGTAGATAAATAGGAACCGCTACAGCGGGAAGGTAAACAGTGTTTACATGTGCTGCTCTGGTTTGCCAGAAGCGGCTTTGTCATGCTGGCCACATGACCTGGAAGCTATACGCCGGCTCCCTCACCCAATGAGGGAGATGAGCGCGCAACCCCAGAGTCGGTCATGACTGGACCTAATGGTCAGGGGTCCCTTTACCTTTACCTTACTCTTTTATTACAGAGAGTTATCGACAAACAACCCTGGCTCTGTGCCAGTCTAAAGATGTAACACACGTGTTTAGTATATTGTTATTCGTGCTGCAAATGTTTGTGGCACTTTTAAAGTGCGTTTTGCATGCTAGTTATTAAATGTTGAATGTATTTTTTTAAAACAACAACAACAACAAAGGATTGCTTGGTATATATCAGGGGTTGCCAACTCCATTTTGCTCTATGCCACAGTGAAAGGACATGATACCCCTCACTTTCCATAGGGTGGGTGTCATGCAAGGAAGAGCTCTGGCCCCGATTCCTGTCCTCCATCCTTCACAGAGCTAGTCTCTCCTACCTGAGAAATGTAATTGGCAATGTGCTTCGACTGTCGGTGCTGATCACCTATTGAGAAGGTCACAGAAGGAGATGCTTCAAATCAGTCTGTCTCTCGCTACTCCCTCAACCAACACAGCAATTGCAACCAACACAGCAATTGGCAAGTGTTTCTTACAGTCATAATTCACTGAGATTTAGGACTTACCCCACATACTAAACTGGGCTCTCTCTCTCTATATAGTCAATATAGGCACAGAGTTAATTTTTTTAACTTTTTTAATGGTGGTGTGCCTCGTGATTTTTTTCATGGAACAAGTGTGCCTTGGCCCAAAAAAGGTTGAGAAACACTGGTTTAGGTAGTGGAAGATGGCCATGCACATACTTCTAGGCCCTGGAATCGTTTTCTGAGGGAGAACCTGTATGCCCAAGCCGATTGCATCTAGAAGCGCATGGAAAACCTGTTTCTTTCTAACTTGAAATTCATTTTAAAGAACTCACTCTTTACGCTGCTTAGTGAACTTCTGTAGCTTCCATGTTTCACATAAGGAAAGTACATTACAATAGAATTTTATGGACTATGAAATATAGAAGATGATTCACAACGGGCCAATTTGCATTGGTCAGGGAGTATGCAAGCAATAGAACTTTGAAGTACTTAATCCTCTGTGGGTGTATTTCAAGAGCACATACATGTCGTTTGGAAACAATCCAGACATACAACTCTGGATCCTGCATTAAACAGATTCTTTATGTGTTTTTAATAATCTTACATCGTGGAAGATTTATTCAGAATAGATGGGAGGTTGAAGTGGACTGCAGATACGGAAGACTTTATAGGTATATCTGTTAATTTGGCAACCTACCCAAGTTCTTTTCGAGTTAAATGTTCTGAAAATTGCTATATTAGACATCACAGTTAACGGAGACTGCTATACAGCAAACCTTGTGGTACTGAACTTCCATGTCATTCAATAGATCGGACAACACAAGAACAGGTATTTAGGTTTGGACCTGTGACTTGAATGTTCCTGCTGCATTACTATAAAGTTGTGGCTGTTGGATCCCAGACCTGGTCTGGCTGTTTGACAATCAAAAAGGTTGTGGAAGTGTGGCCAACGAGGTTATGAAAGCATGTCCAAGCTTTTCTAGTTTTCTACCTACCCTGCTTCCTTGCAAAGATACTGTGTCCACTTAACCATTGCTGTTTTACAAACATTCGTTGTTATTATTTATTGATTAAATTTGTATAGAGCCCTGGTGAAACACATTTCTTTTGACACTTACTAAAGAAACATGGCAATATGTTTCCATGTAGTTAAGCTGGTGCTGGGCAGGAAATTGTGTTTTATCTCCTTGACCTACACTTTTGTGTACAATTAAATATGTTTTTAAGCTATGTCACACAAAAACAAAAATACTGTGGGATTCTTTCCCCCTCCCCAGACCCTATGGAAATTCTGTTTTAGATCTGTATTTTGAAGCAGAAATAGCCATAGGTCTTCATTAACCTCTCCTGTTAAACTGCTGACATAATATTAATGGAAATATTAACACCTTGCAGCTGTTAAAGAGGCTTGTATTCAGACTTCATTTGCACTTAGCTCCAATTGCAATTAATGTGACATCAGTGAGAATGAAGTGGAAATAACTTCATCTGGATCCAGCCTGCAGTTTCTGTTTTTAACCCGATATTAGAGTTGTTCTCTCCTGCCAACCTAGCAGTTTGAAAGCACGTCAAAGTGCAAGTAAATAAATAGGTACCGCTCCAAGCGGGAAGGTAAACGCAGTTTCCGTGTGCTGCTCTGGTTCGCCAGAAGCGGCTTTGTCATGCTGGCCACATGACCTGGAAGCTGTACGCCGGCTCCCTCGGCCAATAACGTGAGATGAGCACCGCAACCCCAGAGTCGGTCACAACTGGACCTAATGGTCAGGGGTCCCTTTACCTTTACCTTTAGAGTTGTTCTAATGCATGTTTCAAATTCTGGATTTTGTTTTAGATTTTGTTTTTGCTGTAATATTCCACAAACCATAACTGGATCTAATTATGATTAACTGTGGACTACCAAGTTGGGGTAAGATAAAACTCAGAGCCTCCTGATCTTTTTTTTTTTTAAATCTAAGCCAAGCCCTTGATGGTCCTGGTTGGGCTACAAGGAACAAGATAAACATGCAAAAGAACTTAAGGCACGGCCATAGAACTCTCCAGGGCTGAATTTGCTCCTTGGTCTTAAGAGTTAATTGAGAGTGAACAAGGAAATGTAGGAGTCTTGAGCAAGATTTAAGACGAACATTGAAAAGTGGAGGCGGGGGAGAAACCCTAACTTATAGGAGGAAACACAATTACAAGTGTATTGCTGGGCTGGCAACCTGCCACATCGCAAAGGCATTGTACTGCCAGCCAGCCAGCCGGCCACAGATGCTCACCACATGAGAAGGTAAATGAATGTGACTCTGAAGACTTCGATGATAGTTTTGCATTTGTGCTGAACTCTTGGAAATATTTTGGCAGAGAATCATATATTCGCTGCAAAATGCGTTAATCTGTTGGCAACGGCATGAGTGTACATTTTGCTTTGCAGTCTGGGATATATGATTGTAGGAAAGGGGCAAAACACTCTCCTCGTAATGGAGCAGTGATAGCGATACATTATGGTCCGTAAGCTCAGCGGAGTGCTTTGTTTATTTGCAAGAAACCTGAGACGGGAACTCCTCAACTGGGAACATCAAGTCACTTCATCAAAGTTAGAGACGAGCCCTGTTTTTCCGTGCCAGATTTTTGTATGTATGTGCAAGGGATATGCTCAGGTGGGGAAGAATCAGCCGCATCAACCACAGACCCTTTTAATCAGCTTGGTGTGAGCATCTCAGCAAGATAGTAAGTGATGGAGGCCAGGAAAGCTAAGACTGTATTATATTACTACCTAATGCTTTTCAGACTGGGCTCAACTTAGAAAAGACACAAGGTTTTATAATGACCATAATATATGTTCTTATTTATAAGCACACACACCTTAAAGCTTAGCATCCCAAAAAAGATTGATTTAAATTATTCTGGAGGCCCCGCGCTCGGGGACAAGGAGCCAAGCGGGAAGCATTAACGAGAAAGGCTGTGTATATGTGAGCCTTGCTCGGCTACCCTGGGCGCAGAGCCAATCTAGCTGATGATCCAGCTCCTGTTATACATAGAGCCAACAAATGTGGCTGATCATACTTTGACATATAACAGATTCATTCGGAGACTGTGGTTTCCCCCCCACCTCCGCTTTGTGTGTGTTTGTGTGTGTGCAGACCACTGTGTACCCAACCAAAGATTTGTGTATGCTCAGTGAAAAGCAAACAACATATAAATTCTCCTACACATTTACAAAAAAAACCCCTCCCAAAGTCAATTTTAAAGACTGCAAGGGATGGAGTTCTTTTGTTATTGCTCCTATGCGCCACATGCTACAACCTGATGTAGAACAGCAAGGGAATCTCTGCTAGGGACCTTGTACTCGTGCAACGGGTACCTCAGCACTTGGGCTCCAGCATGTGGCTTCCCAGGACAACTTATGGGGCCTCGACACACTAGCAGGGCCCACTTCTGTGCTGGTGCCTAGTTGCTGAGTTCCCTGTGTGAGGCAACTTGGAATAGCTCCAAGGCTGGGGTTGTCAGTGTGGCTCCCATGAGAGCCAGGGTGTCCACAAGTACGTCCCATGGCACCCACAAAATGGCTCTGCAAATATCCCCTCAAAGGTTTACAACATATGAAAGAAATTTTGTTCTTCCTGTTCAGTTCCTATTTGCACTGGTTCAATCTCTCCTACATTTAACACACACCCTTAAACACGCCCACGTTTCATTTGACACCATGACTGGACATCTACCTTCCCTTCTATTCCGAAAAGGAGAATGGAACAAAGAGCTTCTCTCTGTGAGCGAGGGTGATGGTGGCTGATATGTTATGGTGTGTTGGATTTTTCAATGAGAGATGCGAAAAGGTTGTAATATTACTTGGGAATTCAAAATATATTTTGGTTAAATTAATAAAATTTAGTTTTGCTTGGTAAGTAAAATGTTCGTAAAATGACATAGAAAGCACTAAAAAGAATCGCCAAATACTTCCAGTTATATTATATACTAATATTATATATTAGTATTTATTATTGTTATTTCTTATTATTAATTAGCATTATCTGACATTTTAAGAAGGAAGATAAATTTTAAAAATTTTGGTTTTCCGAAAGCAGTTTATGTCTTCTTCATCAAATGTAGACTTGCCAAGCTAAATGTTGTGTAATTACAAAAATAACAGCAGATTTGAATTCCTCACACCCAAAAGCATATTTTTAAGACCCCACACTGAAGAAATTTGCATTTTTTTCAGCCCCTAAAATGAAATACCCTATGGGGTGGCTGATGGGGGGCATGCCCACATCATTTTGTGGTCCTGTATTTTCTTTTCTTTTTTTACTCTTTTTGTTGTGACATCCATTTTGTGTTAAGCCCCACCCCCAGCACCCATTTTCTGTCCTTCATAACTCGACCATTTTGCGACTAGTGCCATTGGCAGTTTTTCAAAATTCCAAAAGTTCCCATTGGCTTAAAAAGTTTGGTGAATCTTGTTCCAGGGCATTGTGGGAAGTTAAAATGGCTGCTCCCGGACCTGGCTGCATGCCACCACTCACCATCAAGTATGGAAGTGTGAACTCACCAATGTAGGATCACATACCCTTCCAACACCTTCTCACCCAAATCTGGGGCACCCCTCCATTCAGCATGCTGCCACCTTTCCCCCACCCGCCACAGTTGTCCTCCCACCTCAGCTGCCACAGCCACAGCCACCGCAGCCACCCTCTCCCACCACAGTTGCAGGGCCGGCTCTAGGTAGACCCCCGGTGGCGCAGGGCACCACGGCGCCGGCCCGCCAGGAGGGTGCCGCAAGCTGCGCCCACCCGCTGGCAGGCCGGTTCGACGCGCAGCTGCGCCTGCCCGCCCACCGTGCTGGGAAACGGGGTGGGGGGGCGCTGGAGGAATCCGTCGCTCCACGGCGCCAGGGGCGCTTAAGACGGCCCTGCACAGTTGTCCGCTGCCCAACGCTTTGTACTGAGTGACACCGTTTGTCCCTCATACACCAGGATCGAGGAACCTGTAAACCTCCAAGTGTTGTTGAACTCCAACTGCCATCAGCCTCAAGCAGCATGGCCAATGGTCGGGGTGATGGGAGTTGTAATTCTTCAGAATCTGGAGGGCCAAAGGTTCTCCAGGGTTCCACCCCTCCCTGGGGATGAACAAACCTGGGACTATTTGCACGTTGAGCATGCTGAGCTACAGACCCTCCCCTAATAGCAACTGTATGTCTAGCATAACCCCAGTGATTGCTCTGTCCTTTCGATTTACAAGATTTGCAGTCTTCTGGTATTATTGTGTGGATTGTAACACGGCAGTGGTGGTGTTGTGGAGTCATTACGATAGCATGTCAGGACTAGTGCAGATTACTGCATGCCCTTTTGCTTCCTTGGGCACTTAGAGGTTCTTGCCACCTTAGTAAAAACTTCCAAATTCTAAATTGTATATACTTGGCCGCTGCTGAGAATTTTTCTCTCGGATCACAGGTTTGTGTAATTTGGGGAGACGGATTTGTGTGTGGGTGTATGTGTGCAAGTTTATGTGGAGGTGGGGGGAGGAGGAGGGAAGTAAAAAAAATCCAACACATCCAGGGAAATGAGGAAACAATTTGTGGCCGGTTGTTTTTAAATGATGGCTGCTCGAAGGCTGCTCAGCAGTTTGGAATGTTAGAAGTGGTCCCCACGGAATTGGGGCAGAGTAGGAGAGTGGAGGTCAGGAGGCAAAAAAATAAATGTAATTGATCATATGATCTGGTAGATTATCGCCTAGTCACAGATATCAAGGAATTTATCATGTGTAAAAATGGCAAGATGAAGAATTATGAAGCAGCCTCCACGCAGCAAAATCTTCACACTTATAAAATCCACTAGCTCAGGATGGACAAAAAAGTAGACATGATGGTGTTCGCAACCACACCATCCATTAAAAAATAAATAAATACAAAAACTCTTATACCACTCTAACAGTCATGGCTTTCCCTAAACAATCCTGGGAACTGTACTTTGTTTTGGGTGGTGGGAATTGTAGCTCTGTGAGGGGCTTTCTAACAACTCTAAGTAGCCTTAACAAACTACAGTTCCCAGGATTCTTGAGGGGGGGGAACCTGTGACGGTCAAAGTGGTGTCAAAGTGCTTTAAATGGATGGTGTGAATGTGACCAGTGTGTAAAAATGCAAAGCCACTTTACGCCATCAGTCTGGTCCATTCAGTCCAGTGCTGTCTTACCTGGCCAATAGGGGCTCTCCAAGAGTTTGGGTGGGATTCAGCACTGCAACCTGAGAGCTCTTCAGTGGGAGATGTCGGGGGCTGAACTTGGGACTTTTGCCATGAAAGAGATGTGCTTCACAGCCGAGCTGCAGTGGTGCTGGTGCCCACTGGGCAGAAGGCAGGGAGACCAATAGCCCATGAGGAAGAGCCAACCAATTCTAGCTTTGCCCCCATCCTCCTCCCTACTGAGCTCTACAAGGGCAAGACTGAGACTAGGGAGAAGGAAGCTGACAGGTGCTGCTGCCCAGTGCGTAAGTAAGTTGCGTAAGTAAGAAGGTACTCAGATGGGGTCTGGCTGAGGGTAAACTGGAGCTGGTGTGGCAGTGCCCTGTTTGCCCTAATGGGCCAGCCTCTGCTGGCTGAAACTGCTTTTCATTATAGTGATTACAGATAGGGTTGGGTGAGAACTTTGGTTCAATGTGCATTTGAAGGCAATTAATTTGCACTTTCCAAATGAATTCATGAATTGAAACACAGCCAGCTTTTAAAATTCACACTTCTCTGAATTTTGCAATGCAGTTCTCCAGTTTTTTGTGTGTGCACTAAAAGCTTATTGATGCATGTATTCATGAAGTTTACATACAAAATGCATTATACTAGGGAAACTACATTTGCAAATAAGTTTACATACAACATGCATTATACTAGGGAAACTACATTTGCAAAAATGTGTGCATTAGGCAAAATTGCAGGGTATCAAGAGAAAATTGCAGTAAAATGCATTTTCACAGGGACTTCTTTTTTAACAATTTTTTAAAAAACAAATTGCAAACTAATATTGAAATCTGGAGAACTGGACTGAAGACTGAAAAAAAGGAAGAAATGAAAAAAACAGAAATTGATAGTTTACCAAGTCATAGCTTACTATGGTGCGTATCCAACCACCCGAGAAACCAATACTCAGAGTTCATGCACAGTATTCATGCAGTCCTTCACTCTACAGTAGCATTCCCCAACCTGGTGCCCTCCATATGTTTTGGACTATAGCACATCATCCATGGCTGACTGGAGCTGATGGGAGTGGAACAACATTTGAAGAAAGTCTTTTCTAGGGTAACTTGGCCATCTGTACCATCCTGCCAAGCCAAATGTTACTAATCATCAAATGCAAGTGTGTGACAGAGACTGTGCAATAAAATGATTGATCCTGGTGCAAGTTTGTCCCAGTGTAGTTTAATCCTATGCATCTGTTTTATCTCCATGGCAAGTTGTGGTATGTTGCTGCTATGCTTTATTTACTAATTGTATTCCTAGACTGCCATTCGTCTGATGACTGCAGGGTGGTATGCAATGTCACTACTTGGGGGGGAAGTTGTCTGTTGCCCCACAGTCTCTAGGATGATCAGTTGCTGCTGCAAAGGACTTTTCATGTGATACCTGGACTTGTGCAACCTGTCCAACATCATAAATACATATTTCAAAAATGTTCCAGGATCTCTGGATGCCTGTAGGACTGGTGAGTACCACTTCTCGTGAGCTTTGTTGTTTAGTCGTTTAGTCGTGTCCGACTCTTCGTGACCCCATGGACCATAGCACGCCAGGCACTCCTGTCTTGCACTGCCTCCCGTAGTTTGGTCAAACTCATGTTCGTAGCTTCGAGAACACTGTCCAACCATCTTGTCCTCTGTCTGCTGTCTCGTGAGCTAGCTGGATGCAAAGACCTTAGAATAGGTGGAGCGATGGAGGAGACCAAATGTGACTCCTTCAGAACTGCACTGGCACTAGTAATAATTGCTAACAGATTTCAGTTCCCTGTTCTCTTCTTTCTTTCCCCTTATGGCTCCTTCTTAACTTATCAGCATATTTTATGTTTGAGTTATTAGAAATTGCATCCTTCATTTATTGATATTTGACAGTTACCAGCCAGTTTCTAATTATTTCCAGCTCTGGAGGTTTCAAAAACACTGATTTTCATTTTTGATATTTTAATCATTCATATATCTCCCTCTCCTTCCCAACATCCTGCACTCATTCTCCAGCATCGGATTTTTGTTAACCCCAGGCAGTAAAGATTGGAACTATGTATTAATGGGTGAGAATATTTCTCTTGTAATAGAATTGCATGCTGAGTGCATTTGCTGGGGAAATTGTTGGGTGGAAAGGGGTATGCAAACCTTTTCCCACTTGCCAAATCTCCATTGCAACCCGAAGAATATTTTGGTGAGGTGAGAATTTGCAATGGAAAAATTGGTGGACAGACAGGAGGGGTTAATCACCAATTCTCCTCAGCAAGTGTCAATGTGTGTGTAAAAGCAACAAGGTGCTGGATATTATTTTCAACAGAGCTGAATAGATGCAAAAATAAAATAAAATTGGGTGGGGAAGCTTACGTATATGTAGAAAGGAGAGGTGCAACTATAGCACTGAAATAGGCTGCAATTGTTTCCACACAGTCCAAACAAGGAGATCCTGTCAACTAAACTAGCTGGCAAGCAACTCTGGATGAAAAAGTAGAAATGCATCATAAATAAAAGAGTTGTGTACTCATTTATAGGCATTTACAGCCCACACTTCATCAGGTAGTCCCAGGACAGGTTATATGTCCTAACAAATACCCTAGTACAGTGGTACCTCTGGTTAAGAACTTAATTCGTTCCGGAGGTCCGTTCTTAACCTGAAACCGTTCTTAACCTGAAGCACCACTTTAGCTAATGGGGCCTCCCGCTGCTGCTGCTGCTGCACCGCCACCATCATGCGATTTCTGTTCTCATCCTGAAGCAAAGTTCTTAACCCTAGGTACTATTTATGGGTTAGTGGAGTCTGTAGCCTGAAGCGTCTGTAACCTGAAGTGTCTGTAACCCCTGTACTGTTTTCAGCTGCTGGAGTTTTGCTGGGTCTACTTTTGAGGCAGTTTTCTGCAAGGCATTCCTTTCGTTTTTGTGCTGTGCCTTAATTTTTTGTAAGTTATCTAGAGGCTGTTTTGAGGTGAGCAACTAATAAATCAAATTGATAAATAAATATTTCTGAAAGGCAGCAAAAAACACAAACAAACCAGTAAACCAGCACGTGTTAATCTAGACCAGCCTTCCCCAACCTGGTGCCCCTGAGATGTTGCTCAGACTATGACTTACTTCATCCCTGGACATTGGTCATGCTGGCTGGGTCTGATGGGAGCTGTAGTTCCCATCTGGACTGCATCTGGAAGGCATCAGGCTTAGGGACGGCCAGTCATCACCCAAACTCAGCTGTATGGAGAGCTGCAGGGGGGGGGAACACAAATTCACTAGGAGAGGAATTCCTCCAAAGTTCATATATATCAATAAAAGAAAGGTGTGGGGGAGAGAGATTAGAAGACCCCAGCATTCTTGAGAAGAATGAGGTCTAAAATACCCCGAATATCAGAGCTGGAGCGTTGGGGAAGGGGGCAATTAAATAGACAAAGCTGACAGAGATATTCAGCTTCAGCTGGCTGATAACGAAGCGATATAATTTTAAATAAGTTGAAATGCACGAATATGTTTTTAACAGTATGGGCGTTATGTCAAGTGATTCCAAAGGATAAAGGACCTGAATAAATGAAAAACAAGCATTAAAGGGCAGGGCAGGCAGAGAACCGAGAGATGGCTGATACAGCTTTATCACTATTGGCATTAGTTAATTGAGGGCAGAACTACACACTGTGATAAACACATCACATAAACATGTCAGCCTAGTTCTCCCTTTCCCGCTTTCCAACCTGCTATAAAACCTATAACCTGGTCCAGTATATGTGTTTTTCCAGCCCTGCTCCACAGCTTGGATTCTAGCTAGTAGGGTCAGGATAAATAATGCAGTGTTGTAAAATTAGGACATGGGTAACCTTTCCTGCACGTTATAAGGTACCGTAGGCAGGGAAGACGTTTACACAGGGCTGCTGTTTCTGATGGCAACCCCATGTTTATTGTTAAAAGTTGTCCATCATGTGGCTAATTATCCCAGGAATATACTCTTTCAACCCCACCCCATGCCCACATTTACCTCATAGTGGTTTGCAATAATAATAATAATAAAATCTGGCTGGGGCAATCCTAGCAGACATTTGTTCAGGGCGGCAAAACCTTTGTTGCGGCTTTTCTTTGCATTCTGCAAGGTGGCAGCAGCGGCTTTGGCAAATTCATTTCCGTAGCATTGTTCCAGGTGCTTCTGCACTAGAAAGCGACTAACTAAAAGGTGGTCTCCTTGTGGCCCTTCGGGAAATCAGAGGCATGCAGCCCTCTGCACATCTTTTGTGAAAAAGAAGGCACATCCACTGTGTTACGTTGAGAATTTGCACTCATTCCCTCCAGTTTGTAACTTGGCAAGTTGATTACTCCAATGCATTTCCTGTGGGGCTGCCCTTGAGCATAGCTGCCAAGTTTTCCCTTTTCTCGCGAGGAAGTCTATTCAGCATAAGGGAATTTTCCTTAAAAAAAGGGAGAACTTGGCAGCTTGAGGCTGGTTGAGAGGCTGCCGTTAGGGCAAAAAGGTTGCTGCGAGGTTGCTACCTGAGCTAACCACCACCAACATGTCACACTTTTGCAGCTGCACTGACTGCTTCCATGCTACTGGGCCAGGTTCAAGGTACTGTTACCTGTTTACAAAGCCTTAAACCAGGCTTCCTCAACCTCGGCCCTCCAGATGTTTTTGGCCTACAACTCCCATGATCCCTAGCTAGCAGGACCAGTGGTCAGGGATGATGGGAATTGTAGTCTCAAAACATCTGGAGGGCCGAGGTTGAGGAAGCCTGCCTTCAACAACTCAGGACCAATGAGAGACTGCCTCTCTCCTTACAGTCCTGCCATTTTGTTCCATAGTACTGGAACAAACCACCACCAATAATAATAATAATAATAATAACAACAACAATAATAACAACAACAACAATAATAACAATAACAATAATAATAATAATTTTATTATTTATACCCCACCCATCTGCCTGGATTTCAGCACATATAAAAACAAGAACTCCGAATATTCACCTTGTGCCCACCAATCACAGGACTTTCAGTGCTATGGCCTGTTCAATGTGGAATTCTTTAACACTTAAGATACAGCATGCTCCATACATCTATTCTCTCAGGTGCACGCTTCAGACATTTTTAGTTACCAAAGCCTTTTCTGAATGAAATTTGTATTGTCCCCTGATCATTTGTTGCCATCATGTTATTTTAACTGTATCATTTTCGGTGTCATATTTTGTATTATATTTATTTGTGGTTTTTCTCTATGCCACTCTGAAGTTTTATAATCTGAGCTGTTTACATATTAAAAAAATAAAATAATGTTGCACAGCTTTAAGAATAAATGAATCGGGGGGGGGGGGGTCCTCTTCCCCACTTTAGCTATTTATGCCAATATGTGGACATGGAGCAGCTTCATAAAACAGCTAATTATAGAGCATATGGAGAATATTTCCCTGAAAATTTCAAGCTACCTTGGCTGAGCGTCTCTTTCTTAAATAAACAGATCCAGGTTCCTGTGGGGAAGTCAAATCTGAGAAAACTTTTCCAGCATTAAACGATTTAAGAATTAACTTCTTGTGTTTCACATTTTCAGTGTTTTGTTGTAAACTTAGAACAAGGGGAAAGACCAGGTTCATGGGCGATGGCTATCATTCATACAGTACTATAGCAATCAGTCCAAAATGAATCAAATCAAAATTTTATTGTTTAATCAAAAATTTGGCAGTTCCCCCCATCCTCACAATCCTGAAAGTGTATCAATAAGAATATACGTTCATAAAATACAGATGAAAGCAAAACCCGGGGGGGGGGGGGGAAGAGAGAGAGATAAGATTTACCGCTACATAAATTTGGGCCACATTCACACCTTGCATTTAAAACGCTATTATAGTGCTTTTACAGTCATGGCTCCCCCCAAAGCATCCTGAGAACTGTAGCTCTGTGAGGCCAGCACTCTTAACTACATTTCCCATAATGCTTTGGTGGAAGTGATTACCATTAACGTGCTTTAAATGTATGGTGTGTGTCATGGTCCGGTCAGCGGGCGGTTGAAGCCCTGACTGAGGACATCAGGACCAGAGGCAAGATGGTGGTGTAGAAGCAGGAGCAGGTGCAGGGCTGAGGGTCCAGCAGCAGGCAGTCGCAGGGTCAAGGAGCATGGCAGAGGCGAAGGTCTGGGAGTCAAGGAGCAAGGCGTCAGCAAGGCGAGGGTCCAAGGGTCGAGGGTCAAGGCGTCAGCAAGGCGAGGGTCCAAGGAACAAGGCATCGGCAAGGCGAGGGAGCAAGAGACCAGAGGCAACCAGGCAGGGATAGCGTTGCTGTGGCAAAGAGCTGAAGGGAAATGCTGGGCTTTTATCCTTCCCAGCTCCTGCCACCAGGTGCAGTGAGGTATCAAGTGGCCTCATCTGAGTGGCCACTCCTTGCTTCTCCAGCACAAGCTGAGGCAGGCCCCAGTCCTGCAAAGCACTACAGGCCCCAGAGCCTGACTCCTGCCCATACTCCTGACAGTGTGTGGATGTGGCCTTAACATTTCCCCCTCTATTTTTGAGGTCCAGCTGAATGTGTCATTGCTTATGTTGCAAGCAGAAGATATCAGCAGGTTTGGGGAAGGAACCCCAAGGTTTGCAGAAGTACTAAAAACCTCTAGACAACAAAAAGGAGAGGGACACTACCATTATTCCTGCCCAGCCCTGGGGAAAAAACTAAGCCTGAGGAGCCTTAGAATGCCCATTGGTCACAGAATGCTGATTGGTGGTTTTGTGTGTGATTTGAAGAGCCAAACTCACAAAGAATGTGAGACTTAAGGTCAGAGAATAGTCATGGTCTACAGTTTCTCAGCAAATGGTTACCAGTTTGTTATCATGGGAAACAGGTACCTATCGTGAAGTTTATTCTTCTGAATTAAGACTGTGGCATTTTTATTCCTTTGCCTGAGAACCAACCACTGGATTCCATTTCCATTGCCAGAAGTTTAAAAGGAGGTAATATAATACAGTCCTTTCCTTACTGTCTGAACTCATATCTGTTACAAAAATCTTGCTGTATGTTTTTCCAGGTGCTACTATCTGGGAAACAAGGCACAAGGGGACCAGAAATGTGTTTCAAGGCTTAACATAGATGCCTACAATTAGTTAATAAAAATAGGGATTTTGAGTTATCGCAAGCCGTTTGCGAGCTAAACCCTGTACTCGTTTATGTGCTTTCATGCACCAGGCATGCTTCCACAGCAGAAGCAATGGGTGTTCACCTACCCTCCAATATTTCTCTGATGAAAATAGGGACGCCCCATTCCATAATGATAATTTTATTATCTATACCCCACACATCTTACTGAGTTGCCCCAGCCACTCTGGGCAGCTTCCAACATATAGAAAAACATAATGAAACATTAAACATTAAAAAAAACACCTTCCCTATAAAGGATTGCCTTCAGATGACTCGGGGGTCGGATAACTCCATATCCTCCAACATTTCTCCAATGAAAACAGGGACATCCTAAGGAAAAGTGGGACATTCCAGGATCAAATCAGAAGCCAGAATGGCTTCTCTAAATCAGGGGTGCCCCTGGAAACTAGAGATACTTGGAGGGTCTGTGTTCCCAACAGAACAAAATGTAACCTTCAGCCATCTGTATTCATTTGTATAATCTGCAAACACACAAGTTCCCAAAGAGAGGAAATCTGATGCCTGGTACTGAATTGCACATACTGAGAATCTCAGGGCTCATCCAAACTTCCTCTGGTGCTGTCACTTTCTACTTAGGTCCAAGAGTGTTTTCTGCTAGTGGAAGGTTCCTTACATTTGTGCAAAGGCACCGCCCTTAATTCTTCCAGTTTCTCCAACTCATTCAGCCACCTAAGCTCCCATCCCACACCACTCCAGATGGGATCCCACCATTCTTGAGGGATAAGGGTGTCGGCATCTGGGGGTCGAATGACCAGCTGGCTAGCCCCTAGCTGGATCATCTCCTTCCAGCTGGCACGCTGAGAAGATCCCTCGACATCTGGTGCGACAACCCTAATCAGTCTGGTTAACACATCAGCAATTTTCTGAGATTTGTATACCAGAATATCACCTGCCTGGTTTCTCTCTACTTCCAGAGAAAGATAGTTGGATACCTCACCAAGATCTTTCATGTCAAAGTGCTCCTTCAATTGAGCTAGGGTGCTCTGGTACAAAGCCTGATGCTTCCAAAAAAAGGAAGAAGATCATCAACAAAGCACACACAATACAGTTTGCTTTGCCCCTGCTCTTTGACAAACACACATGGATCTGCTTTGCCTTGGTGAAAACCTAGAGAAAACAATGTCTCTGTTAGTTTTGTATTCCAACACCTGGGACTCTGAGACCAAAGGGATTTCTGTAGCTTACAGACCATTCCCTTCTGTACCTGCACTCCATCAGGTGGAAGCATGTAAATCTCCTCCCCCAGAACCCTATACAAAAAAGCTGTGTCCACACTGTGATGTGAAACATGAAGCTTCTCTTCTGCAGCAATCTTGAGCATAAGCCTAATGCTCTCATACTTGACGGTGGGTGAGAGGTCTTGTGATAGTCCTGTCCTGGTACCTGTGAAAAACCTCTGGCGACCAATCTGGCTTTGTGTCTTACTACCTTGCCATTCTGGTCTGTCTTGGCCTTAAAGACCCATTTGCTGTCCACCAGCTTCATCCCTGGTACTATTGGAACCAGCTCCCAGGTCTTGTTGCTTTCTAAGGAATCAAGTTAAGCCTTCATGGCCTCAAGCCATGGCTCAGCATCATTTGAGGTTAACTCCTGGACCTCTTGGAAGCTTGAAGGTTCCACACCTTCTCTGAGCTACTAACAACAGCTGTTGCTGTTTTAGCAAACTCAACAGCATACCTCTTTGGAGGTTTACCCTTGGTGGCCCTTTCAGATCCGTGTACTAAACGCAAGTCTTCAGCACTCATCTCCTCTTTCTTAGGAGAATGGTGGCCGATAGTGAACAGTGGTTCTTCCAATTCAGTGTCAGACCCGTCAGATGGTCTGAATGAGACCTTCCCGGAACGCTGCAGCAGCTGACAGCAGTCCTATTCCAGTGTAAAGCCTTGGATCTGGGCCCATAACCTCGTTGTCGGCATCCGGGGGTCGAACGGCCAGCTGTGAAGATCCCTCGACCTCTGGTGCGACATAAATCAGTAACCCAAGTCTGCGGACATGGGCACACTTTACTTAGCAGAGCAAAACTGTGCAACAAAAGAGGCTTGAAGCTTGTGGAGACATACTAGGAACTACGGATTTATTAATCATAAATCAGGACAAAGAAACATGTTGTCTCTCTCCTTGCCGTCTCTTCTGAGAGAGAGTCAAAAGCGAAAGCGAAACAACCCAGCAGAAGTTCTGCTTATGCCAGCAAACAGTGCTGGAATGTAAAACAGGCATGTGACATGTAACAATCCCATTTCTGTAGCTCAAGGTGGAATGGAAATTTCCGACAGAGGCATGCAGTGGGTTGGAGGAACCAGAAAGCCCCACTCTGTAAACAGAGTTCCAGTATTAGTTCTCTGGATGCTTAAAGGACTTTGTGATGCAGAAATTCAGACCATGAAATAGCAGCACTTCAGATAAATGCTAATATATTGGGCTACTTATCTTTAATGGGAATATGTTTTAAGAGACAGCTATTGAGTTGATATTTCTTTATTCCTTCGAGGCCTAGTTCTTATAAACAGCAGATCAGGGGCTAAATTTGTTTCTCCAGTGTAGGCTCCCATGACTGAATGCACCTTCATAACAAGAAAATCCCTACACATAAAAAAAAAACAACAGATGTCAGGGAGAGACTAGATAAGAAGCCTTCTCCCTCATAACTAAAACGCATCCTAACCATACATTTGAACCATATGGATTCCCACCGAAGAATCTTGAAAGCTGTAGTTTGTTA
Organism: Zootoca vivipara; assembly: GCF_963506605.1. Taxonomy (NCBI): domain Eukaryota; kingdom Metazoa; phylum Chordata; class Lepidosauria; order Squamata; family Lacertidae; genus Zootoca; species Zootoca vivipara. The sequence continues at coordinate 24,066,640 of NC_083283.1, forward strand.
AGGTGCTGGGAATTTTAGCTCCTTCATACAGCAGCCCATAGATGTCTAAACATGCTGCAAATAAAAACCAGGAGTTTTGCATTTACAGGGGTGGAATCTAACTCACTTAAATGTTTTATTTTATCTAACATCTTCATTCTGCCTTTCTGTGACCCTCATGTTCCTCTCGCTTACTCCTCCTTTCTTTCCTGCTCTTTTCTTCCCACCTCTCTGAAGTAAGACAAATGTACAGATGGGTCTCATAACTCTCACCCAAGGGTGACTTTGTGAGTGTCTGGACATCAGAAACAGTCTGGACATCAGAAACAAGAAACTAAGCCAAATGCTTCTAACTTGCAAATACCCCAGAGGCACATCTCTGACAGAGTTATGGTGATGCCCCAAACTAACCTTATAGAGATATTATTAATCAAGCACAAGTTTCCATATTGTAATCAAAGAGAAGCAAAAGATTAGGGAAATTCTTCGGGGTGCACTAATGAATATGTTAGTGAATGGATGATGAAAGTTTCAGAGCATTTTACCAGTGGAAAATTCCTAACCTAGAACGCAAACCCGAGCACTCTTACATAATAACAGTCATAGGGAAAAAACAAGTCAGACTCATAAGAGACCATCTCTTGCCATAGAAAGACAGTCTAGAGTTTTTGGTAAACAGCTCCTGGGATAGGTTTACAATATTACGCACTCTCGTCTATGATAGTTGTGGAAAAAAGAGTGTAGACTCTTCCCCCCCCCCCTCCATCACCAGGCTCACATGTGCATGTAGGGAGAATATATGTTTAATTATAAATGCATGCAAACATGTGGCCTTCCACGAATGAGTAGTCCAAAAACTAAACTTACCAAGCTGCCCCAGAAAAGGCTAAGGTGCAATGGAACCTTCATTTGATATGTTGTTTTCATTAATGTATGCATTTTATCTAGACTTTATCCGCACATTTGCATTCTGCGCACATTTATTTGCTTAGATAATAGTATTGCAAAATCTGGAAAATAAGGATTTTGAACGATCGCTGTATTTTGGTTTGCTCTATTTGAAGGATTACTGCATACTGTTTCAGGAAGTGTGTATTAGGTAGGTTCACAGCCGAACTGAATTACCGCTGTGGGTTAAACCACAGAGCCTAGGGCTTGCTGATCAGAAGGTCGGCGGTTCGAATCCCCGCAACGGGGTGAGCTCCCGTTGCTTGGTCCCAGCTCCTGCCAACCTAGCAGTTCGAAAGCACGTCAAAGTGCAAGTGGATAAATAGGAACCACTATAGTGGGAAGGTAAACGGCATTTCCATGTGCTGCTCTGGTTCGCCAGAAGTGGCTTTGTCATGCTGGCCACATGACCTGGAAGCTGTACGCCGGCTCCCTCGGCCAATAACGCGAGATGAGCGCCGCAACCCCAGAGTCGGTCACGACTGGACCTAATGGTCAGGGGTCCCTTTACCCTTTACCTTACAGTTTTCTCATGTATTCATATCTTCTTGTTCTTACTTCTTGCTGCTGCCTGCTATCAGCGAGCTTTATGGCTGAGTGGGGATTTGAACTCTGGTCTCCCAAGTCCTAGCTGAATACTTCATCCACTTTGCCACACTGGCATGAAAGGAGTTTGCTTGAAATGTTTGCCTCTACAGTTCTCTTTTGTATAACAGTCAGGCTAACCACCTTCGTTATGCTGCCTCCCTCTTCAAATCTCCACGTACAGCCCCATTCCATGAAGTCTTGGCTAAACCAAGCTTATACCATTTAACTGCATGTTTCTTCTCCCCCTAACTACCATCATGTCCATCTTTCCCGCTTTCCCACAATATATTGGTTAATGTGTCACATTTTAGGGTTGTGCGATTTCTCCCATTCTACCAGATCGGAGTATCGGAACAAAGCCTTTGCTGAAGGCTCTCCTAACATGGACTAGGTTTTTGCCAATGCTAATGATTAAGCAGTATATACACAAATGTCTTGAATAAGAAGGTAAGAAAATAAGAAGAATCTGCTGGTTCAGGCCAGCGGCCCATCTACTCCAACCTCCACTTCTCACAGTGGCCAGTCAGATTGCCTGGGGAAAACCTTCAAGCAGGACCCAAGATAAGTAATAATAAAATAAAATAAAATAATGTATGACCTTTACAACAAAGAATTATTATATAAGCATTTGGTTTCTGTATTTAAGCAGGTATTCCTTAGATTAGCCTTTCTTTTATGCCCCACTTTAAAACCAAATTGACACTGACAGCACAAGGTTAAAACTGTCTTGTTCTTACTTTATTCATATTAATAAAAAGGAAACAATATATTTTCTCAAAATATCCCTTTGAAGTTCTGCTGCTTGATTATCTCACAGTGTTGTTATCTTCCTACTGCTCCCTGCCAAACCTGTGATTCATTCTCCCTATCAGTTAGAAGGCATCGTTCATCATACACAAGGATAAGCTAGGTTCTCTTTCAGTGGCTATGAATTTCCTGGCCGTTTATGAAAGTTGTGTAAGACTTCTCCTTTTCTTCCAATTTGCCACAGTTAATAAATCTTTAATTAATATCATAATTTGTTTGGGCATTTAAATAGAACCTATGCCATGGGTTGTGTTCCTGAGGAATGCATTTCATAGCTTACTGTTAGCTTCAACTGAGCAGTACTGAAGTAAATGAACCTGCCAGGGGGAGATGCATTTGGACCACAGATATTTCAAAAGAAATCAGAAGTGCATGCATAAGCAAATGTTTTAATGTTATATGTTCACATATGCTGCAGTTGTTTTAATTAACGGCACAGCTGACTCTACCATGAAGCAAGAACGCCATACCAGATGTTGCTGACTTACAAGGCAAGAGAGCTATTGACCCCACACCCTGCTTATAAACTTCCCTGAAGCGTCTTCAAGGGCACAATTGGAACCAGGATGTTGGACCAAGAAGGAGTCTTGCACTGATCCAGCAGAACTTGTCTTATGTCCTTAAAGTGAAGCGGGACTGTTAGTCCAGCAACTCAGTCAGCAGAGCATGATGCTCTTAATCTCAGGGTCGTTGGCCAAAAGATTCCTGCATTGCAGGGGGTTGGACTATAGATGACCCTTGTGGTCACTTCCAATTCTATGCACTGAATATGTGCCTCTATGAATTCCAATTCTATGAACTGAATATGTGCCTCTATGAATTCTATGAATGGAAGGTGCTTTAGGAAGGAAAAGGATGCCAAAAACAATTCTCCGTTCTCTTTCATTATGCACTTCCGTTATGCAACCCCTTGCAATAAACATGCAAGTGAGGGACCCTCAATCCAAATTTTTCCATCTCAGCTTCTGTGTTAATTGTGGTGAAACCTGTTCATCAAAGAAAAGAAAAGTCCCTTTGCCATTCACAACTGAGACTGCAGGTGTGTTTTTGCCATTCAGACTCGGGTGCTTTTGAACCCAGAATTAGAAAGTAGAGTGGAATTTATGGATTTATGTTTTAGGTAGTAGTGGGTCTAATATAAATGAGCATTAAAAAAAACCTCACAATAATTTTAAATTTTATTGGACCTGCTATTGCCCTGCCCTTAACCACATTCCCTTCTGTGTATACCCAATTAAAACTGCTCTGTTTCTTCTGTCCCACTGGCCTCTCAGAACTCCTTCCCATGGTCCACATCCTTGATGGCACATCAGGATATTGGGACTAGATACTTGGAGCCACTACCAAGACACACAGCCTGGCAGTACCTTCCCACTTAGAAAAATGCTTCTTGGTTCATTCTCCTGTATCATGAAGGAGCTATTGCCCTTCTCTGGTCCAACAGAGTGAAGCTGCTGTACTTGCCAGTTCCCAGTTTCTCCTCCTGTTGCAAAGGCTGTTGACCAACTAGCTCCCAGTACCACAGGAATAGGTTAAGCAGACAACTAAACCAGGTCCAATGTTACCCCCTTCCCAAATCATTAGGTTTCTGAACCTCTTCCTTTGTGTAAAGTTTGATTCCAAGCACAAGGCAAATAGGTTGTATTCATCCTGAAGAGTACTATTACATCTGTTATGCATTTTTAAAACCTTTTTACTTGAATTTCTGGAGATATTTGAGTGGTTTACCTACGTTTCCATATGTTAAAAAGAACTATAGTGGAAAAAATCAGAATGCCAATATGACCTTCCAGGCCACTTATAAGTGGGACAGAGAAAATTAAGAAGGTATCAGTTCAGACTCCAGAGCTTTCAACATTTTTCTCTGGGTTTTTTTTTTTTTTGGTAGTTGAATATTAGCAAAATACTAACTTTAAATATTAAACGTTTGAGGGGAAACAGGCATTTGACAAGGAGTAACATTACCAATCTCAACACTCTGTGCCACCTGCTAAAACATCTCAAGTTGAAGATGCTTTCAGGTGCCCTAATTATTTATCACAATTATCATTATTGCTAGAAGGTCAAAGAAGGATACTACAGCCCTCAGCAATCTTTCCCTACGCCCAGTGCCAAAATTAAGGGCCGTACTACACATTTAAATGTATTTAAATGTGTCGTTGCATTTAACATGCAGATTTCAAAAATGCAGATAACACCGGCTGGCATGGCTGAAAAAAAATCTGTACTGTAGCAAGCAGGGAAGGAGAATTCCACTCTCCTCTCCCCTGCTGCTGTCCAGAGCGGAAAACCGTGTTCTGAAGCTGCTATTTGCACTGGAAGCCCCCCCCCCAATGACATCACATCTAAGCATTTAGGTAAGGAAGAAGCAAGATAAAAATGGATGTCTGGAATACTCCCCAGTGGATTATAATGAGAGCTGCATTTAAAATTCCACAGGTTCCACACTGTTGAACTAATGGATAGCCTATGATTGCTTAGTGCAACCAAGTGCAAATAGATAGTATGTATGCTTTATCTCATGGCAGATAAGACTACCAGTGGCTACTAACCATTATGGCTGTCCTCTGCAAGCAGGACAAATGCACCAGAGTACTGTCCCTTCCTGTCCCCTGTCCCTTCCAGAAAATGGTATTCAAAAGCATCACTGCTTGCAGGTTTCTTACAGTATTCTGCTTGGTCACTGCGAGAAAAGGATGCTGGGCTAGATGGGCCATTGGCCTCACCTAGCAGTCTCTTCTTCTATTATTATGTTCTTATGATATATGGGTGCGAACCTTGCACAATTCAAGAAGTTCTTGGTGGCTATGAAAATGAGTAATAGGTGAAGTAGGAGGCAGAATCCTATAGCAGAATAAGGTTACGATTGCAAATAATTCAATGTCACAAAAGAAGCTTGGCGAATAACTCATTAGCTGTTCACATTTCCACAAACTGCTGGGATGGTTGATGCAGAGAAAGGAAAAGGTGTAATTCCTTGGGGCATCATCAAAAGTCAAAAGGCTGTCAAATTCCACTGATTTAAATAGGAAAGTTAAGCACATGCTTAGTTCATCTCAAAGGGACGCGGGTGGCGCTGTGGGTTAAACCACAGAGCCTAGGATTTGCCGATCAGAAGGTCAGCGGTTCGAATCCCTGCGACGGGGTGAGCTCCCGTTGTTCAGTCCCAGCTCCTGCCAACCTAGCAGTTCGAAAGCACATCAAAGTGCAAGTAGATAAATAGGTACCGCTACAGCAGGAAGGTAAACGGCGTAGAGGTGGCAGAAAGTTCTCAAATGTATTTCATTAGTCTCCTTTTTTTCAGGGAAAGCTTTACAAATACCCAGTTTTCATATTTTTCAAGTCGTCATGAGGTGTCTCAAGCTGTGTTGGCCAAATACCAGTTTTCTAAGTCAGCAATGGTAAATGTCCTCATCACTTTGATACCCCCCTAGGTAGAGTGGCTGCAGATCTTACTATTGGGTCATGGATCCTCTGTTTGATGGACTGCACAATCCAAGTCCAGTTTACAGGTAAGAACCATAAGGAGAGATGGAGCCCATCAGCAAATAGCATCTAGGCGGTGGACTTGGCACACCGGTGACCTAGTCACAGTCTTCTCCCAATAAGGTGAGATATACAGCAATTCTATTTAAATTATAGTAATTATTTCTAAAAGTGCATTTATAAATATAAACCAGTATATGCAAATTTTATGCAAATCTCTATTTTGTCCTCTTTTTCTGGATCATGTTTAAGTGGCAACCCACATTTCCCATGAGTGACTGAATGAGGCCCAAGCATCCTTAATTATACCTATATTTAATATAAAATAATTACAAAAGTTCACATTGAGATTCTGTTCGCTTGGTGTGGGAAACTTTATTACTTTTTTTTTAAGCCCTTAATATTTTGGTTTCTAGCCATACAGTGTGTTTATAGGCCTCGGGCTCTGAACTAAAATAGGATTGGGTTTCCTTCAGGTAAGCATTTCCAGACACTTTATCTGCTATATCATTACAACTATACTCTATTTGTTACTGTACAGTGAAACACAATCCTTGCATTATATTCCACACGAATAGCCGTTTCTGCAGCATCTTGTCATCATTTCATGAACGTGGCTTTGAAGCCGTTTTGGGTTCTAAAGTCAGTGAATAACAGCAAAGGCTTAAGTGCACAACACCGTATTATTTACTCAGATGGGGTTAATTGTGGAATAAAAGAAAGGCTCCTTTCAGTTTACCTTTGTACAATCTCTCTCGCGCTGGATATGGAAGACTGGGAAGTCAATGATAAATATCAAACTTGCTAATCAGGAGCGAGGCCAGCCTTATTTGAAATCTTGAACTTAATCCAGAATCAGGAAATGTGGCCACTTGTATTACTGTTGCTGAAAGGAGAAAATGACCTTTTTATTGTAGCTTAACTTTACCATTGTATTTGTGAGCATGCGGCTTGGGGTAGGAAGGGGGAGAGAGAAAGGATAAACGTGAAAGGATCAGCTAGATTTTCTTTTAACTAGAACACAGGGTACAATAGAAATATAGATACCCATAGAAAGAATGGGATGGTTTTTGCCAGGTGTTTGGCAGAGACCGAACCTCAAAAAAATGTTTTTCCTTGAGCTTGCACACCCTGTTTCTGTTTTCCTTTATCTCCCACTTAAACTAAAATCTGAGAGGATGTTGCCGTTGGAAGGTAGCATCTTAGAAAAAGAAAAAAGGAAGGTAGACCATGTTGATGAAGTCCACTATTCATAGCATATTTTCAAGATGTGCGCAGGTGACAAAGTGTAGAAATTTGGATAGGAGATTGACTATGGCAGAAGAGACAAGAAGTGTTATCTACCCCGTAGTGGACAAAATGTAGGATTTTGGCAAAACACCAACACAAAACCCCCCACAAAACTCTGGGGATCATCACATAGTTAACACTCCTGCAGAGGGTCTCTGATGAGGATCTCTACAAGTGCCTATAACCCTACTGCTGTAATGATAAAAAGCTGTAGTCTGAATATTTATCTGGTGACTGAAAATATTTGCATTAGTATATCATTTTACACTTTCTGTATACCCAGGACTATTTGTATTTCCATTCCTCTCTTTTGCTTGCTCTCTACTGCACGCAAATCTAAAATTTACCCAGTATTCAGTCCTTCATTATTTATGTAAGATGCCTAATTGTGAAGACAAAATGAAGCCTTTGCTTCCTTTATAAATATTTGTGCCATGACCCGTAACTACTGGCTAGTGTGCCTGCCAAGGCTCCATTAGCTGTCATTCCATTTCGCTTTAGCTATTATCATTTGATAACTTCTTGGAGTGCTCACAGGACTACTTCATTAGAGAACTATGTTTTCTGTGAGAATTACAGCAGTAAAAGGACACCTTTGTCAGATATTTTGATCTCCTTAAAATGTAGAGGCTCGGCAGGAATCATCCCTACCAAATTGTAACGTCTCCTGGAAACTGTGTTAATTCAGATGGGTCTTTGACACATGAACTTCTTTCCCCCAACCAGATTTTATTGGCCTTTTTGTAATTGCCGTGCTGTACTTTTAGTGAAAAGTGTAGTCTATATTTAAATAGATAAATGAAATCAATGAAGAGCCCTGCAATAATTAAAGTAGAGCTGGGTTAAATCTTCAGTGGAGGCAAGTCAATTGAGTCCAAACAATACTGAAGTAATGGCTGTTGATAGGGAATTGGACAATAGTTATTGATGGGGTTCATGGTTGCTGACATTGGGGTTCCCCTGGATTTAGCATGGTTATAGCTGTAGGCACTCTAATCTATACTGCATGACCTGTGATGCTTTAAAAAAAAATGAAGTGGTTTAGAATTAGACTAGAAATCAAAAATTCAACTCAGTAAAACATCACACAGAATGTTATGAAAACTCAACTCAATCTCATCACACTTCCATCATAACTGTTTGACCTAGAATGTCTTTCCAAAAGTGATCCTGAATTGCTGGTAGATGGAACTGCTGTTGATAGTTGTGGTGCTTTTTAACCGAGTCCAGAATTAGCAACAAGTGGAGACATGAGGCTAGACAACTGCAACACAGTCAACATTAGCCTGCCCTTTCTGTTTGTACAGAACGTTCTTCTGATACAGGATGTTGCTGCTCTCCGCCTAATAGGCACATGAGATCCTGCCTTGGCAAGTAGGTAGGTTCAATCACCCTCGCTTATAAGCACAAATATTGTGCATCCTACAATAGGCTGAGCTTCAAAAGCTCTTAACAAATTTGGCACAAATTTGACACTGTTGCAGTATAATTTTTCATGGGTTTTCATGGGCTTTGGAAAGTGTTCTCCATTGACTACAAATGGTCACATATACAGCTGAAAGATTAGAAGGCCTTCTATGACATCAGAACAGGCAAACCAATGGTAGCCTAATATAGCACAGCCTATACTAGGCTGTTGTTCCCACTCCATTGCAAATCTAGAGCCAACATTGCTTTCAATGTTATTTCTATGTTGGTTGATCAGCCCACACTGAAAATACAGCCAAGGCTAATCTGTGTGCCCTTATTTCAAAACAAGCAAATTGGCAATCAGTTTTGTTTATATTATAGTGCTTCTGTTGTGATTTTCTTAAAAATGCTATTAATATGATTCAAAAGGCTTTGCCTGAGAGAACCAGAAATCTAGTGGCATAAATATCCCAATTCTCAAAACATGGTTGACTAGGAAGCAGTTTTTCTAGCAACACAAGCCATGAGAAAATTATTATGGTGGATTCACAAAACCATTCCCCTCCCCTTGTTTTTTCCCACAGAAAGACAATATTTTGCATTCTGTATGTATTTCATTTGTTCCTGGTCTATATGCATCTAATGGTCCTCTGCCCAGGTCTTGATGGTCACACTTAAATTGTGATGATTTCTCATGAGGACTCCCCCCCCCCCTTTAAAAAATAAATCTGCAACCTGTTGTGTAACCAAACTTAGGGCTGAAAAAATGAGAAGCCAAAATTGACATATTCACCCACCCCTACTTTTAAGTGGCTCAATTCAGGTCTGTGGGTGATCAGCCACCCAAATCCAACATCCATGAACCTGCAATTTAGGAGTTTGTGCCATCCATCATTAAAATTCAGATTACAGTCATACCTCGGTTTAAGTACGCCTCGGTTTGAGTATTTTCAGTTTAAGTACTCTGTGGACCTGTCTGGAACGGATTAATCCACTTTCCATTACTTTCAATGGGAAAGTTCGCTTCAGGTTAAGTACGCTTCAGGTTAAGTACGGACTTCCAGAACCAATTACACTCATACCTCGGGTTAAGTACGCTTCAGGTTGAGTACTCTGCGGACCCGTCTGGAACAGATTAATCCACTTTCCATTACTTTCAATGGGAAAGTTTGCTTCAGGTTAAGTACCCTTCAGGTTAAGTACAGACTTCCGGAACCAATTGTGTACTTAAACCGAGGCACCACTGTACTCTCATTTTGACTCAAGAAAATCACCATTTTATAGTTCAAATTGGAAAAAATAAATACAGTAAATGGACAAAAGTACAAAGATTCACAAAATGTTTAGGGGTATGCGCACCCCTGCATCAGTTTAAGTACTCCACGGACCGTCTGGAACGGATTAATCCACTTTCCATTACTTTCAATGGGAAAGTTCGCTTCAGGTTAAGTACAGACTTCCGGAACCAATTGTGTTTGTAAACCGAGGTACCACTGTAGGGTCTTGCTGTTTTTAAAAGCTGGTGCAATTTAGCTTCCTACAGACATCAGTGTAATCTGTGTAGATTAGAGTGGGTGGGAAGACTAATAACTATCTCCCCACCCCCAATGTGGCTATTTACAATACCTTTGGAAAGTGAGAACTGAGATTCCGCCATATACAGATATCTTGGGAACTCTGAAAACTGTTGATGGAGGGCACCTCCCAGAGAGATCACCTTTCCCTTATTTCAAAGCCTGGTTTCTCTAATTTTCTTGATGCTGAGAGATATGGCTCGTTATGTAGTTATATGCACCTTCCTCCTCGGCTAACAATGGGAGAAAGAATAGCATGAAATTACAAAAGCCAACCTCTCCATATGCATTTCAACCAATGACAAACTATTCGGTTGGGAGGAGGAGTTGAAACAATCCCTTTTCAAGCAGGAAAAATGTCCACGGTTCTTGGACAGTGACACTTTATGAGAGCCACTCTTTCTTTTCTTTTTTGCAATTGCCCTGTATAAAATATTAGTAGTTCGTGTTCTTCAACTCTTGACATATTTCCTTTAAGCAAATCAATAGTGGTACTTTAATGTGAAGTGAACACTTAGGAAAGGTGCCAGACATAGAACTGAACTAGTTGTTGGAGGTGGGTGGTGGGTGGGACTGCTGTTCCCAACATAGGAAACTGCCTCATAATTAGTCAGGCCGTGTGTAACACTGTAGAGTTTAGGGGGAGACAACACCACAGGGAGTTCCACTCTGGGTTCCTGTAGGCTGTTAATGGTGCTGGGATATGTAGCTCTGTGAGGGGCCTGCAGTTCCCAGAATCCTTTGGGGGAAGCCATAACTGTTGTGGTGTGCTTTAAATGTGTGGTGTTGCTATATCCCTTTTACCATGTACAGAAAACAGCACCTTTGGAGGCCAATGGCTGGTGGTGGCATTTCCAACAAGGTCCTGGGAATGGCAACGAATCTTAGATAACAGATGTTCAAATACAGAAGCCACGCTGAGCTTACTTTGTGAGGTAAAAAGTAAAGTATTCATGAAAACAAGAGTCAGCCAAGATCACCCTGATGGATGGGACACCATCCTACAATGGTTGGTGTTTGGGGGGGACCATGTGGAGCTCCCCACATGTCCTGAAGCCCTAGTGCTGCTTGGTGCACCAATTCAAGAATGACCAGCTGCACAATGATTTGGGGTGTGTGTGTGTTTTTGTTTTAGAAGCTCACCGGCTGAGTGTGCCGTCACCATCTCCTTGCCGTTGCTGACATGAGTTAATAGGGGCGGGAGCCAGGAAACAAAGCAGGAATAACAGTCTCTGGATCCAAAAGGGAATATGAGACACAAACGAGGAGTGAGCAGGCGAGCAAAGGAGGTGGCAGTCTGAGGCAGTGAGATGTGTCTGTTGAGACAGTGCAGCAGGCCCAAGCACAGCTGCATCCATCCCAGATATACTCTGCAATGACTCGGTGGAGACCATGCCAAGGTGTTTGCCCACTCCCACAACCTTGGAGGGTTAGGAGCCAATGAGCTAAGCCTATGAAAGCTGTCGGGACCAAGCCAGTGATGAATTTGGCACCTCCTGTCAGTATCCTTGTCTTGAAAAGCCAGTTGTTCATCAAGAAGTGATAAAGAGCTGAAAGAGTGTTAAAGCAAAGGAGGTCTTGCCTCTAGGAAGAACTTTTGAGTCTAGTATTACTCATCTCTGGAGTTCCAGCTGTGCATTTTGTTCATCCAAATGTTTGGTGAGAAGCCAAGGACTATTAATTATCATTAACTGAAGAGGCGGAATGGACACATCTCTCTCAAGGAAGATTCCAAGATCTGATCAGTTCAATGGAAACCGGGATAAGGAATTATCACTAGGTATTGTGATCAAAGGTAAAAGTCGGTTTTGAGCTAATAAAGCTCAGATTCTGCAGATATGCATGCTTTATTTTAGAACAATATTTTCTGTAGACATCATGGTAAGTTTGGGGAAGGGGTTGTTTGCTTGTTAGATTTTTTTAAAAAAAGAAATGAAATGAGATGGTGGAAATGTGTGAGCCAATAATTCATGGATGTTATTAATATAAAAGGGACGAGAATGTGGCTGTTCAACACAGAAACTCCATGGATGAGTATTAATGCCTATTTCTGCGCACCCCCCCCCCCCAATATACAGACTTTTAATTATGTGGGCTAGAACTTCCCTATTTTTAAAATGAATGTGGAATTCTTAGGGATTTGTTCAGTTTGCATGTTAATGCAAACCTACTAAATTTGCATGTTCCAGACAAAGACACAAACCAAAACACGGATCTCCTTTGAAATTTGCACTTCTCTGAATTTTGTGACGCAGTTCACAAAATTCCAACCAAAGAATGTGCACAATGTGTATATTAGTGGGAAATGCATTCAAAAATTCATACATCAGAGAAAATAACATTCTTTATTTCTTGCAAAATGCATCTACTAGACAAGATTGCCTACAAACTGGGAATTGTGCATGGAAAATGAGTATGAATTTTCATGCAGACTTTTTAAAAATTCACAAAAGTATGTGGGAATGCAGCAAAATAAATTTATGATGCAAAAAATGAGAAACCAATAGAAACCCAACTGACAGATGTGTCCATTCCTAACTGACACCCCCAAAATCTGTTTTGTAGGTACAGTTGAACAGATTCAGTTTACTACCAAATTCAAGTCTGATCGGAGTTTTGCAACATTTCTATATAGAGAAGTAAAATAAGGAAATATGGTGCTCTGTTGAGCTGACCACTTCATTTGGTATGCCATTAACCCGGAGAAGGCATTTTACAAATTTATTGGCCTTCCATGATCTTTCCCATTCATGATCCCCATGAGTTAGGCTTCCCCATTCATGATCACTCTTCGTGCACTAAGGAACCCATATATTGAGTTCCACGTAATGGAATGGGGATGCCTGTGGAAACATGAAAACTTGATACCCACATCATAAGTCCCTCAATGAGCAGGCAACAAGTGTTAAGATTTAAGATGCTGGATTTCTAAACAGAAATGATTTGCGCTTATTAATGTTAAGGATACTGGGTCAATAAAAGTGGCAAATCAGGATATAAATTAGTGTGTGCATGTGAGAGAGAGGGTGGGGTGGGTGGGTGGATAGATAGGAGGGAGGGAGGGAGGGAGGGGGAATTAAACATTCATAAATGATTCTGGGTTCTGAGTAGGCATCTAAAAAACTACAATAATGCTGATGAGACACTTTTGTCATGCGATATCAGAACACATCAGATATAAGAAGATACTTGCTTAAGCTAAACCTAGACTTAAATATGAATTTCAAAAAATTGGTAGCTTTTTTTGGCTTATTTGATTAAGAGACTCCATGACCATATGAAAGACCCAGTATCCAAACATCAAAATGTTCATGGACCTTGGCATTTGTATTTTAAGATTTGCCCCATCAGCTATTGATCTAAAAGAACCCCTAAACCAATGCCATAAAGAGAAGCAGGACACACAGAGAAGTTAAGATCAAGGGTAGGGTCCAAAGGCAAGTAGATCATCTCAGATTTGTCACAGTGAAATCCTGCTCACATAGTCATAAAAGAACATAGCATAGCAATCTGCCTTTTACGGAGTCAGACCTATTGGCACTTTCCGGGGGGGGGGGATGAAGACATTTTTGTTCTGACAAGTTTTCCCAGATGGATTAATAAGTCTCTGCCATGGGTGTCTGTTTTGTATTGTTCTAAAATTTATCTGCTGTTACCTTCTGTGATTTTCATTTTATTTTGTACATCACCATGAGATGGATCTGTACGTTTCCAAGCACAATTCAAAGTGTTGGTGCTGACCTTTAAAGCCCTAAATGGCCTCAGTCCAGTATACCTGAAGGAGTATCATTCTGCCTGGACACTGAGGTCCAGCGCCAAGGGCCTTCTGGCGGGTCCCTCACTGCAAGAAGCGAAGTTATAGGGAACCAGGCAGAGGGCCTTCTTTGTAGTGGTGCCCTCCCTGTGGAACACCCTCCCACCAGGTGTCAAAGAAAAAAACACAACTACTGTACCAGACTTTTAGGGGACATCTGAAGGCAGCCCTGTTTAGGGAAGCTTTTAATATCTGAAGGACTATTGTATTTTAATATTTTGTTGGAAGCCGCCCAAAGTGGTATAAAATATAAAAAAATATATTATTATTATTATTATTATTATTATTATTATTATTATTATTATTATTATTAGCTGAATAATAATTGTGTGTTCATTGTCCAGGGTAAGAGAGGGCAATTTGAGTTTCAACACAACCCCATCACAACTCTGAGCATGGCCACCTTAGGACCTCACTACACACCCTAGGATACTTTGCTCATGAAACACTTGAACCCATATGCCAGTGGTAGTTGTTGGTCCTCTGCCCATCTAGGTTAACAGCTCTTGACAACAGCAAATCCTCTCAAGGAACAAGATGATTGCCAGACCCCTTCTGTGGGTCTCTTCTGACAGAAAATTGTACCAAGTAGCCATTTTCTTTTACCTTTGAGATATTTTCCTTTCTATCCTAATTTGTGACATTAACATCTGAAGGCAAAATATTCACATTTACTATCCAATTCTGCACAAGGGAGTAGCAGTTCCTTTACTGGAAAGAGCCATATATTTCGAAGTTATACTATAGCTCCAGCTTTCAGGAATGCGTATTATTATGCCAAATTGCTTTCGGGCTGAGATTTTCTCATGCTTCTTTGCTTTCCAAAGGTGACTTTCTTGAGAGTCGTTTAAAGATTAATTTACATTTGAGAATTATTAGATCACACAGGGAATATATGTTTTCAAAGTTTGAGGCTTGGATAATATAAGAGTATCTTATAAATCTGGTAATCTGACATAATTATTTTTTTAATGAAACCAGAAAATCATGGCGGTTCTCTGAAATAGGATGATGATTCAAAGATAAGGCATGTTATTGTGTATATGGAAAATTGCACTACTGCACCTGTATTCTGATGTTGAAGTATAGGATTGCCACTGGGAATCCTGGTGTGTGCTTTGAAAAGATTAGGAAATGTGATGAGATTATTGTTTTTGTCTCCATTAGTAACATATTATCATTAGGGTTGCCTAATGCCAGAAACTTCACCTGTCCATCTCGGAGTTTTACCACAGATTTGGCACCAGATATTTTGTTCAATAAGCCAGTAGGTTGGTATGTGGATAGATAGCTGTATTGGCTCCACAATGTGCTTCCATGGCATGGGCATAGCAGAACAGAAATGCCTGCCATATCTTCAAGAGACAGAAAAAAAGAGCTAGGAGCACCATGCCCTCCCATCAATTGCCCTATCAATGTGGGGAAATGAGCCGCTCAGAATGGACAGAAAGGTGGGTTCCAGACTTGGCACCCAGTTAAATGTGGACATGTTTAAGGAGATGTATACAATGTAGGAGGGGCTGAGCCAGGGCTATAAGAAACTGAACATGAAAAGCATTGTGCGTCAGGAGTTATTTACTGACACCTTTCACAGGTGTCAAAACAAGAGGGGTTCTTCTCTTGTGGCACCCAGAATCTGGAATGACCTCCCCAAAAAGGTGAACTTTATTTTTATTTTTAGTCGAGATCTTTTGAGATTTGTTGTTTTTGTTTCTTCCACATTGTTTTGCTATTACGTTATTTCATTATACAGTCATACCTCAGGTTACGGCTGCTTCAGGTTGAGCATCGCGCCAAACCCGGAAGTCCCAGAAGCACTAAAGTATGCTTTTCGTATGTGCAGAAGCGCCGGGTCACGACCTGCGCATACACAGATGTGGCGCTGGGGGTTGCGAACATGCCTCCTGCACGGATCACGTTCGCAACCCGTCCACTGTATTACTTCTCCACCATCACCTTTATTGCTAAGATGCAGGGCCCATGGCAGGGGATGGCAAGATTAGTCATTTGCCAAGGCTTGCACCACTGCAGGGGCACAACTATTGCAAGCCCTCAGGAGCATGCCATTTCCCCTTCTCTTCATCAACACCTTCCTCTCTTGTCTTATGTCTCCCTTTGGCCTAGACAAGGTGAGCAAGAGAATGCTGACAAGAATAAGGAGACGGTGTTGCAACCTCCTGCTGGCTGGCTCTTTGTCTGGAAGAAAGCGGGTGGGTGGCAGTGGCATGGCAAAGGAACATCAGTAGGTTGTATTGCAGGGGGTTGGACTATGGGTCCCTTCCAACACGACACTTTCTGTGATTCTAAGATGGAGCTCTCAGATATTGAACCACAGTAAAATGAATGGGCATACCAAAATGGACACTTAAACAGCCCAAGTAATTACATATGTCTGGAAGTAATTAAACTGCAGCGAATAGAGCAGGAACTGTTCAAAGTGATCCAAAAATGGTGCCAGGGAAAAGATAAAGTGGCCATCAATGGAATGTTGAGGTGGAGCCAATACCCAAAAGGAAGGTTTGTTGTGGGGTAGGAGGAGCTATGCTAATTACAGAAAACACATAGCATAAGAGCAGAAGGGTTTCAGAGTACAATAATTGGGTTGCTCCAAGAACAATAAAACAAACCAGTCTGGAAAATACAATCAAGTTTTACAGTTACTAGAGAGTCTTGGATAACAATGACGCATGTAGCATGTTTTGTTCTGCCTGGAACTATTGCTGCTAATGTCCCTCCTTCATATACCCATACCAACATACTGTAAAAGCTGCAGTCTGTAGGCACTCTGGGCCATTATTTATCTGATCATTTTTCCTCTGCTTGGATTGAGGTTTGGAATGTAGATTGCTCACAGGGTGAAGGCTGCAACATGGAGTTTCCTGACAACCAATGGAGTCAGTGATAAAAAAAATTCTGTATAAAAAAGGGGGAGAGGGAAGATTGCCTGGCGAAAGTGGAAGCGAATCAGAATTGCCTGGTTAGAGATGTGTGAGCAAAGTTTTTCACTGTTTAAGACTAGACTGATAGCAAGGGAGATAAAATTCCTGAAGTCATAATCAGATGTGTTTGCAGATGTGTTTAGAAAGACAAGAATTTCCTTTAAAAACAACTGTTTTTAAAATCTATAGTTGGTGACAAATGGATACAAAACTCTTTTCTGCTTTAAACAGTTGGCCCTCATGGGGAATTGGAAAGCTAGCACTTCTGATGTCTTAAATTTTTATTTTGGCAGCTATACCTTCTTCCCTTGATAGCCTGAAAGGATGTTTCCAAATATCAAATTATCAGTAAATCTAGCTCTTTTTATGTCTTCTCCATTCTCCATTCCAAAGACATTCAAATCACTGAAAGATCCCATGTAGCTGAGAGTTTGAGAAACAGAATATACTTGGTGGCATTTCAAGCCTAACATAATACCCAAATATGCCTTTTACAATCCAGTTGATTGTTTAACAGAAACCAGGTATGCAGGTCAACGAAGCTGATCAGCTATGAAGTTACTGAAAGAAACCAAGTTCACAGATTAAAACAAAACCAACTACCCTCACCCCCCCCCTCCCCAATAAACCACATGATTGGGTTTCCAGCTTTAAATTGGTTTCACAATAAAGTGATCCGATAAAACAGCATCGGGGGGTGGTGGGCGAATAGTACGGAAGCAATCTAAAACCTGGGTGGTAATAACCGTGGGACTTTAAGGATGGTGTCTATATTCTCGGCCAGAGGCAGTATGCCACTGAATATCAGTTCTGCATGGGAGGGGGGCTGGACAAGAAAATGAGGGGAGGCTATTGCTTTCAAGGTCTGCTGTTGGGGGCTTTGCAGAAACATCTGGTTGTCCACAATCAGTGGGCTGGGTAGTTGATCTGGCAAGGTTCTTCCTATGCTCTCATGTCCATGTGACCTTCTAAAGGAGATAGAAGAAGGAGTGCAGATTTAAAACTCTATAGCAGGTGCCCTGGTGTCTGCTTATGGCTCTGTTTGACACTGAAAACACACTTTTCTCAGATATGGGTACGCAGACCCTCCAAGTGTCCCTGTTTTCTAGGGATGGTCCCAGATTTACAGAAGCCATCCTGCTTTCTGATTTGATCCCAGAATGTCCAGCTTTCCCTTAGGACTTCCCTATTTTCATCGGAGAAATGTTGGTGGGTATGGAGTTACAGTATACATCCTGGATCCAAGGAGATAAGTAACTTTACAACTTTAGAAGACATCTGAAGGCAGACCTGTATAGGGAAGTTTTTTTTAATGTTTAATGTTTCATTATGTTTTTATATATGTTGGAAGCTGCCCAGAGTTTGCTGGGGCAACCTGGTCAGATGGGTGGAGTGTTGTTGTTGTTGTTGTTGTTGAATAGGATGTGCCTATTTTCATCAGAGAAGTGTTGGAAGGTATGGGGTAGGACTAAAAGCAGTTTCGTATGCTGAGTACGAGGAGATGCACAGTTCCCTGTTTTGGGTATTTTGCAGCCACAAAGTCTGTTTGCCTTAAAAGTCACAGCTTAGGATCAAAGGAATCTGCCATGTACTGAATCAGACCATTGGTCCACTCCGCTCAAGATTGTCTACACTGACTGAAAGCAGCAATCTGGGGGTCCTGAGGGGGTGCTCTCCCAACTCCAACTGGAGATGCCAGGGTTTGAACCTGGAACTTTCTTTGTGTAAAGCAGATGCCCCACCACTGAGCTGTGGTATTTCCCTGGCACCTCCATTTAAATGATCTGATAGAAAAAGACCTCTACTGGAGGCCTGGGAGGGATGCTGGCAGTCAGAGTAGACTAGGCAATCCCCAAATGCGGCTCTCCAGATGTTTTGGCCTACAACTCCCATGATCCCTAGCTAACAGGACCAGTGGTCAGGGATGATGGGAATTGTAGTCTAAAACATCTGGAGGGCCAAAGTTTGGGGGTGCCTGGAGTAGACAATATTAACCTAGATTGCACAACAGGTTGGCGTTGGATAAGGCAGCTTTATATTAGCATGAAAGCAGAGGAAAGTCTGTATTTACACTTATTGGTACAAAACATAGGGCGTATAGACAATTGCTGCAAAGTATTAGGAGCAGGTCACAGTGTGCATGTTACCATTCAGCTGTCTGTATCAACCAGACAATTTGCATCTACCGTTAAAAGGTTCAGGTGACACGTGATGGGAAAGACTCTCCTCTGCTGAGACCCTGGAGAGCTGTTACCAGTCGGAGTAGCCAATATCAGACTGCATGAACAAATAATTTAACCCAGATAAGGCAGCTTCATGTGAAACAGAAAGCAAAAACTGTGCTTTGGGAAAGAAGAATTTGCAAGAAGAATCTGCACTGGCGCTGCCTTCGCCACCCAGCTTCGTAGCCCAGTTGTATAGACTGCATATTAGGAGATTGAGAAGTCAGCTGTGCATTCAAGACAGCAATGTGGCCGCAAGACAGGAGTCAGGTTTCCCTTATACAACTAACAGCAACAGCTATTTCTTCTATGTGCTGTTATCAAATCTTCTGTGGCCAGAGACCATACCCATAAACAGAGCAAAGCAAACTGTACCAGATCCAGAGAATCATGTCTGTTTGCAGAGCAAAAATATTTTCCATAATACTACTGAGAAAACATCTGTTGCTAATACATTCTTTTAGAAGACAGACTAGTAGCCGTGTCCCTTAGGAAACAGGCTGATTTAACAAGCAATGGGCTTGTTTTAAGAACTAAATCTTCACCAATGCCTCAAATCCTCTCCCTGCTCGCTGAAGCCCCAAACTAAGAATGCAGTGGATAAAAATACTAGCAGCCAATATAATCTTAAAGGGGGCAAGGAGAAGCCCTGTTATTTGTATATATTGTATTTATTTAGAAAGATTATGAATTGCCTTACCACCAAGGACACACAAAGGCACTTGAGAATCTTATTATTTTTTTAGAATCTTATTTTTTTAAAAATGAAGTTGCTTTGGTAGTTCTGCCCTTGTTCACAATTAAAATTGGTACTCGATCAACAGGATTTTCCTTCTTCTCCCTGCCATGTGTGCCCCATATCATTCACAAATCTGCTCTGGAGGACTTGGGGGGAAACCCCAGAACAGATTCAGGGGGTGCAAGGCAGAGGAGAGGGGGGAAATGTTGCATTGCACAAGGAGAATTCCTTGCACTGATGGGATGTTCTGCTTAGCACCAAGCAGAATACAACACAGCATTTTAAAAAAATGATATTGTTCTCTTTTCTTGGCAAGCAAAAATCTCCCATTGTAAATGCAGAGGGATAAGTAACCCTTGAACCCATGAAGAACCAGGTGACAGGATCATGCTACAACTTCTGGCTTCCCAGAAGTTCAGGGCAAACCTCTGCAGCAGGGCCTGCAGTACCCGTGAAGGCTCCCCACAAGCTCTATAACCCTGCCTGATCAGCAGCAAGGGATCAAAAGCAGTAACCTGAGAGAATCTGATGGCCCTGAGACTTGAACTTCTCACCTTGAAAATAGACTCCAAAGCCTGAGACCTGGCAACTCTATCCGTATCAGCCTCCTCCCTGCTTTCTAAGATGAGTTGCTGAGGGTTCCACATCCCTGTGAAAATATAGCACTGGGTCACAGAAAATGGCCCTCATTCTCTGATCATGGAACAGCAGCTATGGAACTTCCTCCCCAGAGAGGTCCATGAGGTGCCATCAGTGTTGACCTTTAGATGGCTTGCAAAGACACTTCTTGTATTTCTTTGCCATGATTCTGTCCTTGCAGTTTACTATGAATGCATGGTAGTCTTTTGATAATACGTGTTCATCAAAGCAGACAGTAACTGGGATAGATGAGCCAATGGCCCAACTCCATCACACATGTTCGTATCAATTCCATAACCCCTTGCAATTTGGAATGTATAAGCTAGACCACCTATAATGGGAATGGATGTGTTCCTGACTCTTGCCCCAGCATGGGTTTCTGGCTCATGAGATTGCCCTGGTGCAGCTGTCATGTCCCATGCTAAATATGTATGTGTTTGTGCAGTTAGGTTTCCATTCAACAACAGAAAGGGGGTAAAGATTCCACCCCACTATTACCAGAGTGCATGGACAGAGGCCAGCTCAAGTTTGCTGACGTTGGGTGGAATTCAACATCATGCCAAGACTATCATTCCATCAGTGGAAGCATTTCTGCATGCCAGACAGAATGATCTCACCTCTCCTCCACCCACCCACCATTTGGGGGGTTCTCCTGACCCTCCAGAGCACATTGTGTGGAGCTGCAGCAGGAGGAGAGGCGGGGAAGCCCTGTTGCGCTGGCTACCTGCTAGTGCACCAGGTTAGATGATGAATCTGGCCCAGCGTGGCAGATCTATTGAAATTAATGGACCTAACATAATTTGAATGGGTCTACTCTGCGTGAAACATATCTGCTCAGAAGTACCATTAAGTTCAATGGGGACTTACAGCCAGAGTATATAAAGCTGTATAAAGCTGCAGCCTTGGGAGGATTGAGCCAGCTCAACTCCAAGCACTCTCTCTTAATGTGTGCTTGGAGCAAATAGCTTATTTGAGGAGCAAAATTAAGCAGGAGATGTGAATCTTTAAAAAGCTTCAACTGTTTGGGGGGGGTCACCGTATTTAATCAATGGATCTCCATTGTAAATCCATTCTTTTAGGCATACATTCAGTTGATTTCAGGGGAGCTTGTTGCCAACTAGACATGCTTACGATCTCAGCCTAATCCAATCTCTTATGCGTGAACCAAGCTGGTTGCAACTGAGGAGCTTTCGACTTTTTTCCTCTTCCTTGGGAGATAATGAAACTATCCCACTTTTAAATTATTTCCCGCCCCATCTCTGTCTGCTTCCTGGCACTCGGTGCTTTCCCACTCCTAATTCCTCCAGCCCAGTGTCAGCACAGCCTTCTGGCATCAAACAATGGAGAGTGGGAAGGAGCCATTGGGCCTCCCAACCTATATTTGCAGACTTTGCTGCCACCAAATGGGAAGT
Organism: Zootoca vivipara; assembly: GCF_963506605.1. Taxonomy (NCBI): domain Eukaryota; kingdom Metazoa; phylum Chordata; class Lepidosauria; order Squamata; family Lacertidae; genus Zootoca; species Zootoca vivipara. The sequence goes on from NC_083283.1 coordinate 24,088,487, forward strand.
AAGAGAACTACTGCATTCCCATCGTTCAAACTGTCCTTAACCTTTCGAAATGTAAGTTTTAATTGCTCAACTCAAAAATTTGTTTGTGAAATCCTGGGAAATAGTCTGTGTGAGGGTAGTTGATGTCAATTATTTAGAGGAACTAAAATAAAAAAATTCCTTCAGTAGCACCTTAAAGACCAACTAAGTTTTTATTTTGGTATGAGCTTTCGTGTGCATGCACACTTCTTCAGATACAGTGAAATGGAAGTTTCCAGGCACTTATGTAGAGAAGGGGTGGGGAGGGGTGGGGATGGGGAGGGGGGATCACTCAGAAGGGTGGTGGAAATGGGTGATTGACTGACTGATAGCTGTTGATGACCGCAAACGACTGCAAATGGTTTTGCATGAAAAAGCAAGGGTTGAGATGGCTGAAGATCGCTTATCATGTATAATGAGATAAGAACCCGATATCTCTGTTCAAACCAGGTCCCTCCATGGTTTTGAGCTTGGTGATAAGTTGCAATTCAGCAACTTCTCTTTCCAGTCTATTTCTGAAATTCTTTTGTAGTAAGACAGCTACTTTGAGATCTTGTATAGAATGTCCTGGGAGATTGAAGTGTTCTCCTACTGGTTTTTCTGTCTTCTGGTTCCTGATGTCAGATTTATGTCCATTTATCCTTTGGCGTAGGGTTTGGCCTGTTTGTCCAATATAGAGAGCTGAAGGGCACTGTTGGCATTTGATGGCATACACAATGTTAGAGGATGAGCAATTAAATAGTCCTGAGATGGTATGTTGGATGTTGTTGGGGCCAGTAATGGTGTTGTCTGGGTGTATGTGGCAGCAAAGTTGGCATCTGGGTTTATTGCAGGCTCTGGTACCAGTGTCCATGTTAAGTCTGGTGGTTGTATTATTGTGGGTGAGGAGTTGTTTAAGATTGGGTGGCTGTCTGTAGGCAATGAAAGGTCTTCCTCCCAGAGCTTGAGAAAGGGAGCGGTCATTGTCCAGGAGAGGCTGTAGATCTCTGATGATGCGTTGTACTGTTTTAGCTTGGGAGCTGTATGTGATGACTAGTGGTGTTCTGTTATTTTCTTTTTTGGGTCTGTCTTGCAGCAGGTTCTCTCTAGGTATCTGTCTGGCTCTGTTGATCTGTTGTTTAACTTCATCAGGTGGATATTTTAGTTCTAAAAAGGTTTGCTGTAGATCTCTTAGGTGAGATTCTCTGTCTGTAGAGTTGGAACAGATGCGGTTGTAACGTAAGGCCTGGCTGTATACGATGGACTGTCTATGATGTAAATGTCCCAGTTGGATGACAAAGTTTTATTTACTATACATAATGTCAATCTCTAACTCAGGTCGGCAATTGAATTCCATCTAATAAATCCATTATTGAATATTTATGGATTTAAAGTGGTGAAGGGCAAAATAGCGCTCCGTATCTTTCCAAGTAGAGAAATTGACTGGACTGGGAGCTGAATCTTAATTCAATTCTGTTAACTGGACAGCATCTCTTCTTTTGTTCAGGGGTAGGTTCCATGGCATGTGGAACTCCACTGCTGTTTCCTGTCTCTAACATCTGCCACTTATATGGGCTACTTCACTCTCCCTAATGGTAGGATCGACCTTGAATAAGAGGTTCTCAGAAGGAAGCAGGGCGCTTCGGACCTGAGACAAAACTGACTTTCCTAAGAGATCTCTCAGGGGGGAGATTGGCCATGGTTCTTCCCCTTTCATTCAGCAATGCAATAAATTTTAAATGATTAATTGTGCCTTGACCTTGCAAGAGGAATTGTGAGCAAGTGTTTGCCGTATCTTGTCAAAACGTTGACTGGATCACTAGAAATCAAATAAAGTTAGCCATCCTTGCGCTGAGGGGATTGGCTGAACCAGGTAGAATAATTTGTTACTCTCTGAAACTATTACTACCAACAGTCCTAGCCGTTTAATATCATTGTGGCTGTTTTAGTTCTGCTTTGTGCACGGTATTTTTTTGTGCTGCTGTTGTATTGGTTTTCTTTGCTGGTTCACCTTCAGCCTATTGTGATTTTTAATGCTAGCAGGGTCTCATTGTTATGGCTTTATTCTTCTTTGGTACAGTGCCTCAAAAATTTGTTTTATGAGTTCTCTCAAAAATACAGAAAATAAATAAATCAGAATATCAGATATTCTCCTGCTTGTCTTTCAGATATAGTGACTGATCAGCTTCTTCCCACCTGTGAGCACCATCATAACCCTAAAGGCAAGTAAGAATTATTTTCCATTAGCTTTATTCTCCCTTCAATATTTAGTCCCCTATAGTGTGCTTTAGCATTCCACTTTTCACTTTTGTCCTCCTGTGTCTTTTTGATTTGTGCTTTGCTTTTATTTCACCAGGCCCAGCTGAATAGCATGTGTGACCCGGGGAATGGAGCATTGTGTCATTGCCAATGCAACACTCTATCTCTGGGTCTTAGCATTTACAAACTCTTGCTAAGGGAAGGAACGACATTATGTGATGAATAAGCCAGTCCCCACTCCATGTCTCTGGAATCTGCTGCTGAGCGTTTTCACCGTGTGACTGTTGCAGTCCACATGCAAGGAACTTTTGCATGTTATTCTGAGGAAGCTGATAACTCACTAAGGAGGGTTTTATTTTGTTTTTATTTTGGTGTGTGTGGCAGCATCCACATGGTGGGGTGTGTGTGCATGATGTCTCTCCCCATCCCTCTCAGTTTTAAGGAGTTTTCATTTTTCCAAAAGATCTCAGCAGAAACAATTGCAATCAACAAAGAGGTAATAATTTAAAAATAATAATACTTGTACCCTACCCATCTGACTGGGTTGCCCCAGCCACTCTGGGCAGCTTTCAACAAATATAAAAGCATAACAAAACTTTTATATGCCTGTTGTCTTTGTCCATGGAGTTTTCTTGGCAGGGATACTGGAGTGGCTTGCCAGTTCCTTCTCCAGGTGGATCACGTTTAGTCAAAACTCTCCACTATGACCTGTCCATCTTGGGTGGCCCTGCATGGCATAGCTCATAGCTTCTCTGAGTTATTCAAGCCCCTTCGCCACGACAAGGCATTGATCCATGAAGGGGAGAGTCCCATGGACTGCTAGAAGATCAAACCTATCCATTCTTAAGGAAATCAGCCCTGAGTGCTCCCTGGAAGGACAGATCGTGAAGCTGAGGCTCCAATACTTTGGCCACCTCATGAGAAGAGAAGAATCCTTGGAAAAGACCCTGATGTTGGGAAAGATTGAGGGCACTAGGAGAAGGGGACGACAGAGGACAAGATGGTTGGACAGTGTTCTCGAAGCTACGAACATGAGTTTGACCAAACTGTGGGAGGCAGTGGAAGACAGGAGTGCCTGGCGTGCTCTGGTCCATGGGGTCACGAAGAGTCGGACACGACTAAACGACTAAACAACAACAACAACAAACTTTTAAAACTTCCCTGTACAGGTCTGCCTTCAGATGTCTTCCAAAAGTTGTATAGCTATTTATCTCCTTAGAAGAGGATGCACTTACAAACATCCATGGCATCGCCTCATAAAAATGCAGGGAACCTGTTTGTAAAAGCTGACCTGAGTTTTGCCACTGCAAAGAATAGTTTGTATCCAGAGCTTTAGTATTGCGTCATGACACTGACCAATGAGGTAGAGTAGGGGTGGTGAACCTGTGGCCCTCCAGAAGTTGTTGGAGCGTCTCCCATCAGCTTCAGCCTACATGGCCAATGGACAGGCTGAGCAACAGCATCTGAAGAGCCACAGGCTACCCATCTCTGAAGCAGAAGCATTCCAAACTGCTGTTTAGCAAGCCATTGCAATCTCTCATTCCACCCAGTCCTGTCCCATAAAAGTCCTTTGTAACGAAGCACATGGTAAGAAGGGCAACAGACCTAGTACTTGCAACTGCCAATGTTTTACCAGCCCCTGCTCTGGGATTGGTCCCTGAAGGACCACGAGAAGTTCTCGCCTCCCCCTCCTAAATGAAAGTTGACTTCTACATGCATATTCATCCATTGATAGCTGCAGAGTCAACCTGATGAGTGCCGTGTGTAAATGGACCATCTCACACATAGCTTTCCCATCAGTCAATGTCACCTCAAATGCAACACTTTTCAAGGGATACAGTTCATACACGCAGGTGCCAGGCTGGAAACATTGAGTAATCGAGTGATGTACATCTGTGAGCCAGGGCTAAGACCCTTACACCAAAGAGATTCAGGCATCCAAGCTTGGGTTAATGGAAATTTCAGCAGTTTCTTCAGTTGACATGATTGTTCCTGGATGTCTGCTGTGGACAACCATGGGCTGACGTCATGTCAAAACATTCAGGGTAGCAGCAGGAGAGAAGCAACATCTAGCATGAAGGGAAAGCACGATCTGAAGTCCACATTTCTTTTGGAACACTCCTATCAACTGGAACTTTAAAATGTGGGGGGGGGGCAGATTGGCAAAGAGAAGCATGGCTTTGCAGCCGGTTAGAAGAACAGAGAGGGGTACAGTGAGTTTAATTTCATCCTTTAGCTTACAGACAAGATTGGAAGGGAAAACTGCAGCTGGATGCAGGAGAACATTTGGAGGAGATAACTGATCCTTGGGATAAATCCATTCGATCCTTTATTCACATGGCAAGGAAGTGGGCTGGGGACTGTGTAGTGGGAAAAGCGAGGACAAGGGCAGCTCAGCCATTTGATAAATAAATAGGAATATAAAATGGGAAAGACTGTAAGATTTTTGCAGCTGGAAGTGGGAAAGAGCAAGTTTGTTGACCTGCCTCTTTCAAATAGTCTCATTCTCAAAAGAAACCTTGGGGGCAAGAGTCTTTCCAGGCTTGCTAAGCTGGAGATGTGTGTGTGTGCTTTTTTTTAATTTTTAGAAGAGTGAGGTGGACAGCTTGTTCACCTGCTGGTAATTTTTTTTCCTCCTAAACTCTCACAGCTCTATTACAAAATTACTCCATAAACTTACGCAACTGGATGCATGCCAGGAGAATGTCATTATTAATTCTGCTATATAAAGTGCCAACAGAACTGAAATGCTCTTGGGGAGATATAGCTAAAAACATACAAAAACGAGACCTTAAGAGAATCAGAAGAAGCAGGACTCCTCCATATGGATCCCATCTGCGTTCAGGGGGGGGGGGGGCTTTATTATGGTGGTGATTATTCCTTTAAACAGAATTTGGGCCAGGCGTGAGTTAGACTGACCAGTGCCAGCTCTTCCACCTTTGAGACACTGATTTAAATGAAACAGAAGACCTTCTTTCATCAATGTCAATTGTAGAGGAATTTGTTTATTACAAGGATGTGAAAGACTTACAGCATTTCAGGGAGCATACAATTGTAGGAATGAAACAGTAACGCTGTGCATCTGCTCGTCATAGCAGATCAATTGACCATGAACATATTTTATGACCTCAGACCTCAGAGCCTTTGAGCAAACTTGGCTCATTGAATGGGCAAGTCCGGGAACCAAGGGTGTGCATGGTGGGGTAGTGAATGAGTGCTGTTATTTTCACTTATTTTATTTATGAAAGTGAATGGGAACTCAACCCAATGAGCTCTGGATGACTTTCCCATTCAGAATTCATTCATTTAGTTCGGAACTCATTGGGCTGAATTGGAGCTCCAGGACAGCCTGTGTGGGTCATAGAAAGGTTACATAGGGAGTGAGGAAGAAAGAGAGCAGCGAAACTGACAGATTCGAAAGCTGGATTGCCAATGAACAGGAGTTATGGAAATGATTGAACTAGGACCAGATCAGTAAGGAAACGAATGTAATTAACATATGAGTAACAAAATGAGTAGAATCCCAAAATTGTTGGGGGTTTTCCTTGCATCAGTCTTATGTACCTACTAGGATAAGAAGGCTTTACTGTGCTTCCGAGATTTCTCCAATCACTGCTACTCCTTGGTTAACGAAGTTGCAGTCTTGATATCCCCTCCCACACATGATGAAGGAGTATAATGACTCCTGCAGCTTGTCCTTAAAATGAGCAATGAACAGCCAGCCATTTATATAAGATAACAGGGAACAGATTTTGTTCAGATGTGCTGCTGCAACCACATGTTTGTTATGATGACCGCAGAGCTTTATGCTGAAAATTCCTCCTCTGGTGAAAAAAATCCAGGATTTTAGTTCTGAAGATGCAATGCTCAAGATTATTGTAGAATGGAGTCCTGCCCCCGCCCCCAGTTGACTGGTGGTGATCCTGAATAAGAACACCCTATGAAACGAAGACATGCCCAACAGCCTGCTTTGATGTGCGTGTTGTGTATGTGTGCACAATGCCTATTGAAGAAGAGGGTGGTATTTCTTGCTTGTAAAGAGATTGTGCAGCCATATCTTGTTCAGAAGGCAAACCAATATAATCACAAGGAACACTTTCCATTGGCTAGTGCTGAATATTTTTCTGCACTGGATATATAACTGGTTTGGGGCAAATTCTACTAGGTGAACAGAGCACACACTTACACACTTTTAAAGACACTGCTTTGGAATGTTGCCTTTTGGGTTAAAATCAGCAGCAATGCATTTTCATACTCAAATACAGCAATTATTGAAGACATTCAAAAGCACCAAAATCTAGAGTGGAAGTCCTGGAACAGCAGGCTTGAAACTCAACAAGCAGAAATTAAAAATAGAATTCAGGAAACTACAAACTTATGGAAAAGGCTAAGTAACAATGGAGTACAGATAGATAGCAGAAGAGTACAAACCAACTCAAATATGCCGACATTGTAAAATAAGAAGACTGCAACCGTGATTGAGGATTGTGGATTTTGTGGAGAAACTCATGACAAACATAACAGCTCCCACTGCTGGCACACTGAAAATACAGGGGAGGAGATATCAGATTCAAATTCAGACAAGGAAATTGGACAACGAAAGCAATTAACTAAAACACTCCTGCATTACACTGTATTGCTAACAAAAGACAAATAAATTGTCAACTAATGGCTCTGAAGATGGAACAAGAGCAATCTGTTGCAGGCATACAAACATTCTTGGAGACCACTGCCATTTGCTTCTATGGCCCATGCAGAATCCATGTGCCAATGTGCACAGAAAGAAAGGAAGATCTGGCTTCAGTTTATGGTTGTTAAAACATTTCATGTGTTCATCTGTTGAACTGTGTATAATCCTCTGGAAGGAAAGAGATGGCAGTACCCACAGACTCCCCCCCCCCCAAAAAAAACCTTCAGCTTTTTGTTTTAACTATTGAATATAAGCCAGGATAATATCTGGTACTGGCACATACATTATGTAGAGCTTTCGATAGTACCAACAGTGGACATTGTAGAAAAAATCCATGCTCAACAATAAAGAAAAGATTCCTAGTATCAGAAGAAATAAAGGAATTTGCAGAAGCCATAACAAATTTGCATGAAATTATGCTTCAGGGAGTAATCAAAGATGTCACCATCCACTAGTAAAATCAACTGAATAATATTTTCATTTTAAAACAGAAGTATCTGTAATTTATGGGATAAGGTATTGTTTGGAGACCATAGCTTTATTTTGTTCAAAGTAATACAAAATGATTTTTTAAGAAAGTACATACGGAGTATTTCTGTGTTGTAAAATATGAAATGAAAGCTGAAGATTTCTCTGTTGTCTTTAGATAAATTTGCATACTGAGTAATTGCCTTAAAAAAAGACATATATTAAAAAAAAACCCAGCCTGGGCAATAGAAAGAGTTCATGTGGATAAACAGTTACTGAAGTCCAAGAATGGTGCAAAGTGGGAGCTAACATATTTACATACTCTTGTACAATTGACCTGCTTGTTTTAGAATCTACAACATTAATTTCACTCTCCCAAAATAGCCACATTAGAAAATCTGACAGCACATGTGATCATGCATTTGAAATCCATCTTTCTCAAGGCCTGGCATACTGAATGTGTTCTTGTCTGATAATGGTTCTTGGTTTGCTGGATTTCTATTGAATTTCTGTCCCCAGGAACTATGACTTTCAATAAATCATATCAACCCCAATTATCAATCAATCAATATACTTTATTCGACCGATAGTCAGAAACAAACAAACAAAAAAACATTTCTCAATACAAAGATAAACATATAAAACTGAAGGCATCAGAGGGATACATAAAAATATAAAAATATAAAACTGAAGGCATCAGAGGGATACATAAATGGGGTATGACCGCACTACTAAACCTCCTACAGATAACCCACATCAAGACATTCGATTATACGTTTCCGACACTTGAGCGCCAGGAAGAGGAATTTAGCCACTGAGAAGGTTATTTTCCCAGTGGGCTTGTTTAGCAAATATGCTGCCTGCCGTTCTCTTGGTCGGGAACTAAACTTAGATAAATATGGAGCTATAAGATATTGCCTTAAATCATTATAAAAGGGACAACTCAGTAGAATGTGTTCTGTGGATTCTACCTCACCCAAGGCACAATGGCACATTCTCTGACCGTATGGGACTCCTCCAAATCTTCCCCTCAAAACCGCCGAATCAAGGACATTCAGTCTAGCCGCAGTAATTAGTCTGCGGTATTCCATATGGTGGATATCCGTCAGGTAACGGGCTGGTGCACACCGATACACCTGCTCCCCTAAAAATATCCCAGATTTCACACGGGCTATGTCCTCCTGTCTGGCGATATCTCCCAATCTCTGAGCGATCATCGCTTTAGCGCGGCTGTATGTCATGGACTCAATATAAAGGGAGGACAGACCGCACTTTTGCACTTCCTCTACCACTTCCCTTTCCCATGGAGATTTAAAATTATCCCTCAGAATCAGGGGGGGGGGCAAACCCATCGGTCTGAAACATAGTTTGAGCCATAGCCATAATTTCACTTTCAGGGCCACATACGTAAAGGCTTGGCAACTGGTCTCCAATCTCATGATCGCACCCGCAACAGAAGGGGGGATCCTGAGAATGGCCCTGAGGAATTGTGATTGGATAGATGCAACCCCAATAATCTGCAATCAAATGGTCTTGTAGAAAATGAGGCCAGAAGGAGAAACAAAAGGATGGTGTTGTTGTTGTTGTTGTTTAAAGCAAGTAACTTTTTCAGGAGGTGAGCTACATCTAGAAATACTTCAGGTCATTGCTTTTGGCCAGTGGGAAGTATCTGGCTGCAAAAGATGTTTCACAGAAAAATAAGAATGCAGGCTTTCGAAAATGTTGAGACAATTCTATGCATAGCTGCCAAGTTTTCCCTTTTCTCGCGAGGAAGCCTATTCAGCATAAGGGAAAATCCCTTAAAAAAGGGATAACTTGGCAGCTATGATTCTATGTCATTATGTAGCATTGTACTGGTGTTTTGAGGTGGGTGTCTGTCACGAGAAATTCCACCCCTACTGTTTCCTGTGGTGATGGCAAAAACAGATTTTTTTAAAAAACCATAAAACATCAAATTAAGAAGCTGCCACTACCATAATTATGCAGAAGGGTCCTTTGCTTTGTAGGGGGCCCAGGACAAACTTCCATTATTGCCCTCCCCCTGGGCCAAGTATAAAGGTAAAGGTAAAGGGACCCCTGACCATTAGGTCCAGTCGTGACCGACTCTGGGGTTGTGGCACTCATCTCGCATTATTGGCCGAGGGAGCCGGCGTACAGCTTCCAGGTCATGTGGCCAGCATGACTAAGCCGCTTCTGGCGAACCAGAGCAGCACACGGAAACGCAGTTTACCTTCCCGCTTGGAGTGATACCTATTTATCTACTTGCACTTTGATGTGCTTTCGAACTGCTAGGTTGGCAGGAGCTGGGACTGAGCAACGGGAGCTCACCCCGTTGCTGGGATTCGAACCGCCGACCTTCTGATCGGTAAGCCCTAGGCTCTGTGGTTTAACCCACAGCTCCACCCACGTCCCCGGGGCCAAGTATACACTGCATACAAATGGTCCCAGGTTCATTCTCCGACTTCTATAGTTGAAACAGTCCGGAAGTGGGTGCTGTGACAGACCAGAGAGCCTCTGTTTGACTCCCCGGAGAGCCACAGCCTCTCAGAGAATATTGGGCTCAATGGACCAATGCTTGGTATAAGGGAGCTTCCTATGTTCCAAGTATTTTTACTCTGGCAAAAATCAGAAGCAGCCCTTGGACAACTGGGCATTCTACAACCTCGTGAATTCAGATAGGATTGCAATGGGCTCATTGCAATTCTGGACTTTCAGTCAAGCACCACCAACTACAGATAACATTTCTTACATGTTTCCGAGTCTCACCTTCTCCGTAGCCAGAGTCTCTCCTAAATGCCTGTGTTAGATCCTCAAGGATTCCTTTAAATAGTGTGGGAGCCCCACGTGTTTCAAGAAGGCACTATCTCAAATGAAAATTGCTTTTCATGTGAGAGCCCTGAGAAAACCCTGGGAGGGTTTTCAGATTGTTAATTTTCAAAAATTAATATAACTAGGTCTGCATCATTGTCTCATGGCTAACCATGACAGTTGCCTTTTGTGTCCTTTGGGTGACAAAATCACTTGAAATAATAGGATGAGTAATTATGAAAGGAAGCCTGTTTGCCTATTTCCTTGCCAACAGAAAGATTGTTTCCTGCCCTTCCTCATGTCTTGTCAAATCTATCTAGAGCAATGGGACAATTCATTTTCTTCCCCGGGAAATTACTCCAAAACTGTAACAATCTCAGCATTTACCCTACTTTCTGGTGTTCGGTATTTAATCTTCTACCGCTGTGCTGAAAAATTCTTCTACATTTTCTTTTTACCTTTCTCCATCAATTAATGAGAAAAGACATTGCATTCAAAAATGATTCACAGGGAGAGAACATTTCGGTGAAATCCTCCTGGGTGGGGTGTGAGGTTTCTGTTGCATCTTACATTCAAGATGGAAGAGAGATTTTGTGAATGCCCCTTTTTTTTATTCTAAAGTCATCTCCCTCATGGTCTGCAGCCTTCCTGGCTGTGCATGCTTCCTGAAAACCCCATGACATTCATGGCTGGGCTTTCAGGTAAGTGTGGGAAGATGAGGAAGCTGCTTACCATACTGCCAGGGCGTGTACATACCTGCTTTGCAGAGTGCTCGGCGCTTAGGATGGAGCTGAAATCTAATTCAGTTTCCATTTAAAGGTATTTTCCAAAACAAGACACACACACACACACACACACACACACACACCCTTCAAAATTTACACTTTTCTGAATTTTGCAAAGCAAAGGAATGCAGTTCTCCAGCCAAGGAATGTATAACAAAATGCATATACTAAAGTATGGTGTGCATTGTAATGCACGTAATAGTGAAAACAACATTTGAAATGCATTATATAAGGGGAAATAGCTTTGCAAAAATATGTTTATTAAAGGAAATTACAGACAAACTTGCGTATATAAGGGGGGAGCTCTAATTGGAGAACAGCCTTTACCAAAGGTGTCATGGGTTTTGAAGACACTTGAGCTCAGGACAAAAGGGAGAAACAAGCTAAGAGGAAGGCATGCTTGGCAAACCCTCACTGTAATCAACTCCCGCCTGGAAACCTATGTCCCCACTGCGGAAGGGCGTGTGGATCCAGAATTGGCCTCCACAATCACTTAGGGACCTACTGTTAAAACCATGTTTATAGAAGACAATCTTACTCGGCTACAAGTGATCGCCAAAGAAAGAAGAAGCTCCCAGGGGTGTTGTGAATGTGTCTGTCACTTCTACATCATTTACCGGTATATGTTTTCTGGTTGTAGATATTCATTGGATATGGTGACTATTCCACTGACAAAACAGGTGGCATATCTTTGGTCTCAAGTGAACTGTAGGTATGGGATTGCTTTGCCTATGTAAGAGTTAATTACGCCTCCCAAGCAATAATAAAGGCTGGTTTAGATTGGAAACTTGCTTGCTGCATGCGGAGTTGATTAAAAACCCAACCTTGCACATTGTGACTACAATACAGAAGACTCTGTATACACACGGACTCCATCTGGAGTCTATGGAACAACAAAAACTCCACTCCCACACAGCTGAGTTTTCATTTCACATAGCAGGCAATGGAAACACCCTCCTGGAACAAAGTTAGCAAGTTAGAATTACATTTTTTAATGCACAGCAGCAGGGCAAAATAATTTCACCCACTATGTATTTTCCTCCACCTCTTTCCATCCCAGATCTCGTATCACTAGGTTAAATTGAGCAGGTGTGTGTAATGAAGGTGTGGTTATATAGATAGGAATGTTGGATAATTTTAATAAACTACTAATAATCATGTTATCGTTCCTGAGCATTGCCCTCTGGAACAACAGAGAATGAATTTGCAGGTGATTTGTTACATCATTTCAAAACGCTGAAATTCCCTTTACAACAATTAAAGGTGAAATCCCCAAGGCTATGAGGATGTTGCAAATCTATAGCAGGCGCACAAACAAGTACAGTATATGGTATTGGCCAGAGGATTCAGACTCCTGAAAACCTCAGGTTCTTCCTTCCTTCCTTTTTTTAAAGCCAACTGCATGATTGTGAATATTGGTTTGAAACTGATTGAGGAGTGTCTGGTGACATCTCAGGTGCCAGAGGTTTCCAATGGCAGGAGTTAGGCTTGCATCCAAAGTTGTTGTTGTTTAGTCGTTTAGTCGTGTCCGACTCTTCGTGACCCCATGGACCAGAGCACGCCAGGCACTCCTGTCTTCCACTGCCTCCCACAGTTTGGTCAAACTCATGTTCATAGCTTCAAGAACACTGTCCAACCATCTCGCCCTCTGTCGTCCCCTTCTCCTTGTGCCCTCCCATCTTTCCCAACATCAGGGTCTTTTCCAGGGAGTCTTCTCTTCTCATGGGGTGGCCAAAGTATTGGAGCCTCAGCTTCAGGATCTGTCCTTCCAGTGAGCACTCAGAGCTGATTTCCTTAAGAATGGATAGGTTTGATCTTCTTGCAGTTTTGATCTTCTTGCAGTCCATGGGACTCTCAAGAGTCTCCTCCAGCACCATATGTATCCAGTGTAGCACTATGTAAACATCCCATCAACACAAGGATTTACACTTGCCCAACAGAACTACTCCACCCCTCTCCTCCACCTGCACCTGCACCCCACAACCTCCCCAAATCTTCTCTGGAGAGTTGGGGGAGGGACCCAGAACATGCCTGTAGGGAAAGTCTTGATGTGAAAGCATAAATTATTGCACTGATGAGAGAGTTACTTTGTGCTCTAAGTACTAAGTCTTCAATGTGCTGTACTGTTTCTTGGTTCTAACCATGACTATCAGAAGCAGAATAAATTGTGCAAAATGTGAGGGGGGAAATGAGGGAGGGGCCCCAAAATTCTTCTTTATGGAGACAAACAGTAATCCTTTAAATGTTCTTGTCTTCTATTGCAGCTGGTCAGCCTTGTCCTTAATGGTGGTTCTCGTGTTATACAGTTGTGAATGAGAGCAAAAACAGAGTGCTATGTCTGTGATCAAGAGTCGCATCTGTGAATTATTGTGTGCAGGTCTGCATTCCTGGTGTGGGGGAGCTGTGGCCCTTCAGACTTCAATTCCCATCAGCCCCAGCCAGCATGGTCAATGGTCAGGGATGATTGGGTTTGTAGTCTAGCAACATCTGGAAGGTTGCAGCTTTCCAAAGCCTTCTTAAAGAGCATACAACCCCTCAGATTTCCTCAAGCAATCCCCTAATGTCTTAAATTCCTCTTGGATTTAAAAAATGCATTTGGATTTTAGGAATGCTTCAAGGAAATGGTGCTTCAAGGAAAACTGTCCCTGGTGCTCCATGTTTGCTCTTTTGGATCATGGCCTATAAGTCTATTTCTGTCCATCTGCCATAGCTAGCCATCCATCCCAAAGTGTATGCTGCACAGCCCAGTATCATGATTACTATAGAAATGGTGATGTGTGTATATAATAGCTAATTTTTTTACTTGGCAGAGTCCTAGATAGCAGAAGCAAGTGCATATGTCCATATTTTACTCTGCAATTATACAACTGGATGAAATATACAAAAGCAAGTTATATTTAAGTCTTTGTGTGGGGAGGTTAATAGCCAATGCAAATATTATTCTCTGGAAATTCCAGGCAGATTTAAGGGCAAGGCAGGAATTTATCCTCTGAGCATCAAGTGCTGACTCACTGTTCTCCCGCCACTATGGTTTCCTACACATACACATTGAAAACATGATTAAAAGAACAGTACATATCCTTCTCTGACAGCTGTGATATTGGGACATAAAGCATGAGCAACATCCATGTGGTGGCCCGTATAAATTGCACCAGATGGGGGAAATGCTTGTCCGTTGTGATTGCCATGTGGAAAAGCTTGCATTCACCACACTTCTGAATACCCACATCTAAGCAACACTGGCTTAGTGGTAACGTTACACTTCTTCATGTGGTATATTGCAACAGATGGCTTGCCACATGTAGAGTGTCTAACTCTTGGGGGTGAGGCAGGCCTGCATGTGCTAAGCCAATGCAACCAGCTACAGCATGTAATTGCACATTTCCTGCCACCAAGCCAGACCATCCACATTTGATATCCTGCAACATAATCCAAGCTACAATCAGAAAGTACTGGGGGAAACCCACATGCTGATCGGATCCACAGAGAATATCTGTGAACCGCCCTGATATTCTGTGAACCGCCCTGAGACCCCCAGGTATAGGGCAGAATATAAATTCAATAAAGAATAATAATGATGTTCCATACACCCATTATACCCATTACATGGTGAAAAGCTTAAGCGTCTGGAAACCAGTTCCCCATTTTACAGATGGGAAACACTGAGACTAGTTCCAGGAACAATGAATGACTAAGATCACACAAAGACCTCAGACCAAGCACATCCCTGCATCATATTGCAAAGAAATTAAGAATGTAGACAACAGGGGATCCAGAACTCTTGCTGTCTTTTTAACACTCGCCCAACTTATTTGGGTGTGAGCCCCATTGAACACTGTGGATCTTACTATTGATTAGACAGCTGCAGGATTGTGCTGTAAGTATTCAAAAATAAGGGAGAGATGGCTAGCCAGGCAGCGCAAGAGGATTATGAGCTGAGGAGTAAATGTCAGCATTTTGCATAGCATGTGAATGCCTGCTTGGTGAAAAATGCCCCTTTCCTGGTTGGTTGCTAGGAATGGGTGATTCTGTCAATTTTAGTTTCTCTAGGTTTCTAATTTTTCCAGTTTTACATTCATTTCTCCACATTTCAACATCAGTTTGCTGTTTTAAAAAGTCCTCCTCAAAATTCACTTTAGTTTCCCCTAGCATGCACATTTTCGTTTGAAATTTTCCCAATATGCACAATTTTGCAAAGCAGTTTTCCCTAACAGAATGCATTGTTGCATGTTACTTTCACACATTATGTATTTTTTATGCTCACTGTATGCTACTATACGCATATTTGTATATACAGTATATATTGCTTGCCTGGAAAACTGCATTGCAAAATTCAGAAAAGTGCAAATTTTGAAGGGTGGCCGTGTTTCGCTTGGTGCATCGCTTCAGAAAGCAGAAACTGAGTAGGGGCATCTTTAATTATGAACCGGATTTGATTCCTCCCCATCCTTAGTGGTTGCAAGAGGCAGATTGTGAATCCCTGGAGGTCACGGATTTCTCCTGCAATTGGCAAAAATGCTTGCAGTCCTGAAATAAGTAATGAGTGGTGTGTATGAAATTGCAAGTACATTTGAGCCCTGTGTTAAAGACAACACAAAATCCATATTGCCCTTTGAAGGTTTATGGAAAGTCAGTGAATGTGCAGTTGCGGTGGTGTTTATCCTCCAGCACAGGAGTTCCCAGGATAACACAGATGTCATATGCAATTAAATTAATGTTGTGGGCACAGCTGCTTTGTCAAATAAAGTAAGATAAAAGGAAACAATTACCTAATTGAAGAGAATATTTTATTTACCTTGTTGGACAACTTACAGCATGTTGACACATCCAGTGCCAACGGGATTTTTTCTTACCCCCCCCCCTTATGTGTAAAGCCAGGTTTTGCTTCTACACATGAACTGCTGGGAAGCATTATCTAAAATGATGAAGTGAAGGAAGTGAGGCAGACAAGAACATTTTGCAAAGAAAACATTGCATGTCCCTCCCCTCCCCACTTCTCTTCCTCACCTTCTTCATAGCTTTCGTTTGATTGTTCTCAAGCTATTAAATGGAATTCGGGAAATTCAAACAGTCTTCTCTACTGTTCAGCTTGAATACCATAAACCATATCGCTTGGTAAAGAAAGCCATACTTCAGGACCCCACAATGAGGTATCTATTACCAGGAGCTGGAAGAAAATGTTCTTTTAATTGGCTACATTTATCTTTAATCCCTGTTTTGACAGAAAGTCTAGCATAACCATATATTACAAATACAAGTCCCTCTCAAACGCTGCTTCATTTTTATGTTTGACAGAGTCATTTAGAAAAAAAGAGAGAACGTTGACCTTTTGGAACCTGGAACGGGGGTTTGGGGCGAAGGAGAGAGAAATATCTGAATGTGATGTCATTGCAAGGGAGTTGTGTGGGTTTTAAAAAAAAAGACACAACGGTGGCATCTGTGTGCAAAGTACAAAACAATTCTTGAAATGGCTCCTTGAAAGTGGCAATAAAACACTAATAAGACCTTTGGGCCTTTTGCTGAGGCAGCTGCAAAAATCACGTTAAGTAATTTCTATAACTACTACAGTCATTATAAAACTGATTAAAGTTTACCTACATTTAATTCCTAGAGTGTTTGGAATGAGAACTGAGGAGCCAGATGCGTATGGATCTTGCATGATGGATATATTCCATCAAGCATAGCTGTTGTCATAGAAACAACAGGATAAACATGATCTTTAGTGTCTTATTTCTTCACAAAACAGTTCATTTATTTGTCGCTGCCAATCTAAGCAACGTTCACAGGAATATTCCTTTAAAGGTCATTTTCTCCTCACCCAGAACTCAAGTGTTTTGAACTCAGTGCAACATTTTAAGAACAGTTTAGCTTTATAGCTTGTCTTTAGATTGATGTAACAGCCAATCTCCCTCCTCCGCCTCTGCCTCCACCCAAAAGAGTCCTGCCGGAGCTTGCAATCATTTCGTTTCAATCAGATTGGCTTGCTCCTTCCTATCACACGGAAACAATAAACTGCAGTGGAATTTATGTAAATAAATAGAAGAACCGAGGCTTATTTCTCCCCGTCCTTGACGATGGAATGATGATGGGAAAGATATGGAAGAGAGATGGAAGAGAGAAGATCATTGTAAAAGCTGTGCAGAAATCATAGACCTCATCAGAAATTAGTGGACCTCTTACATATGGGGGCTTGTGTTCATTTTGCCCCAAATAAAAGTGGACATTGTAAACAGTAGCCAACAGTAGCTGCCATTATTTCCAAAGGGCTATTAGATTATCTGCCATTCAAGGACCTGCATTCGACAAGCGTGAGAACATGGGGTGCGCAGTGCATCACACAGTTCAGAGCAAAATCCACACAGGTTTAAAGGACTCATTTAACAGAAGATGGCTACAGCAGTACAGCATTCACTGGATGACACGGTGTTTCCGGGTTCTGAAATGAATCCTTCCATCAGGCCAGCCATTGACTGTGTGGTGTAGTGGTTAAGAGCGGTAGACTTGTAATCTGGGGAACTGGGTTTGCGTCTCCGCTCCTCCACATGCAGTTGCTGGGTGACCTTGGGCTAGTCACACTTCTCTGAAGTCTCTCAGCCCCACTCACCTCACAGAGTGTTTGTTGTGGGGGAGGAAGGGAAAGGAGATTATTAGCCACTTTGAGACTCCTTTGGGTAGTGATAAAGCGGGATATCAAATCCAAACTCCTCTTCTTCTTCTTCTTCTTCTTCTTCTTCTTCTTCTTCTTCTTCTTCTTCTTCTTCTTCTCCTTCTTCTTCTCCTTCTCCTCCTCCTCCTCCTCCTCCTCCTCCTCCTCCTCCTCTTTGGCCTCAAAGAGCAACAAAGGTTTCTAGATTCAGGTAGGTAGCCGTGTTGGTCTGACGCAGTTGAAATAAATTCATAAAAATTGTCCATAGCACCTTAGAGACCAATGAAGTTTGTCCTGGGTATAAGCTTTCGTGTGCATGCACACTTCTTCAGATACACTGAAACAGAAGTCACCAGACCCTTATATATTGTGAGAGGGTGGGGTGGGGTTTTTCCCCCCAGAAGGGTGGTAGGAAAACTACGGAGAGACCTGGTCTGAATAGAGATATTGGATTCTTGTCTCATTACATATGCTAAAGCTATTTTCGGTCATCTGCATACTATCCCTTGCTTTTCCCTTTAGGACTAATTGCAGTCGTTAACAGTCATCAACAGGTTTACCATACCCATTGGGTCAATCACCCATCTCCTACCACCCTTCGGGGGGGAACCCCACCCCACCCTCCCACTACGCTATATAATAAGGGTCGGGTGACTTCTGCTTTAGTGTATCTGAAGAAGTGTGCATGCACACGAAAGCTCATACCCAGAACATACCATACTTAGTTGGTCTCTAAGGTGCTACTGGACAATGGTTTCTAGGTCAGGCTGGAATATTGCAGGGTGTCAAGAAGTCTCCGCTGACTCACGAATCTTAGATCTCACACATGATTTCTGTCCCTCATTTTATGACTGCCTGTGGCCCAGCAATAGCAAGAAATGGGTGAAGAGGGCCAGCACCTTCCATTTTCCCCAGGATATAACAGGTTGCCATTTCCAGTTGCCAGAGCACCAGCATAATGCCCTCTCTGCAACCCTAACTGGATGAAAAGAGGGGCTTCCACGTCATGGACCAGCTGAAGTGTCTGGGAAATCACCAAGCAGGGCATGTCACAGAGCACAGGGCAGATGTATTTTTAAACCATCTGTGCCTGGAAATATATGCAAGGAAATGATGATTTATTTCCATTTTGTGAGCTTTGATTCTGTTGGCAGGGGTACCCAATGGCAGTGTTAGAAAGGGGCTAGTTCTTGTGATTTGTCATTCGCAGGAATCAAACTCCCCTTACTTTGTGATTAATACACACACACCAGTCACTTAGACATTATTGTGTGGCACAATAAACCTGCTATTCTCTCTGACATTGACCTCACACAGTGACATCATGCTATGTTCATATCCCAACATGTTGCAGGAACTCCTAGCTAATATTGCTGTTTGGAGCCACTGGAATAGAGCAGCATTTCCAGCAGAGCTTTAGGGCATCATGGACAAAGTGAGCTCTGGCTAAGGATGGACAAATCCAGCCATTTCAGCTTCTCTCCATTTCTCATTTTCCCGATCTTACGTTCAGCCCACGTCATTGTAAAACATTTTGCACCAGAGAAAAGTTGGCATGAAAATTCATATACATTTTCATATATTATTATTATTAGTTGTTAAATTTCTATACCGTCCCTCATCTGAGGATCATGGGGAGTTTACAATATAGAAACGTAAAAAATACAGACCATAGATTTTTAAATTATAAACACACACAATTTTGCCTACTATAAACATTTCTGCAAACAATTTCAGCTTAATAGAATGCATTTTTGTAGGTAATTTCCCCTAATATACACATTTTTTTATGCATTCTTTGGTGGGAGAACTGCACCACAAAATTCAAAGAGAGAATTTCAAAGGAGAATCGGATTTCAATCTGCATATTGGTTCAGGAAGTGCTAATTTAGGGAAAGTCGTGACAAAATGCTAACTAATGAATTTCTCCTCCATCTGTAACTCTGGAGATCTGGCTTCCACCGGTGTGCTCACATTGCAGTGTGAGCAACTCTGGGAAGCAGCAATTATTGTGAACTGCCATGAGATCTACAGATGAAGAGCAGTATACACATTTAATTAATAATAATAATAATAATAATAATAATAATAATAATAATAATATTCTGAACTGAGTCAATCAGCTGGGTCTTGCCACCATTTGATTTTCCGCAATGTGATGGGTGAGGGAGGGAATTGAAGGGGCAGCAGGACAGGCATAATCTCTTGGGCCATTCCTACATCGTGCAGCCGCTGAGGAATGGCAACACCTGCTCCTCTTGCATTTTTAGCTGGCTGGTGGGCATGTCAGCAAGATCATGATGCCCATGCATGACATCATCTGCAGACACCAGAGCTCACAGCTCTCCTGAAGAGAAGATTCAAAGGAGTCACAACCAGAGCACTGAATCCTACAGAGATCCAGCAGGCAGCCTCTCTGCCATGTGTAGCGGGTATGTTGGGCCAACGCAGGATCTTTTAATTACATAAGTAATTATCTTCTCTTGGCCCCACTGGCAGTTCTCTCTCGACACACTGATGTGACTCAGCATGCTCTTGGGGAATTAATACTCCAGCACGTGGCAACCTGGGAGAGGTGTGATTTCACTTGGGGGGGTTAATATAGAAAACAATTAATTGCTTTTGCTTTCCAGAGACAGTAGACTGAATTCCTCCCGACAGGCAGCAGAAATGCCGTAGGCAGAATCAAGTTGATTATTTAATATTTAAATGCTTTCTTTGTAACATTTTAACATTGCATACATTCTGTTAGATCTTATAAAGGCAGACTACTGCTGTTTACAAAAGCAATTCATTTTTTAAAACAACAACAACAACCCACAAGATTCCCTGTGCCAAAGTATGTAAAAAGCTGAGTCGCTACTACAAAGAATAGAAACAACGGACTCCCCCCCCCCTCTTTTTTATTCTTCCCTGAGGCAATTTTATCTTTTAAGAATGGTTTTCTCCCACTCTCTTCTCCAAATTTGCCATGAATTGAAATTCTCCAGGTGTTCTGTGAGCAATATAAATATTGAGAGAAGTTATTTCCTACCTGTAGTGCCGATGAAATTCTTTATTTTTAAACCAAACATGCCCGCTTTTGAAGAAGGAGGCAGCCACTCTCTGCTTCTTCAACAGGATATCAACATGAGCAAGGGAATGAAAACAGAGGTCAAAGCCGTTTCCAGAAAAGGGGGTCCATTTCTCCTGAAACATAAACATTTAATGCTGAAGGATGTCAAGAAGCTAATAAGAGCTGGTGTGGCCCAACCAATAGAGTGTGTATGAGACTTGGGGCAATTTTTGCCATGGACATTTAACAGTTGTTTTTTTCTCTCTAGAATGAATGACTGCTCTTCAAAGTCATCCCCCCCACACACATACCCAATTTGGATTATAAATGCAATAACTTCCAGTACCATTTTAAGCTACAGTTGTGCCTATGACCTTGGAGGACTGTGTTGAAATCCTTTTTTGGGGGAGTACATTCATCAGAGATTTCACCTTTTTGGGCTCCTTGATCACTGCAGATGGTGACAGCAGTCACGAAATTAAAAGACGCCTGCTTCTTGGGAGAAAAGCAATGACAAACCTAGACAGCATCTTAAAAAGCAGAGACATCACCTTGCCGACAAAGGTCCGTATAGTTAAAGCTATGGTTTTCCCAGTAGTGATGTATGGAAGTGAGAGCTGGACCATAAAGAAGGCTGATCGCCGAAGAATTGATGCTTTTGAATTGTGGTGCTGGAGGAGACTCTTGAGAGTCCCATGGACTGCAAGAAGATCAAACCTATCCATTCTTAAGGAAATCAGCCCTGAGTGCTCACTGGAAGGACAGATCATGAAGCTGAGGCTCCAATACTTTGGCCACCTCATGAGAAGAGAAGAATCCTTGGAAAAGACCCTGATGTTGAGAAAGATTGAGGGCACTAGGAGAAGGGGACGTCAGAAGACAAGATGGTTGGACAGTGTTCTCGAAGCTACGAACATGAGTTTGACCAAACTGCGGGAGGCAGTGGAAGACAGGAGTGCCTGGCGTGCTATGGTCCATGGGGTCACGAAGAGTCGGACACGACTAAACGACTAAACAACAACAACAACATTCATCAGAAAGTATTTTGCAATTCATATATATAATTTTTATTAATTTTTCTGTTTTACAATTTAAAATACTCATTTTACATCCTTAAGATATCAATGGTTCCCCTTCTTCTCTTTCCATGGTTCATTTTACATATCATAAATCCCTGCATATTTTACAAAAACTATATCATTCAGTATTCCATGATTGCATTCATCAAAACTTGTTTAGCCTGTTGAATTTATCTTAATGCTGCCAGCATTTTTCAGCTGTATACAATTGTTTCCCAATATATTCAATAAACGTTTTCCAATCTTCTTTAAATGTATGCTCTTCTTGTTTTTTTATTCTATATGTTAAGTCTGCAAGCTGCGCATATTCTGTCAACTTGACTTGCCATTCTTCTTTGGTTGGGACCTCGCTTGTTTTCCATTTGGGGGCTAACAAAACACAGTACTAGCATACATAAAGAACCTTTTTGACATCTGGGAATTTCAGTCTGAATTATCCCCAACAGAAAGGACCTTGGGATTTTTTGGGAAAGTACTTTTAAACTCCCCCCCCCAATTCATTATGGATCATTTCCCAATACTATTTTACACTTTTACAAGTCTACCGCATATGAAAGAACATTACCTCTTTACACCTCCAATTCAAATAAATGCAAAGAAGGTTTCTGATTACTATAAACCTAGTTCATAAGAACATAAGGAGAGCTCTGTTTAATCAGGCCAAAGGCCCTTTTGGTCCAGAATCCTGTACTTATAGTGGTCAACCAATGCCTATGTGAATCCCACAAGCAGGACATGAGAGCCACAGCACTCTCCTCAGCAACTGGTATTTAGATGCATGACACCTCTGATCCTGGAGCGATTTAATCCAACCCCTGAGTCAAATCAGCATGACTGAGAGTTTTTCAGCTTGCTCAAGTGCGTGTGGGATTTCTATGTCCTCACCTGCACTACGCATTTTAAACAGGATCAGGCTACTTAGAGCAGGGGTAGGCAACCTCAGGCCCGTGGGCCGGATGCGGCCCAATCGCCTTCTCAATCCGGCCCACGGACGGTCCTGGAATCAGCGTGTTTTTACATGAATAGAATGTGTCCTTTTATTTAAAATGCATCTCTGGGTTATTTGTGGGTCCTGCCTGGTGAGTAGAAGGTGTGCTTTTATTTAAAATGCATCTCTGGGTTATTTGTGGGGCATAGGAATTCGTTCATATATATTTTTCGAAATATAGTCCGGCCCACCACATGGTGTGAGGGACAGTAGACCGGCCCACGGCTGAAAAAGGTTGCTGACCCCTGACTTAGAGTCATGGCTTTACCCCAACGAATCCTGGGGACTGTAGTTAGATGAGGGTGCTGAGCCCTCAGAGGGCTACATTTCCCAGAATTCCCTGGGAAGAGGGATTGATTATTAAACCACTCTGGGAACCATAGCTGCCAAGTTCTCCCTTTTTTTAAGGGAAATTCCCTTATGCTGAATAGGCTTCCTCGCGAGAAAAGGAAAAACTTGGCAGCTATGCTGGGAACTACAACTCTGTGGAAAGAATAAGGGGAAGTCTGGTGGTTTTGTGTGTCTTTTTAAACTCAGGCGTGAATTTGTTTATTTTTCACTCAGCCTGCTTCACTCACTCAAGCCCAGTATCAGATTAAAGGCCATGAGGGCTGTTCCACTGCCAAAGGGTGCCAAGCCAAGGAAGCGCAAAATTGAGAAGATCCATAATTGAGAAGATCCATTTGGGGGCACTAAATCTTGGTGTCACACAGAGCTCCATGTTATGAAAGACATAAGTGTGCCCATGGTGGGTTGGCAAATCATTTGGTGCCCCAGGCCCTGAGACTACCAGTGTGTCCAGTAATGCCATGGCGGAGGTATTGGCACCAGCAGGAGAGGGGGAAGCCACCCCAGCTTCTGATTTGGTCCCGGAATGTCCCTACTTCCCCTGCCAGTGCTGCCTCTGCCAAGTTTAGGGAGCAGGATAAGCCAGCAGCGCGCTTGTCTTGAGATGGGTTATTGTTAATAGTGTTATGAGGTGGGTTGTTGTTAATATTTCCATTTTACAAAAGGCTGAAGGAGAGCAGCTTGCCTGAGGTAATCCATTCCTCTATTGTGGCCTCTGAAATATTTGAAAGGAATTTTTTTTTTTTTACTTGAAGACTGTGGTACACAGACTGCACTGGGAGGACTTTGAGGCAGAGAGCAAATTCATTCTCCCCATGGTTGCAGTCATTTAGCTTCCTGTCAGATTTAACTGTCAGATTACATAAACTCCCCCCCCCAGTCTGTTTAGTTAATTCCTTTTCCAGCAATTTACACTACACAACACATGTGTAGAGGCAAGAATTACACCTGGAGAATATATGAGAAAATGACTTCTTTTTTTAAATAATTGGTCTGCTGAGAAATTTCTTGTTGATGTGTCAGCAGCAGTACGAAATATGGCAACATCTGATGAAATCCAACATAACGGTCCAATTGCAATCAATGCATTCTTGGGCAAACTGAATTAATTGACCGGGAGAGAATTGTATGATTGCCTCAACCCCCAAATGCTTCCTTAACGTTTCTTGACCTTGAACCGAAGGGGAAAGTTACGGCGAAGTTTTCAGTTTGTGTTTCTTCGAGGCGAAGGGTTTTCTGTAACCCAAACATGGTTTTGGAATGGAAAGCGAAAGAGCTTGCTGATAAATGTTTCAACACCATCCTTTATTAAAACAAGTTATTTCGGTTGTTTACTGTGTGGTTGGGCCATGATGAAAAGCAGAGCTTCACCAATACATTTTTGGGCAAATTCTTTACCTTTCTGTTTACAAAAGAAAGTGAAGTACCTCCCCGTGGTCTTTGTCACACAGCACTAGCAGCCAACAATCCTCACTGTCAACTGCTTAAGGTTTCACTTCCTAATTAACTTTTCCAGGGAGCATAAGAGCTGTCTAAAAACACAACGTTCTCACATTTAACCTCCTGCCATTCCGTTCTATTCATCCGCAGTCACATGACAGTGAGCAGGGACTGGGGGAAAATACCAAAGCCCTGGACTAGGGTCTCTGCAATCCAAAGCATAAAAGGTGTAATCTGAGAAGGCTTACTATATGACAAATTGGTCATCTCCTTTATTTAAAGGGCTTTTAAAAGGATGCCCTCTTTGCGGTAACTGTGCTACCAAAAAATCCACCCCAAAGAAACAGAAATATATACGGATGCTGGAATTATGCTGAAAAAGAAACTTCTTTCTTTTCTTTTTTTTTTGCTAGATTATTAACTCCTTAAAAGATACGGCAAGTTATGAAATTATGTCTCTGACTCCCTCTCTTCATATACATTGTTGAGTCACTATCCTTACAAACAGGCATGTAAGGTAAAGGTAAAGGTAAAGGGGCCCCTGATCATCAGGTCCAGTCGTGTCCGACTCTGGGGTTGCGGCGCTCATCTCACTCTATAGGCCGAGGGAGCCGGCGTTTGTCCGCAGACAGCTTCCGGGTCATGTGGCCAGCATGACAAAGCTGCTTCTGGCGAACCAGAGCAGCGCACGGAAACACCGTTTACCTTCCCGCTTGGAGCGGTCCCTATTTATCTACTTGCACTTTGATGTGCTTTCAAACTGCTAGGTGGGCAGGAGCTGGGACCAAGCAACGGGAGCTCACCCCGTCACAGGGATTCGAACTGCCAATCTTCTGATCAGCAAGCCCTAGACTCTGTGGTTTAACCCACAGCGCCACCTGGGTCCCTTACAAACTATCCTTACAAACAGGCATGTAAGGTAGGCCAGTATTAATATTCTCATGTTGCAAATGGAAGGGTCAGTCAGAAAAGGCACCACACAATATTTATATGTTTATCTCCTCATTCACCTACAAAAGCTTGATCACCTCTGTGTCTTTCTCAGAGCTGTATAAAGGCTTGGGGGGTCTACAGATATTTTTAAGCATGCCTTGAAGATTTGAGATCACGCCCACTTGAAAAATAAATATTTTTTGAGGCAATCCAGACCCCTCGCCTGGGTGGACCTTGGATAATGGTTGCAAATGGAGTTGACTGGTGGGGCAATAGCAGTGCTGCAGAAAGAACCCAAGTCCAACCTCGCTATCAGAGACTTCTACAATTTGAATGGCAGCCCCCGTGATTCTGGCAGTAAATGATGTTTCTGACCATGCTCAGACTGTCATTTTCTGCCCAAATCATGGGAGTTGCATGCCTTAAGATCCCATGGAGCCTAAGGCTTTAAGTAGTTACCGGTATTTCTGTTTCCTCCATCTTCCATGTGATGTTTGAATATGGCTATCATATTTCCTCTCAGTCTCCTCTTTCCTGGCCTGGGAGGGCAGGCCTTGACTGACTCAGAAATAGAACATCTTGCATGCAGAAGGTTCCAGGTTCAATCCCTGGCATCTCCAGAAAGGGCAAAGAGAAACCTTCTGTCTGAAAACCCAAGATTCACTGCTAGTCAGTGTAGGCAACCTAAGGCCCGTGGGATGGATGCGGCTCAATCGCCTTCTCAATCCAGCCCACGATGGTCTGGGAATCAGTGTGTTTTTACATGAGTAGAATGTGTCCTTTTATTTAAAATGCATCCCTGGGTTATTTGTGGAGCATAGGAATTCTTTCATTTTTTCCTCAAAAATATAGTCTGGCCCACAGCTAAAAAAGGTTGCTGACCCCTGGTGTAGACAATATTGAGCGAGATGAACCAATGTATAAGGCTACTCTCTGTGTTCCTATGACTCCAGCTAAAAACACTGTTCAGGGTGTCTAGAGATCATCATGGTGCAATATGGTTGAAGGGCTTTTGCTGGGGCAAGATTTCATTTTGGAGAATTATTATTTTTTACCTGTTTATCTGGGTTAAGTTCTTGTATTTTTGTTGTTACAAATTACCACTGGGTTGTTTCATTTTATTGCATATTTGCCAATATGAGAAGTTTACATCAGTTCATTGTATATATCAGTGATGGTGAACTTTTTAGAGACCAAGTGCCCAAGCTGCAAGCCAAAACCCACTTATTTATCGCAAAGCACCAACGCGGCAATTTAATCTGAATACTGAGGTTTTAGTTTAGAAAAAAACAACTCATACATTAACATATTTTGTCTTAAAAGAAAAACACAATAACAGAGCTTTCATTGATACAAACATATTTTTTATGGAATGGCAAAAGTTTGCATTTGGCATGCTTTTGAACAATTAATCTGAAGCCTCAACCTTGCAGGAGGAGGAGGAGGAGGAGGAGGAGGGGGAGGAGGAGGAGGAGGAGGAGGAGGAGGAGGAGGAGGAGGAGGAGGAGGAAGGCAGCTGCTTGGCCCACCAAGGCAGCAACGCGGCTCTGAGCACGTGCAGAGCACTGTGCCCTCCCCACCCACAGCAGAGGCTCCTCAGGGGAAAATGCGTGGCCTGGGGGTTGTGGCTCCATTTTGCACCCCCCCGATGTCCCATCCAAGGCGCTTCTACTCAGACACAAGTCCCATGATCCATGCCTAGCCTCTGAAAACAACAGGAGCGCCTGCTTGGGGATAGCATCATGTATCCGAATGGGACCAAATGCCCTTCCCTTTGCGCCTCCCTGGCCACGAGGGCGCCTTTTCAGTCTGGGCATCCTGCATGGAGTGGCTGAACAAAAGGAGCCCTAAAGGTTTGGGGATTTTGGCTCTTTACTGTCCTGCTCGTGCAGCCAAAGAACTTGGGCCAACGAATAGCTGCAACCCCCATTTTGCAGAGAGTTGGTGCCCTGACAGGTATCACATCCTGCTCCTGCCGCGCAGTTTCCTGCCCCTATCCGCCATGCACATGGCTCTCCGGCTGCCCAAGTTGAGCTGAGGACCTTGCCTTCTGCCGGCTCCATGCTGGGGTGGATGGCGTGCGTGCCCACAGAGAGGACTGTGAGTGCCCCCTTTGTGCTATGTGCCATAGCTTCACCACCACTGGTATATATGGCTATTTACATTTTGTTGTTTGGTGACTGTTAAATGAATGATGTAAAATATTTTGATGCTGTGAACCGCCTTGAGCATGGTTTATTTGGGGAAGGCGATGCGCAAACAGGTGACAGTGTTGTTGACAGATGTTTATTTAAAGTGGATGTTCCAATGCTATGGCGACCTGGAAATAAATTGTAAAGTAAAGCCATGTTTGCTGAAAGCACTAAAAAAAGACATGATTTAAAAAAAAAATTAAATAGGAATCAGAAATGAATGCTAAACGGTTGTGCAACTTACAGAACCATGTTTGGATTAGTTGGTAACTTCTTGCAAATATAATACCTGCTGTTTTTGTAAACCGCTTTGGGGGTTTCTTTTTACAATCATGCATAGAATATACATTTTATGAGATGAAATGAATAAACACCCCAGTCTTTATTTCCCAGAGTGGTAGAGATGGTCATGGTTTTTGCCATTAAAAATCCTTAGAAGAGAAGGTAAAAAGTTCAGAACTGGGCATGTCTCCAATGTAGCACACACAGCTGAAAAGAAATTGACACTCCAGGGTGTTGAATGATGTCCGCTGACTTCTTCCTGCCACCCAGGTCAAACAGAACACCCAGACAGGAATTCCAGCAGGGCTTATCACAATCAGATCTGCTCCAGCTTAGGAGGGAGAATGTCCACCTTTGCAAGGCAGGGCTCTGCCAGTAGCTAGGATTAGCGCACAAAGCCATTTGCTGGGAAAGGCAGTTCATTAGTGTTTACTAACAATCATCCATGATCCCTTTCAACCAGGGAAATGAGGGACAAAAGTGAAATTAGGTCACTCGGATAACAAGAGGGTCTTGCTATTGAAGTTAAATCACATTCTGGAGGGATTTTCTTCCTGTTATTGCTCGAAAAGAGTCGCTCAAGCCTGGTGACATCTAGCTGGCTGCTCCCAACATCAGCACTGGTTTAAAGAAGAGGCAATGACACTAAGAACTGGCAACCGTTAATCTTCCTGGAGGTTTTCTGGTCCCCTTGCCAGGTCATCTGTAACTGACAGTGACGGTAAAAGAATAAAATGTCCGGTGATTATGAACAACCCACCATGCATTACATTGCAGGACACAACTGTGTTCTAAGGAAACAGGGGAGACGAGGGGAAAGAACCCTGTAGGAAACAGGATGAAGGCATTATTATCTCTGCACAATGTCTTCTTCTGCACTTTGAACAGCTGAAGAGATGAAGCCAAATAATCTGCCCTCAGGAGAAGCAGCCTGCTGCAACTCTTCACGAGTCCCTGCCCTGAGCTTCCTGTTGTGGCTTGAAGAGTCTTGTTGGTGTAATGCTGCACTGATTTTTATATGTAATGCTGCACTGCCTTCTCCTTAAAGGCAGTAGGTCAGGGGCCCATCTTGAGCCTGCCTTGGGCACTGGGACCTTGGAAGCTTCCCAAGGATGCCAGCTGCTGGACTTGACAGTTATTGCCCAGAAGATCAGCCTAATTACTTGTCCTCTAAAAATTCAATGGTTTTCATTCTTCTCCAGATAGAATGGAAATTGTAGTCTCCTTCATGCATTTATTTCCAGGACGCCTCAAAGACCACATTGCAACAAGCTATTCCGAAGAGGTGTCTGTGGCTTTTGCTAACTCTTGATTATTCCACCATTCTTTTTGGGGATGAAAACTGGCAAATTTGTGAGGAAACAAGGCAATTGGAAGCATTAAGGGGATGGCATTGCGGACAACTCTAATTATGCCTTTGCTCCCACAAATTGAATCCCATGCCAAAAAAAGAAAAAGAAAATCAGTGCCCTTGCATCTTTACTGAGATGATGGTCTCCAGCACAAACCTAGCATTAGCCAATTTCAGAGTACAGTAATTACTGTGTTTTTAAGATTAGTACTGAATGAAGTAAAGTTAAGTATGATCCCTCAATATTAATTGTTTAGTAGCGTAATTTGGCATCCTTTAGGAACAGAAAAGCCATAAAAGAATCAATAGTTTTAGAAATGCAATACGGTAATTAAGCTTATGCATTTCAGGAAATATTTCCCATTTTGGAAGATGGAACTATTTCTGCATCTTTTAAAAAAGAAACTGCATTGACGGCGCCTTGTAAAGAGATGACGCGTTGATGCATTGATCTCCATGCCTTTGCAACTTGAATAACTGGTTTCTTTCAGGCACCTAACACTGGAATGCTCACATTGAGAGCAGTGCTGTTAAGATGCTTCAGCGGATGCAGAACGCAGCTCTGATCTGCTAAACAATATAGGACTATAAAAACACATGTGGCCTGCAACAAAATGTTGCAACGTGGACTGCTCCTGTTCAGGCTTCCACTTACAGGATGATCCTTTCCATTATAGCCAGCACACCTGCAACCTGATGGTACCTCCTTCTTGGGCACAGATGGTGCTGTTTTGGCTGCGTGTGGATCCACACATGATTCCACACAGGAACGACCACTTGGAGGAGCGCAGAAAGAAGGAACGCCATGGTGCACCTGCATCAACACAACCTAACGCTTTCCTCTGCCCCTAGCTGCAACAGAACATGCCTCTCCTGTTTCTGTTTCTTCAGCCACAGCAGGAGCTATAACTCTGCTATGGTTTGACTTCATCCCCAAAGGCGCACTCTTCCATGGTCTCCTGAGACAGACGGGTGTCAACCAGCCAACCAACCAAGAATCCACACTTGAAGAATTGACTTTGCTGTTTATATGTGTGATGCGATATGATAACGGCAGCAGGGAACACTGAATGGGCACTACGCTTTTAGGGAACAACTCTTGGGCTCTGTACACAGTCCCATTTACTCTGCACCCAGTGCAAACTCCCTACATTGGTTTGGGAAGCGGTGTACACATGACATTAACCACAATCCATACCCATCCTGTATTGATCCTGCCGCTTCTTAAGAAATACTGAGTTATCTGCATCCCCCTGCCACAAATCAGCTCTGATCTGAACTGAGAAAAAGAAAAACTCAGCTGCATTTTTAAGCCAGTAATGGACAAACAGCCTTTGTGTAGGAATTGTCTCTTCCCTGTATGGCCCCATGGCACCTTTGGAAGCCAAGGTGGACCCTTTGCTGAAGGAGGCGCTTTGATGCTTGTTAGTACATTAAATGAAGTTCTCTATGACCTGCAGATTTTCTCTGCGCAGGCCAGTAGGTTCTGATACACAAAGTTTCCAACTTTCCATAAATGTTGTTAAGACAAACAGGAATAACCGAGACTGTAGTTTGTTAAGGGTGCTGGGAATTGTAGGTCTAGGGGGTAAACTACGGTTTCCATGATTCTTTTGGGAAGCAATGCTTGTTAACATGTTATGAGTGTGTTTTAAGTGTATGGTTTGGATGTCACAGGATAGATAACAGTGAGTTTCTGGAATTCATGTGTATAATGTTTTTATAAAACAACAATAACCTTTAATGCTTTATTGTTGTTGTAAGCTGCCCACTAAATTTAAAATGTATTTTCAAATGTGCATCAAGTTATGAATTAATGGGATGCCCAAGAATAAGCAATGTAGGAAAGAAAATAGATAGTTTGCATTTTTTAAGCCTAATGGTAAAATGTCTATTTTAAAAATATTTTTAATAATAATAATGATAATAATAATAAATTTTTATTCATACCCCGCCCTCCCCAGTCAAAACCGGGCTCAGGGCGGCTCACACCAATAAAATTACAATAAAACATGAAAAGCAATTGATTAAAATACAGATTAAAATACAGTATAAAAAATTTAAAATGCAGCCTGATTTTAAGTAGTCCATAAATCTTTTTGTAAAAGAGAGACCCACAGAGCTTTCTTGTGACCACAAAACTTGTCATAATTTATAGAAAACAAAGCTCTAAAATTTAATTTTCACAGATGCAGGTTCTGACTGTGCCACACAGAGCACCTGCCGAAGAGGGGAAGGAACATATATTTTAATGGTTTTAAAAGGAAGGAATACATTCCATTTCAATACTGAAGTATCAGGAAGAGGAAGAAGCACAAAAATAAAATTAATATGATATGCAAATATATTTATTGGCAGTGGCAATAGCTTGGTGTTACAAGATCATTTCGCAAAGAAAATAAAGTGTCTTCTGTGGTTGAACAGAAGTGGTTTCTGTTGCATAGCATGCCTAAACACAGAAGCTAAGAGCAAGCAAAATTGCCCTTTTTAGTAGAATCCCTTAGCTCATTGAAAATCCTCAGCCCTTTTAGCACTCTTACCTCAGGAATGCAGATTACAAGCAGCAAACGGAAAGTAATCCACAAATAGCTTTGGAATTATGTTCAAAAAATTGTCCTTTCAAGTTTTTTGTGTTTGGTTTGTGTTTTAAGTCAGGGGTGTGTGTGTTGGGATACAAAATAGCTTAAGGAACACTTTGCAACTGGACCTAAGCAGTATGAAAGGGGGAAGGCTGCACCCACTCATTTTACAACCATCCATCGGCTTCTTCTAGAATGAAAGCTGGTCACAAAAACGGAGTTCTCTCTGACAGGCCTGGCCATCTAAGATTAAAAGAAAAGGATGGCCTAATTCCTATAGCAGAGGACGGGTCAGTACAGGTGGGTCTCCATCGCTCCCTGTCTTCCTAACACTGCAGGCCACTGCCAATTACTGAGAGCAGTAGGGAACTTGGCGTGTGGCTGTGCATGGCTATCTAGCCAATCCCCACCTATGCTGCTGCTGCAACTGAGCTCCATCAACCACTACTGACTGATTCAGATGCAATGGCAAACCACAGTTTTCTGTTATGTGTAGAATTCCCATTCATGGGTTGGCTTGGCCCAGTAGATGGGAGTCACTTGGTGGAAAGCTAGAAGGATGGAGCTAAGCTTTGATCTGCTCGGGAAATTTAATAATATTTATGTGGTCATCGCTTGGTTAATTACCAAAGGGATGTGTACAGTGGTACCTCGGTTTACAAACACAATTGGTTCCGGAAGTCTGTACTTAACCTGAAGCGTACTTAACCTGAAGCGAACTTTCCCATTGAAAGTAATGGAAAGTTGATTAATCTGTTCCAGACGGGTCTGCGGAGTACTTAAACTGAAAATACTCAAACCGAGGCGTACTTAAACCGAGGTACGACTGTATTGGCATCTTGTGGAAGACAATTGTTCTCTTGAGGAGATTTAGGTTGTGTACAACAATGCTCCTTGCATGCCTAGAGATCCTGTGGGGCCTGAGGCCTTTAAGTAGTTATGTCTGTTTCCTATGTATCTGTTCCATACTATAATAGTTCCGTATGTCTAGACAGCACTAGGTGGTGATGGTAACCTTCTAGATAAAGTTCTGTGAGAGGTTCCATGGTGACGTGCATTGCAGGGAGTTTCCACTAGTCTTAGACTGCTTATCATACATTAATTTGAACTTCATTTTGGTGGGAATCCATAAATATCCCAAACACCAGATGTGACATAAATACTAGGTGTGGCTTTTGCAGCCCCAAAACTATGTACTGTATATTCCTGCGTATAAGGCTACTTTTTAACCCAGGAAAATCTTCTCAAAAGTGTTGGGAGATTGCAACAAATGCTAACAAAAAGTCTGGGGTCTTCTTATACGCCGGGTCGTATTTCTTATACGGCGAGTATATCCCAAACTCTATATTTTAACTGGAAAGGTTGGGGGTCGTCTTATATGCCCAGTCATCTTAAACACCGGAATATACCCCAAGAACAGGGGTCCATTCATTGTCAGTTAAGAGGTTCTCCAGCAACCAGAAGAGATAAGAGAATTGCAATGCTTTGTAGCTTTCTTTGAGCTATTTAATGAAATCTTTAGCATTCACTTTAGCATTCACAATGAACACACATAATCCAAAAAGAACATTTGCCCCTTGGCAAAACAGGTATTTTACATGTGTCTAATGTTTGAAGCTACCAACATGAGTTTGACCCAACTGCGGGAGGGAGGCAGTGGAAGACAGAAGTGCCTGGCGTGCTCTGGTCCATGGGGTCACGAAGAGTCGGACACAACTAATGACTAAACAACAACAATGGTTTTTAAGATGTTTTTAATAGTATTGTGTTGTTGTTTTGTTTTAGTAGAACAAAATCATCATAGAAAACAAGTATGAAATATTTCAAGTTGCATTTGCAAGTTGTCATACACACCGGAGAGGGGACAAGGCTATCTTCTCCTGGTGCACATTTCCTGATTTGTTACTTAACTGGTTCCTATCTGACTGTATCCCTGGCTCAGTAAAGTCCTTGTTCCAAGCACAGGGGTTTATCTGACCTCAATGCCTGATTAGTAAAATACTTTTCCCAGACACAGGAGAAGTAAGATCCCGACCTAGGGCACTCCTAAGTAACCAGTGACCTTCACTATAGATGTTACTCCTATAGATAGTAATCGCTTTGATACCACAAACAGCTAAATCCCTTTATTACTTTTCTCTTCTTCCATAGAATTTGCAGGATAATTCTAAAGTTACATGCTTAAAGGAGCCGAGGAGAAAATACAGCTGCTGGTGCTATTGACTTTTTGAAGAACAGAATCAAAATTAGCAAGGTGTATCTGAATACGGATTCAGTTTAAGAAATCTTTTTTTATATAGGCATACAAGTAAACATTTAAAAATTTGATGTTATGCCTTTTTCTACTCCACTCCTCCTTTTAAAGGATAAATTAATGCGATGATACAATAGGAAGGTTTCCTTTTTGGCCAATGTGAGATTTTTCTACTTAAGGGTATTCAGGACTTAGGAAGAGCAACATAAACCCAATGTTCTAGTTCACCACATAATGGAAAATATATGCTAGGAAAATTAAGGCTGTCGTTCCAGTGCCATGATCCACTATGGTTTCCACTGCATATTTACTTGTTTTTCACACCATGGTTCTTCCACATAGGCTTCTGAAGGGGTTCTAGAAGCCTTGATATTTCAGAAGATGGATGGTTTGTGGTCTCGTTGATGTGGCTCCAAAGAGGTTGCAGTCATTTGTTGCTTTTCCTGAAAACTTAAGAACCGCAAGCTGCTGGATCATTCTGTATTTGTATCTGGGAAGTACTAAACCACATCCCTGATTTTTATCCAATCCACTTTTACAGTAATTGAAACCCACAGTAAAAATGTGGTGTTCATTAGAGTCTTGACTGAGCCTGCAGTTTTCCACTAATTAAGTGCAACGTGTTCCTTCACTCTCTCTGTCTCTTAAGCGGCTCTAGTGTAGAAAAGCTCCAATAATCTTCTTGTCTTTAAAAATGTTTCTTAAAACCAGATATGGACACAAAAACAATGCCACTTTTTGGCCTCTGTGAGCAGCAGGAGCCATTTCTGCTGCAACCATTATAGGTTTCCTACAGTCAAATCACAAACTATCTGTGTTAGGGCAGGTTCATTGAATGTGATGCAATTCACATCATTCCTGATAACTGGCCATGCTGGCTGTAGCTGGAGTCCATCCCCATCTGGAAAGTACCACTTCTAAACGTTATGTAAGGACATAGGTATTACCCAAATGACATGGAAGGTGCACCAGCCACATAGAAGGCAATGGCAGGACACATAATCTTTTCTCCCCAACTCCTTCTCCTTGGCAGAGGAAACACCGTGTCTCTGTAGGCAAAGCTGGTGCGTATGTCTCAATACAGCCACAGGAAAATAAGAAGCTGCCATATACTAGGTCAGACTGTTTCACCTATCTAGTCAAGTATTTTCTTCTGACAGTGGCCTTTTGCATTACCTAGTGCACTATCTAACCCAGTGTTTCTCAACCTTTTTTGGGCCAAGGCACACTTGTTCCATGAAAAAAATCACGAGGCACACCACCATTTAAAAAGTTTAAAAATTTAACTCTGTGCCGCCCTATATTGACTATATAATTATGACTGTAAGAAACACTTGCCAATTGCTGTGTTGGTTGCAATCTCCTGTAATAAGGCTTCACAAGCCGCTGATTTCTCTGCCAGCACAATCCTTTGCTCAGCAAGTTTCAGGTTGAGCTCATCCAGCCAGCTTCTTTAAGTTTGTCTAAAACCACCCTCCCGTGGTGGTGGCTGTTGAGAGCTGCGCTCGCCCCGTGTCGTGACCCAGCCGGCTTCCTTTCCGGTGGGTCAGTGCTGGCTATTGGCGGCCACCAGGCACGTGACAATGCAAATCGCCCTTCTCGTCGCTGCACGTCGCGGCACACCAGCCAGCGTCTCACGGCACACTAGTGTGCCGCGGAACAGCGGTTGAGAAACGCTGATCTAACCACTTCCTAAGTGGAGACACCAGGGATTGACTCTGAGACCTTCTGTATGCAATGCATGTGCCCAGCCACCAGAGCTGGCTCTGCCATGAGCCCAACTGAGGTGGACCGCTTCAGCGGCAGATTTCAGAGGAATAGCAGATCAGGGTCCTAGAGCTCACCTGGTCCCACCCTTCCTGACTGGCTACCTGCTTGGTGTTTAGTTGTGTTTTATATTATGTTGGAAGCCGCTCAGAGTGGCTGTGGCAACCCAGTCAGATAGGTGGGTAGGTATAAACAAACAAACATTATAGGTATAAACAAACAAACATTATTATTATTATTACTATTACTATTTTCTGTGATAAAAAAAGTGATGGGGAAACGCACTGGATAGGGAGGGATAAAAGCCACTTTGATGCAGCATCTAACCTCCCTGCAAACAAATCAGAATAAATGCTCATTAAATGTTCAAGGTTGTCTTGTTGCTTATTGATTTATTTTATTTTATGCATATTATGGTGAGCATTTTAGGTTGTTTTTACTCTTGCTTTTATATTTGTTCTTAATGTTAGTTTTCGTAAGCTGCTCCGAGTTTACCTTTTGATGGGCAGGGGGCATACAAACAAAACAGGATAAATGATTAATAAACATCTTGTCCAGAAGTCCCCAGTGGGTTGATAATATGGAGCTAGATGGACCAACGGGATTATCAACAGACAGCAACTACCCAGAGTTCCAGACAGCTAGTATAGCCATGGGCAACTCTGTCACTCTTGGTTTCTCATTTTTCCAATCTAAAGTTCAGATCTCCACATTTACACTTCAGCCTGCAAGTCCACATGAAAACTCTCCAGCATTTTAGTGCAAACTTCTAATATACACATTTGTGTGCAATTTTGCCTAATGGGCACATTTCTGCAAAACGATTTCCGCCTAACGCAATTTTGTCTGCTATTTTTGCAAATGCGTGCTGTGAGGGACGAGGGATACAGGGAAGTCCCTCCCATCTTAAGTTCCAGCCCATCCCCAAGCGCGGGAGAGAGTAAGGAGAGCTCTGCCTCCAGCGGAGAGTCAGGAAGTGGTGTCCGAGGCTCAGGCAAGGTTGTGGAGCCCAGGCCGCAGGTGGGACAGGAAGTTGGACGCGCAGGGGGGAGGCCAATTCCCCCAACTCCCGAATTGCGACGCAAACGTAGGGGGAAGAGGTTGGGTCTGCCAAAGCTGTGGTGCTGGAAGAAAACGCGCCAATCGCCATTCGGGAGTTCAGACACCTCACCTTAAGGATGCATTTTTACTGCTCTGAACACTGTAAATAATCAGCACTTAATAAAAACCTTAAAAGACCATGCTGGAGTCGTTACTCTAGAGTAGCCATACCAGGCCCTCTGACAGCAACTCCCGAATCTTTTTTTTGGCTACTTTGGAGTGCAGCGATGAGCGCTCAAGAGGCTGAGCATTGGAGGCTGGAGGCCGAAGCAGCGAAGCAGGAGCTGCAGAACCTCACAGCGCACGCACAGCAGCAATTGCATGCCGCTCAGGAGGAAGCGCGAGGGGCGCAGGAGGAGCTGAACAAGCTGGTGGACCAGGTGAGGACAAAAGAGGAGACTGAGAAACAGCTAAGGGTGATGGTTTTGGACCTACAGAAAAAGTTGGAAGAGGAGAAAGCCGCTAGAGGTGGGGGGGTGCCCCAGCCGCAGCTAGTCCAAGTGAGAAGGGGACAGAGCCTAGTCACCAAGTTTAGCGGCGACCCTAGGGAGTACCTAGGATTTGAGACAGAAATAAATTATGCGCTGGAATTGCATGCAGCAGAATTCCCAGATGACGCGCACAGAGTCTCCTTTATCATAGAGCATTTGACGGGGGCCGCCCGAGAATGGGTAAGACCGCTCATCGCGCAAAAAAATCCTTGCATGAAGAACGCAAAATTATTTCTAGAAGCTTTAAAAATAATGTACGCTAGTGACAGTGAAATGGAGGCCACTAAAGAGGAGCTTCATAACTTAACACAAGGAAAATCGACAGTTAGGGACTACTGGGCGAGATTCACCATGCTGGTGCACAAACTGGGGTGGGATCTGCAAAGTGAGCCAGTGAAATCAGCCTTCTACATGGGTTTGCACGCAGACGTTAAGGATGAGCTGGCAAGAGGTCCCAAACCGCGAACTATGGATGAGTTAAGCAAAGCGGCGCTAGCGGTGGGGGTGAGACAGGAATCCAGATGGAATGACAAACAAGCGACGCGCGCAGCAAAACCTTGGTTCCCACGCTCCCAGGACAGACCACATCACCAAACCCCACCCCAGGGCCCGCCCCCACACCCGCCCAGGCCAAGCCCAGAGCCGGAACCGATGGAGATCGGAGGAGCGCGCGCGCGGGCTTTTCAAACCCCGGCGGCGCCAAGACGCAAGGAGGGAAGGGGCGGGAATTGCTTTCTCTGCAACTCCCCCCGGCATCGCGTCAGAGACTGCCCTCATCGCAGAGAGTGGCAAGGAAAGGCGGGAACGGTTGTACCTTCCCCAGCTGACGCAGCACCACAGCAGGGAAACGAGACAGCCTGGCTGCAGGAGACAAGGGGGAGCGGCCAGGCACAGTCAGCAGACAACAGCCCCCGCCCGCCCACCCGCACAGAGAGGAGCACAGCCAGCCCACCCCTCCCAGAGCAGGAGTGGTTCTAGAAGTCACGCTCACGCTCCCAAATGGCTATCCCCTGACAGTCCTCGCCTTAATTGACAGTGGTGCCTCAGCCAACTTCTTCTCGAGAAACTTTGCGGAAGAGCACCAGATCCAACTTCTGCAGCTGGATTTTCCCCTGCACGTGGCCACCATTGACGGCAGAGAGCTGCTGGGAGGGGCCATCACGCATCAAACCCCCCCCCATGAGAATGACGGTGGGAAGGCACTCAGAGACACTGGCTTTCAACGTCACAACCATCTCAGACCCCCCCCATCGTCTTGGGCATGAGCTGGCTGACGCGCCACGACCCCTCCATAAGTTGGCACCAGAGATGCATCACTTTTGGATCGGACTTTTGTCTGGAACATTGCATGCAGCACCAACCAGGGGAGGGGCCTCCGATAGCCACGGTGGCCACCATGCACGTCAAGGGGGGTGAGGCAATACCCAAGCCGTACTGGGACCTGCAGGAGGTCTTCAGCGAAGCGGAGTCCGACCACCTACCCCCACACAGGCCTTTTGACTGCCAGATCAACCTGGTGCCAGGGGCAACTATACCCCCAGCCAAGCTGTACGCCATGTCAGATCAGGAACTGGAGGATCTGCGCGCTTTCATCGACAAGAACCTCAAGCGGGGGTTCATCAGAGAAAGCAAGGCAGCAGGGGGCAGCCCGGTCTTCTGGGTGGACAAGAAAGACACGCAACAGCGCCGTCTGGTGGTGGATTTTAGACGGCTGAATTCGGTGACAGAGCCAGTGGCTTTCCCCATGCCCAGAGTGGATGATCTCCTGACAGCGGCACGCAGGGGCAAGATCTTCACCAAGCTCGACCTAAGAGGGGCGTACAACTTGATTAGGATCCGGGAGGGTGATGAATGGAAAACCACGATGTTCACGCCTCTGGGCTCTTTTGAATATCTGGTGATGCCCTTCGGGTTGCAAGGGGGCTCAGCATGCTTCCAGGCCTTCATGCACCACGTCCTGGGGTCCCTCCTCTTCAAGAACTGCTTGGTCTTTCTGGATGACATCCTTATCTACTCCAATGACCCAGTGCAGCATGTGAAGGATGTCAGGGAGGTGTTGCAGCGCCTGAAGGACAACCACCTGTATGTGAAGCTGGAGAAGTGCAAGTTTCACACCAAAGAAGTGGACTTCCTAGGCTACAAGCTGTCAGACAAGGGGCTGGCGATGGACAAGGACAAGGTGCAGGCCATCCTGGACTGGCACAGCCCCAGGACGCGCAAAGATGCCCAACGCCTACTAGGCTTCGCGAACTTCTACAGGAAGTTCATCAAGAACTTCTCTCGCGTCACGGCGCCTATCACCGACTGCCTGAGAGGCAAGCAGAAGTTCCGGTGGACACCAGAGGCGCAAGCAGCGTTCGAAAGCCTCAAGAGGGGATTCGCTTCAGACCAGCACCTGTTCCACGTGGTGCAGGATGCGCCCCTACGCCTGGAGACAGATGCTTCGGACAAGGCTCTGGGAGCGATTCTGTTGCAACTGGACGCCAACAGAGAGTGGAGACCCTGTGCCTTCTTCTCCAGGAAGCTGACCCAGCCGGAACGCAACTACACAGTGTTTGACAGGGAACTTCTCGCGATCCACGCTGCGTTCCAGCACTGGCGACACTTCCTGGTGGGCGCCAAGCACCCCATCCAGGTGTGCACAGACCACAAGAACCTGGAGTTCTGGAGAACTGCCAGGGTGCTCAACCAGCGGCAGATACGGTGGGC
This sequence comes from Zootoca vivipara, assembly GCF_963506605.1. NCBI lineage: Eukaryota > Metazoa > Chordata > Lepidosauria > Squamata > Lacertidae > Zootoca > Zootoca vivipara. The sequence goes on from NC_083283.1 coordinate 24,128,709, forward strand.
AGAGTTCTTCTCGAACTTCAACTTCTCCATCCACTACATCCCGGGAGAGCAGAATGTCAGGGCGGATGCCCTCTCCCGCAAGCCAGAGTACATGGAGGAGGAGTTGCCACCGGCACCCAGGCATATTTTCCCCCCATCAGCATGGTCCTGCGGAGCAGCAGTGGTGAGCGAGGCAGAACTCACAGCACTGACAGCAGCTGATGAATTTGCCACCCGCATCTTCAGAGAACTGAGAGGGGGGGAGCAGGCCAAAGACTTTGAGGAAAGGAGGGGTTTGCTTTTTTACAAGGGAGCCCTGTACCTGCCAACCAAACAGCTGAGAGGTAAGGCCCTCAAGCAGATGCACGACAACCCAACGGCGGGTCATTTTGGAAGGGACAAAACCACTCACCTAGTCATGAGACACTTCTGGTGGCCAGGGGTGCGGGAGGATGTTCGGGATTATGTAAGGGGATGTGACACCTGCCAGCGAGCAAAGGTGGTCAGAGCGCCACCAGCAGGTTTGCTGGAGCCCTTGGCCACACCGCACAGGCCGTGGGAAGTAGTGTCCATGGACTTCATCACAGACCTGCCGTCGTCCAGGGGCAAGACCGCAGTGTTGGTGGTGGTGGACCTCATGTCCAAAATGTGCCATTTTATACCGTGTGCCAGGGCGGTCTCGGCAGAAGAGACGGCCAAACTGTTTGTTGACCACGTATTCAGACTGCATGGATTGCCTTTAAGGGTTATTTCGGATCGTGGCCGCCAATTTGTTTCCAGGTTCTGGCGGCGGCTCATGAACCTCCTGCAGGTGGAGGTCAGCTTGTCGACGGCTAGGCACCCGCAAACCAATGGACAGGCGGAGCGGGTCAACGCCATTCTGCAGCAGTACCTGAGATGTTACGTCAGCCAGAGGCAAACGGACTGGGTGGATCGCCTGCCACTGGCAGAATTTGCCTACAACAATGCGGTGCACGTCTCCACAGGGGTGTCGCCCTTTAAGGCCAACTACGGGCGCGACCTCAGATCTTTCCCGGAGAGGGAGGGGGAGGAGGAGGAAGAGGGCCCACAGGCAGAGGATTGGGCAGAGGACTTGGAGACGGTGCACCAGCAGCTCAGAGAACACTTGGAGAGGGCCAAGGAAGCGTACAAGAAGGGGGCAGATCGCCACAGGCGACCGGGAGAGGTCATCAGGGTGGGGGACAAGGTTTGGTTATCCTCAGAAGGTCTTCCCACCAGGGGGCGATGCAAGAAGTTAGCACCCAGGAGGCTGGGCCCCTTCACGGTCACGCAACAGGTCAACCCGGTAGCCTTCAGGCTAGCACTGCCGGAGGACATGAGAGTGCACCCAGTGTTTCATAGATCGCTGCTGTCGCCGTACAGGGAAAGTACCAGGTTCAGGGACAGCGATCAGCCTCCAGAGGGAGGGGGGGAGACGGGAGACGCCCGACAGCTCAATGAGGCAACTGAGATTTTAGACTCAAGGAGAGGGGTGAGAGGGCTGGAGTACCTGATAGCATGGGAGGACACTCCGCCGTCCCACAATGAGTGGATACCGGCCACAGAAGTACCTGAGGAATTTTTAGTGGAAGAGTTCCACGCCCTGTTCCCCCACAGGCCCAAGCCCTGGCACATGGAAAGGGAGGGAGAGGGGGAGGGGCAGGAGGAAGGGATAGCAGGCAGCAGCTCTCCATGGAGATGGGAAGCGGAATTTGAGGACACGGAAGAAGAGGTGTGGGTTTCACCGAGGTCAACGACGTCAGAGGCAGGAGAGGACTGGCAGAACATTTTTACTCCCACCAGCTCTGACGCCACTGACTTCTTGGGATTCCCGTCTTCTCAGGGGGAAGGAGAAAGATCGCAGGATTGGGGGGAAATTTTTACACCCACAGGCTCGGATGCCACAGACTTCTTGGGGTTTCACTCGTCCCCAGCAAGCGGAGAGCCACTAGGAAGGGGGGGAGAGGAGCCTGGGAGGGGGATGGATGTGAGGGACGAGGGATACAGGGAAGTCCCTCCCATCTTAAGTTCCAGCCCATCCCCAAGCGCGGGAGAGAGTAAGGAGAGCTCTGCCTCCAGCGGAGAGTCAGGAAGTGGTGTCCGAGGCTCAGGCAAGGTTGTGGAGCCCAGGCCGCAGGTGGGACAGGAAGTTGGACGCACAGGGGGGAGGCCAATTCCCCCAACTCCCGAATTGCGACGCAAACGTAGGGGGAAGAGGTTGGGTCTGCCAAAGCTGTGGTGCTGGAAGAAAACGCGCCAATCGCCATTCGGGAGTTCAGACACCTCACCTTAAGGATGCATTTTTACTGCTCTGAACACTGTAAATAATCAGCACTTAATAAAAACCTTAAAAGACCATGCTGGAGTCGTTACTCTAGAGTAGCCATACCAGGCCCTCTGACACGTGCATTCTTATGTGCACATTATTCTGGTATGTGCATCCTTGACACATTATTTGGCTGGAGGAGTGCACTGCAAAATTCAGAGAAGTGCAGATTTCACAGGATGGCTGAGTTTTGCTTCTTGTATTGTTTTGGAAAGTGTAGCTTCACCTTTAACTGAAAATTGAATGAAATTTCTCCCCCACTTCTAGTAGTGTTGGTATTGAACTCCACATACTTGTCTAGAGACCCATTTTAGAATGCCCTGACTCTGAGATGGGTAAGATGTAAGAACAGATCAGGCCTTCTCTGAGGCTTCTTTATCCCTTCCTATGCCTGGGAACATCAGTGGCCATACAACAGTGCTTTGTGTTAACTGTGCCCCCTTCCAAGAGTGGATCTGGACCCTCTCCTTCTTGGGTGACTCTTGGTGTGAGTTGGAAGGCTTATTTAGCACCAAAGCCCTTCAGTGTTACCCTAACCATTGGATAGTCCCTCTTGTCTACAGGGATGAGGGATTTCACCTATGATTTTCAGAATTTATGTGGACTCTGCAACCCCTTCCAAGGAAATCAGTGCAATGAAGGATGGGCTCTAACCCTATACTAGTTCAATGTGCTATATTGTTGTTCTTAGTCTGCAACTGGGTTCTGCTTTATGTTTTTCAAAGAAGCATATACATCACCAGGTAATACATTCCATGCCATTCATTTCCCCGCTCAAACGCTGAGCCTAAAAGCAACCAGAGAGAGAAACACCTTTCAATCCATCATCAGACTTAACTTAAACAAGGCTAAGCACAAGCCTTCACTTGGCATTTCGATGGCACCAAAACTTTGAGGAAAAGTTATATACCTGAGATTTCATATGCAGAATTATGACCTCACTTTTTAAAAAGAATCATTGGCAATATTTCTGGAATGAATTCAGAAAATGCTGTTTTCTGTAGGAAACACATTTCCAGAAAACTGTTTCCTACATGGAGAAGCACTGAATAAGTGGAATGACAAATGTTCTCCTTCGGAGGAAAATAAGGGTGGTGGTTGGGAAAACCTTTTCATCTAAAGTTGTTCATATTGGCAGCACCATGGATTTGTGAAGGCTCCAAATACTCATTCTTGCATCATTTGAGTTCTTCATTAAAGCCTGATTGGAGTAAAGCACTCGCCCAACAAGCTGATTTGATTCAGCATTGTTTCAACATGATGTGTCTCACTCAGTGAAGTGAATGCAGACCTCTTTTAGAGTCAAGACAACTGGATTTCTTTCTACCAAACAAGAAGGGCTGGATTAGCAATGTCCATGCTTTGCATCATTTGGAGCAGGTTCACAGAAGTTGGTGAGATATTCTTGAGCCAATGATCACAAACTTCCTTGGGCCTGTGGGCGTATCTGCAAAGTAGAGCACCATGGGCATCACACATGTGCCATAATATCACATGCCCCACAACCATGCCTGTGTGCACATGCAGGCATGATGGAAAGCCTTGGCAGGTGCCAAGCATTGCCTAATCCTGCCACTGGCTCTTCCTGAAATCACCCAAACTCTCTGTCATCCTTCTCTGGAACAAAACTGCCTGCCTCTGATATAAAATATTGTTTCTCCTTAGCCTGGCCCTCCTGTTTCTTTACTTCACAGTCAGGGGCCCAATCAACGAAGCAATTCCTCTTGCAAAAGCTCACATTCATTCCAGTTGAGCTTCAGTGGAGCTCATGAATTCCTCACTTAGCGATACTTCCATCAACACAGTTTTTAGGAATATACACACGAGCAATTTCCATGTCAAGAATTAAAGCATTGGAAAGACTTATGCCCATATTTACTTACTTATGAATCAGACATGGGTAAGTCAAGAGACCTGGAAGGAAGCACAGAAGCAGGACTTGAGAATCATACCCATGTGTGATTTCCATCACAGTTCTTGTGGATAACCTTCCACAAGTGTGGGGGGGGGAGGAGTGACAATAATAATGGTCTGCCTTGTAAAAAGCAGAGACATCACCTTGCCGACAAAGGTCCGTATAGTTAAAGCTATGGTTTTCCCAGTAGTGATGTATGGAAGTGAGAGCTGGACCATAAAGAAGGCTGATCGCCGAAGAATTGATGCTTTTGAATTATGGTGCTGGAGGAGACTCTTGAGAGTCCCATGGACTGCAAGAAGATCAAACCTATCCATTCTTAATGAAATCAGCCCTGAGTGCTCACTGGAAGGACAGGTCGTGAAGCTGAGGCTCCAATACTTTGGCCACCTCATGAGAAGAGAAGACTCCCTGGAAAAGACCCTGGTGTTCGGAAAGATTGAGGGCACAAGGAGAAGGGGATGACAGAGGACGAGATGGTTGGACAGTGTTCTCGAAGCTACGAACATGAGTTTGACCAAACTGCGGGAGGCAGTGGAAGACAGGAGTGCCTGGCGTGCTATGGTCCATGGGGTCACGAAGAGTCGGACACGACTAAACAACAACAACAAGTGCTCTGGTCCCCATAAAGGCAGAAATCAGAGAGATTTTTTTAATTCAGAGACTCAAGAACCTTTTAGCTAAGGCTGTTAACAGGCTTCTGTAGCCAAAAGGGAATGAGCTCTGCCTTGGCTAGTGGGCTCTTGGGTCTGTAGACAAAAAGTGGTGTGGAAGGTTACAGAAAAGAACTGAATCAAAAGAGCAGTACCTTTCAGCTCCCCAAAACTTTCATATCATCTCCCATTGACCCTCGAAAGCTCTTAACTCCCACTTCCGTCTGGCACTTTCCCCTTTCAAGACGATTTATGCACGCTGACATAAACTGGTTAATGGGGCCATTCTACCACAATTGTGGAAACAAGTTGATCTTCATTGACCTAATATCTTGTATTAAAGCTTAGTAAGGTTTCTGTCAGGTCACGGGATGCGTCCATGAAACTCCATGGGTCCTCGACCACAAAATGGCCCTGAGGTAACGTTCAGAATTTGATGGATTCTGCTGTGTGTACAGTTCATCCACCACAGAACCATTCACTGTACCCAGCCGTAATGTTTCTACTCAACAAGCTAATTAAAATTTCCTCTATTATATACAACATTAATGGTGAGGTAATAGTTCATCACATAAATGTCTGACGTTTTTGGCATGAGGGAGCCTGCTCTTTTTGGAGGTTGGAATGACAGAGGTTACATAAATGCCAGTTATTCATTTTACATCTGTAGAAGATCAACATTAAAATGAGAAACCAATCCGCCAAGTCCAGAGAACTCCGAACAAGAGTAGCTAGCAATCAAGCCCCCATGAATATAAATGAGATGTTTTATGATGACTAAAGCTTACATAAGAAGTTGTTAGCTGAACTGGTCTACTCTTGGGCTTTTTGTTCCCCTGATTATGGGCCACATTCAATTATTAGTTGTACTGACTTAAAAAAAAAAAGGCTGGTGCCCTTCAACATAAGTGCTGCCTTTGGTTATGAATTCAATCATGGGAGCGAGTTGCTGAAGGCATATTTTATTACCAGTATTTGTGCATCCATGCTGGCTTCTTAAAGCTTTAGAGGGACAATTCAATGTGTTTGTGTTGACCTTTAAATCCAATGTCAAAGGGTCAGTCTACTCCAATATAATCTTCATGATCATCATAATCTTGCAGCTATCCAGAAGGGCATCATATTTGCATCATATTTGCATTTAGAACAGTGCGGTCCAACATTTGGCCCGAGGGCCACATCTGGCCCTCTAGGCTTTTTTTGGCCGCCTGGAGAAATATTTGACGCTCGCCACCCCAGTGTCTTTGCAGCCTTTGCAGAACTGGGTAAGAAAGGCACTGGGCTTTGAGAAGGAGACATTAGGGCTCTGCTCTGACAGGGTCCTAGACTCTTCCTGACTCTTTCTCAAAGCCTAGTTAGCACTTTTGCAGCTTTGGGAAGAAGGTGGGAGGTTCCTAGAACCCTTGTGCCTCCTTCCCAAAGTGCTGCACCTCACTTAGCCAGGTTTGGGAAGGCAGTGTGAAGGCTTCGTCTTGAAGTACTCTTGGGGCTCACTGATTTAGAAGATCTCAGGTTCAATCCCCAGGTAGGGTTGGGATATAGAGACATTCATGCCATCCGAAACCCTGGCGAACCACTGCCAGTTGACATTGGTAGTCCTGAGCTGGATGAACCAATGGTCTAACTCTGTGTAAGGCAGCTTCCTATCTGAGAATGCCCCCTTCCAATTATGGCTGCCTACATTTATAACATAATTATCAGTTTACAGTTATAAGAACAATACAAATGCACATAGGTGGTCCTTGTCTACAGCCAACCCACAAGTCAAGGGCACCTTTTCTATAGAGATTAGTGAAACGTCTATGCTTGAGCTTCATTCATAAACATGGTGTGGTTTTATTTGAACTAGGCCTTGGTGACGGTGTGAATTATTGCAAATAAATAAACATGCAGCAGAGTCCTCTGCATATTTCCTTAGAAAATGTCTAAAGGTAACAATTGGTTAATGCTTTTATTCAGTGTTTTTTTTCTGGGGGTGACGCATAGGTACACATACCCCTAAACGTTTTGTGAATCTAAGTTTGGCCTCATTGAGGGGCAGTATTTCAATATGAGTAGAAAAATGAGAGTACCCCTTAACATTTTTTTTAGAAAAAAGCACTGATTTTATTAAGCCCATGTGACATTTTTGTTAGTCCCAATAAAGGTATTGCTGTTACTTTTATTTTTCTCAAGGGCTCATCATGCCTACTTACCTTTAACTATATATATTTTTAATCCACTATATTCATTTGGGCTTATTCCTATGCAATTGTGCATTGAATTGCAACCAAATCATCATCATCAACCTGTACTTTTAACAACTTTATGTTTTCTTCCAGTGCAGTCTATACCTGGCCACTTAGAATTACATGCTATCACGTTCAATGTCCTTTACTCTCCAGTAAGTGCATTTAGGAGTGCAGCCTAATGCAATGCCTTTGCATCCTCTCTATTTCAGAATCGTGTCCTGTTATTCATATCCAAGGAGCTGCTGCTGACAGTTCATTCTGAACACTTTTCAAAAACAGCCAAACAATAACAGCACAGGTCTAATCATTCATTGCTTCTGATATTAAGCCAACCCTGGAGGTGCCATCTCAGTTTTGGTCCTATTAACACTGAGTGAATTGGAGAGTTTGCTATGGAGACGGGTTAAAAATGTAACCATAAATAGAAGAGCCAATCTTTCAATAATATCAGTTTAAGAAAACAAGAGGTGACTGACTGTTGCACTGTTGTAATGAAATTACCCATGTATGGCAGTTTCGGTGAGGTTTTGTTTGTTTTTCCATTGGATCTGAGGGCATCATGCACACAGACTTTACCCGAGGAATGTATCTGAATGAATGATTTCATTTGTTCCTTCTTAAAAATGGATAAAGTCATTGCCTTCTGCTTAGTGTACCAAACAGCTTAAAAGCAAAGTGACGGTTGTTTTCCTATTAACACTAAACGGTCATTAACCCAAAGATCAAACGGAGGTGAGTCAAGTAGCCCCTCGTTACTCAGAGACTCTCTCCCGGTGCTTATCCCAAAAGGATTAGGGACCAGCCCTAATGCCTGGCCAGAGAGCAGTGGAGCTGAAGAGAGGATGGAGCCACAAAGCCCTGCAGGGCTCGCCAAGGCCAGGGCAGAATGTGGGAGACTGGGGTTTTTTGACCCTTCATTTTTGCTGCACCAACTCCAGGATGGCACAGCAAAGAGGCCCAGAGTGAGCTCTTCTCTTGCTACTGCAACATTTTATGATTGGGGGGGGAGGGGGGTTCCGTTTAGCTTCCATTTAAAGGCAAGCCTACCTAAGCAGTTTCCGAAACAGTTTGTGAACCAAAGCACAGCCATCCTTCCAAATTCACATTTCTCCAAGTTTTGTAATGCGGTTCTCCGGCAAGCTAGTGTGTACCAGTTTGTTATCTTAATCTTTTGATAGTTTTCTATTAATATTACTTTTACAGTATTTTGTGTCAAACTCTGAAGATTTATATTTGGAATAAAAGAAGATACATACGGGGAGAAGATGGACAGAAGAAGAAGGGATTTGTGTCGGAGACAGGTTAGAGTGGTTTTCCTCAGGGTGAGAGGCTATCCCAGGTGAGAGCTGGGGAAATTCATATCTCAGTATGTGAATTGAGGATTAAGATAGAAGGGTGATAGGGGGCTATATATGTATAATCTCTCCTTCTCCTCCTTCTCTTTCTCTTTTTTTATTTTATTTTTCCTCTTTACTCTTTGGATTGTCTGTTCATATTAGATCTGTTTGGTTTGGTTTTTTAGTGTATTATATGTTGAAAACGTTTAATAAAACTGAAGGCTGGGAAGGAAAAAAATAACTAACTAACTAACTTGTACCAAAATAAAAAAATTCCAACTAAGTTTATATTTTGGTATGAGCTTTCGTGTGCATGCACACTTCTGAAGAATCTGAAGAAGTGTGCATGCACACGAAAGCTCATACCAAAATATAAACTTGGTTGGTCTTTAAGGTGCTACTGAAGGAATTTTTTTATTTTGCTTCGACTCAGACCAACACGGCTACCTACCTGCAACTATAACTTGTGCCAAAACGCATATACTTGGGTAAAGTGTGTTTATAAATGCATATATTAGTGGGACATTTGCAAGCACAGGTAGTTTAACAGGTAATGTCTATAAACCATGCCATCTATTATGGCATCATACACCAGCCTCGCTGGAATGAAGCATCAGTCAGCATTTCCATTACAATGTCTTATTCTGAAAGCTTAAAATTAGACTGTTAAAAATATCCAACATGATCTTGCCGTCTTGTGAATACTGGCGTATCACCTAGCTCTTTGCAATCACAAAAATTACAACGAAAGTAATCTAAAGAAGTGTGCATGCACGTGAAAGCATACCCACAACAAACTTAGTTGGTCTCTAAGGTGCTACTGGACAATTTTTTTATTTCAACAAAAATAATGTTCACAATCAAATTTTGTGGAAAAGCGAAACTGTCCAATCTTCCAGATTAAAACATTTCATATGGGAATAAACTTGAGAATTCACTTCCCTGCCGCACACAATATTCTTGCCCACTGTTGAGAACGTTGCTTCTGTGCAGTACGTATGTCCCTGCTAGTTGACCTTGCAAAACAATGATAGCATTGAACTGATGACAGAAATTATTTATATAGCAGTGGATGAGGAGTGAGGCTTTGATTACATTAAGGTTAGTGGCAGAGAGCCAACCACCAGGATGGCTTTTCAGACTGCATGCACAGCCTCATGTGAGACAGTCACTGTCTCCTGTGTTTGGGATTCTCATAACCACAGAGACAAACTAAACATGCCATTAATTGCGCGGATGCAATTAACATGCACATTACACTGACAAGAGAACCCTACACTTGGAAACAAGCCCCACTGTGTTCAATGAGACTTACTCTCTTGTAAGTGTAGCCTAAGTCTGAAATCCTATACCCACTTACCTGAAAGTAAGTCCCATTGAACCACATGATGCTTTTTTTAAAAAAAGTAGACATATTGCCTTGAGGCTACACTCATTCGTGAAAAAGTCTTTGGGAGTAAACCCAGAGGAAAAAACTGTACCCACTGCCTTGCAGGATAAATTGCAGCAGAAGAAAAGGCTAAGGAGTAAACCCTACACCAGGCATCCTTGAACTCGGCCCTCCAGATGTTTTGGGACTACAACTCCCATCATCCCTAGCTAACAGGACCAGTGGTCAGGGATGATGGGAACTGTAGTCCCAAAACATCTGGAGGGCCGAGTTTGGGGGTGTCTGCCCTACACAAATCCAGGGTCCCTTATATATAGTTTTGTACATTCCTGCCTATTTCTAGGCATAGGATGATCGTGAAATTCACCAGTTAAAACTTCCCCAGCTACCAGTGATTGAAAGCTCCAGATAACAAGGCAGAGGGTACTTCAAATTTCAAGAGGGGAACAGTACAACCACAATGTAGTTGGTTTTTTTTATCCTAGTCTTCTTAGCCAATGAACCATGTAATTTTGGAATACTGGATATCCTTTTAAATAAATCACATTTGGCAAGCCCACTCCTGCAACTTCAGTCCAAGATCAATAATCATGCTACTACTGGAGAACCTAGATCTGGTGCAACTGATACAGGAATCACATATAGGGATGGAATGAACCATCAGATAAGACCCATAGCAGTTGTTGTCTTCTTGTTTCAAAGAACAAGCTCAGCAAGGATGGGGCAAGGCATCCATAGCACCTTGGACAGCACCATGCAGAGTTCAGGCTGGAGACTCCGTAAGTGCAGGGTGCAAATGTTGCTTCAGCAACAATCTAAGCCTTACATAGGAAGTTCAACTCTATCTCAACTGCTAGTTACACCTTTGGTAAGATAAGCCTCTTTATGTTAACAGGTTCCAACATGCTTCAGCAATTGTTGGCTTTTCCAGAGCGGGAAAGACTGTGGACTCATTAAGGCTTCTGAACTAGAGTTCTCAAAGTCAGAGGAGGGCAACACAACATCCTCAGGAAGGAGAGACACAGGCACATTGGGCTCCTATTGTGCAATAGCTTGAGGGCAATTCTTTCTTCTTCTTCTCCTGACAGGGACTGGTCAGATGTGGAAGAGTAGTGGAGAACACCTGGCCAGGAATCTTCCAGGGAAAGTACAGCAGAGGAAAGTTTCGGCCCAGGTTTGTGGTGGTGGGAGACAAGACAAACCCCAGAAAAAGAGAAGAACTGGGAAATATTGAAGGATGGGGAACAGGGGCAAGCAAGCAGATGCGCCAGTCCCTTGGTGGTCACCACAGGCAAAGGGAGGGATCTGACATATAGAAAACAAACTAGAGGGGGCGCACTCTGGGCAACAGCTCATGCTGAGCAAGTACACATCATGGATCTCTGTGTTTGGTTTTATGCTAATAAAGAAGCTGTTAGCTGAAGTGAGCTGTGTGCCTCTTTGCTCTTCACCAAGTGTGCTTGCTGTCCACTCCCCCATGACATCTCCTGAAGAAAGGAATCTGACTCCAAATGGCAGCTGTTTGTTAAGCACTTACTCTTGGACTTCTTTTGCAGTTGCTACCCAGTTAGTGTTGTTGTTTTTTTCTGGAAGAAATAGCTGTCCTGCTCAACCTGAAGAGTGGTTCTGATGGGTGTCAGGCTCCCTGTACTTGTGGTCTGCTGGACTGTGTAAGTTGTTTTTATTTTCTGTCTGTCTTCAACTTTTTGTGTTTGTGGAGACTGCCAAAGCCCTCTTCTCTGTTTTCTGTCTGTTCTTATGTGTTTCTGTGTGAATCAATGTGTTTTCTGGATATTTTTTGCCAGCTGCTCTGGTCCTGTGTTGGTTTGCTCAGAAAATAGACTGAGTGGGGATAGGAAGTAGCAGCATACGCTTTGACTCTGAACATTCCCTGCCTTTGATGCTAGGTGACAATATCAACCCGTGTGATGGCCTGACATCCATGGAAAACATGTAGCGCTAAGCCAGACCCTGACCTAGAATGTTGTTGTTGTTTAGTCGTTTAGTCGTGTCCGACTCTTCGTGACCCCATGGACCATAGCACGCCAGGCACTCCTGTCTTGCACTGCCTCCCGCAGTTTGGTCAAACTCATGTTCGTAGCTTCGAGAACACTGTCCAACCATCTTGTCCTCTGTCGTCCCCTTCTCCTAGTGCCCTCAATCTTTCCCAACATCAGGGTCTTTTCCAAGGATTCTTCTCTTCTCATGAGGTGGCCAAAGTATTGGAGCCTCAGCTTCACGATCCGTCCTTCCAGGGAGCACTCAGGGCTGATTTCCTTAAGAATGGATAGGTTTGATCTTCTTGCAGTCCATGGGACTCTCAAGAGTCTCCTCCAGCACCATAATTCAAAAGCATCAATTCTTCGGCGATCAGCCTTCTTTATGGTCCAACTCTCACTTCCATACATCACTACTGGGAAAACCATAGCTTTAACTATACGGACCTTTGTCGGCAAGGTGATGTCTCTGCTTTTTAAGATGCTGTCTAGGTTTGTCATTGCTTTTCTCCCAAGAAGCAGGCGTCTTTTAATTTCGTGACTGCTGTCACCATCTGCAGTGATCAAGGAGCCCAAGAAAGTAAAATCTCTCACTGCCTCCATTTCTTCCCCTTCTATTTGCCAGGAGGTGATGGGACCAGTGGCCATGATCTTGGTTTTTTTGATGTTGAGCTTCAGACCATATTTTGCGCTCTCCTCTTTCACCCTCATTAAAAGGTTCTTTAATTCCTCCTCGCTTTCTGCCATCAAGGTTGTGTCATCTGCATATCTGAGGTTGTTGATATTTCTTCCAGCAATCTTAATTCCGGCTTGGGATTCATCTAGTCCAGCCTTTCGCATGATGAATTCTGCATATAAGTTAAATAAGCAGGGAGACAATATACAACCTTGTCGTACTCCTTTCCCAATTTTGAACCAATCAGTTGTTCCATATCCAGTTCTAACTGTAGCTTCTTGTCCCACATAGAGATTTCTCAGGAGACAGATGAGGTGATCAGGCACTCCCATTTCTTTAAGAACTTGCCATAGTTTGCTGTGGTCGACACAGTCAAAGGCTTTTGCATAGTCAATGAAGCAGAAGTAGACGTTTTTCTGGAACTCTCTAGCTTTCTCCATAATCCAGCGCATGTTTGCTATTTGGTCTCTGGTTCCTCTGCCCTTTCGAAATCCAGCTTGCACTTCTGGGAGTTCTCGGTCCACATACTGCCTAAGCCTGCCTTGTAGAATTTTAAGCATAACCTTGCTAGCGTGTGAAATGAGCGCAATTGTGCGGTAGTTGCAGCATTCTTTGGCACTGCCCTTCTTTGGAATTGGGATGTAGACTGATCTTCTCCAATCCTCTGGCCATTGCTGAGTTTTCCAAACTTGCTGGCATATTGGGTGTAGCACCTTAACAGCATCATCTTTTAAAATTTTAAACAGTTCAGCTGGAATATCATCACTTCCACTGGCCTTGTTATTAGCAATGCTTTCTAAGGCCCATTTGACTTCACTCTCCAAGATGTCTGGCTCAAGGTCAGCAACCACACTACCTGAGGTGTACGAGACCTCCATATCTTTCTGGTATAATTCCTCTGTGTATTCTTGCCACCTCTTCTTGATGTCTTCTGCTTCTGTTAGGTCCTTACCACTTTTGTCCTTGATTATGGTAATCTTTGTACGAAATGTTCCTTTCATATCTCCAATTTTCTTGAACAGATCTCTGGTTTTCCCCATTCTATTGTTTTCCTCTATTTCTTTGCATTGCTCATTTAAGAAGACCCTCTTGTCTCTCCTTGCTGTTTTTTGGAAATCTGCATTCAGTTTCCTGTATCTTTCCCTATCTCCCTTGCATTTTGCTTGCCTCCTCTCCTCCGCTATTTGTAAGGCCTCGTTGGACAGCCATTTTGCTTTCTTGCATTTCCTTTTCCTTGGGATGGTTTTCATTGCTGCCTCCTGTATAATGTTACGAGCCTCCATCCATAGTTCTTCAGGCACTCTGTCCACCAAATCTAAATCCTTAAACCTGTTCCTCACTTCCACTGTGTATTCATAAGGGATTTGATTCAGATTGTATCTTACTGGCCCAGTGGTTTTTCCTACTTTCTTCAGTTTAAGCTGGAATTTTGCTATAAGAAGCTGATGATCTGAGTTACAGTCAGCTCCAGGTCTTGTTTTTGCTGACTGTATGGAGCTTCTCCATCTTTGGCTGCAGAGAATATAATCAATCTGATTTCGATGCTGTCCATTTGGTGATATCCATGTGTAGAGTCGTCTCTTGTGTTGTTGGAATAGAGTGTTTGTGATGACCAGCTTGTTCTCTTGACAGAACTCTATTAGCCTTTGCCCTGCTTCATTTTGAACTCCAAGGCCAAACTTGCCAGTTGTTCCTTTTATCTCTTGATTCCCTACTTTAGCATTCCAGTCCCCTGTAATGAGAAGAACATCCTTCTTTGGTGTCATTTCTAGAAGGTGTTGTAGGTCTTCATAGAATTGGTCAATTTCACTTTCTTCAGCACCGGTAGTTGGTGCATAAACTTGGATTACTGTGATGTTAAAAGGTCTGCCTTGGATTCGTATCGAGATCATTCTGTCATTTTTGAGATTGCATCCCATTACAGCTTTTGCCAATCTTTTGTTGACTATGAGGGCCACTCCATTTCTGCTACAGGATTCTTGCCCACAGTAGTAGATATGATAGTCATCCGAACTGAATTCGCCCATTCCCTTCCATTTTAGTTCACTGATGCCCAGGATGTCGATATTTATTCTTGTCATCTCATTTTTGACCACATCCAGCTTACCTCCACTCATGGTTCTTACATTCCAGGTTCCTATGCAATATTTTTCTTTACAGCATCGGACTTTCCTTTCGCTTCCAGGCATATCCGCAACTGAGCGTCCTTTTGGCTTTGGCCCAGCCGCTTCATCAGCTCTGAATCTACTTGTACTTGTCCTCCGCTCTTCCTCAGTAGCATGTTGGACGCCTTCCGACCTGAGGGGCTCATCTTCCAGCGTCATAACTTTTATATGCCTGTTGTCTTTGTCCATGGAGTTTTCTTGGCAGGGATACTGGAGTGGCTTGCCAGTTCCTTCTCCAGGTGGATCACGTTTAGTCAAAACTCTCCACTATGACCTGTCCATCTTGGGTGGCCCTGCATGGCATAGCTCATAGCTTCTCTGAGTTATTCAAGCCCCTTCGCCACGACAAGGCATTGATCCATGAAGGGGGACCTAGAATGTAGACACTGTCAAACAGAGCCTTTCAGGAGGCCCATAGCTCAGTGGTAGAGTATCTGCTTTGTCTGCAGAAGATCCTGGGTTCAGTAACCACATCTCCAGGTAGGGCTGAGGAAAACTCTTTGTCTGAAACTCTACAGCTAATATTGAGATAGATGGACCAATAGTCTGACTCAGTAAAGGCAGCTGAGCTTTTCATGTTCATATGTTTCACTCTGTAGCACATTCTAAGAAACAAGTCTGTAGTACTAGAACCAACGCCAAGCACCTAGGAGAGCTCCCAGGGAAGATGGATGTTGATCAAAGTTCAACCAAGCTTTGTCAGTTCTCCTGATCACACAATCCTTGCTTGGGGTCTGAGTCAGAAGACTTGCCAAAAATAGGCTCCAAGGCTCAAGTCACAACAACAGTAAGACTTTTAGCAGCATAGAAGATTGAGCTGAAGTAGCTGCAACCCACTGTGTTATAGATTAAGGCTATATCAAGACTGCAGTCCTAGAAACATTTACCAGTAAGTGAATCTCATTACTCTCAGTGGGGCTTACATCTGAGTAGACATGTATGGGATGGCACTGTAAGTAAGGCACTTTCAAGTTGTAACTGTTTGATCCAAAGAGTAATTCAGTTTACATCAGACAGCCATTCACCATGAGAAGATATGACATCATTATCTTCAAGATGAAGTTCTCGTGCAATCTTATCCAGGTGGCCTTAGCTTCTTAATCCTCTTTTCAATTGTTTTTCTTTATCTAAACCAGGTGTTCAGACTTCGTCTCAGAAACCTCCCGAAGTCAATGGGAAACACTTGTTAGAGTTGAAGAGTAGGGCAATTCAGCAATGCTGATTTTACTAATTTTAAGCAGACCAGGGAAGAAATCGGGGAGGAGGTCCTCGGAGATGCATTGGATGCTTTATGAACCATGTTAGAGGAAGCAAACGCACACACCTAAAACTAATAATTCCTTGAAACATGGAGATTGTCCCATTGGCCTCTAGCAAGAAGATGCATACACAAGCTCTGCAACTTGCAATCTTCGGACCCAGTCCACTCAAAGAAGAAAGTCTCAGAAATAGGAAGGAATGCAGAAGAATATATGCCTTCCCCAGCACCTGCCTGACTAAAGTTATTTAATGAAGTATGTTCCACATTCTGTCATCTATTGTTATAAAAGAAGTGTACTCAGGGCCAGCCCTACTGTTAGGGAAGAGTGAAACAGCCACCTCAAGCAGCAATTTTGGGTATTGTGAAAGGGCAGCTAATGTTTAATTTAATTTGTTTTAGGTAAAGGTAAAGGGACCCCTGACCATTAGGTCCAGTCATGACCGACTCTGGGGTTGCACGCTCATCTCGCATTATTGGCGGAGGGAGCCGGCATATAGCTTCCAGGTCATGTGGCCAGCGTGACAAAGCCGCTTCTGGCAAACCAGAGGAGCACACGGAAACGCCGTTTACCTTCCCACTGTAGCGGTTCCTATTTATCTACTTGCACTTTGACGTGCTTTCGAACTGCTAGGTTGGCAGGAGCTGGGACCAAGCAACGGGAGCTCACCCCGTCACAGGGATTCGAATCGCCGACCTTCTGATCAGCAAGCCCTATTTGTTGCTTGGGTTTTTTTTCTGACAAGAACAGGGAAGAGACCTCAGGTGCCAAAATAACGAACTAATCTTGGGTCCTATGTGCCATGATGGAAGATGGAGCATTAGCTATTCTGCTTCAAGCAGCAAAATGTCTTTGACCAGTCCTGAGCATGGGAATTTGAAGAAATGTTACCATTTTGGGTTCAGATTGTGGGATTACATTCCCAGGAACTCCAGGACTTAATTTAGGGGCCACAATATCTGTTGTTTTCAGTGATGCTATGTCTGCCCAGTCCTTTGCTACCCTATATTGCTGCTTACAGACTGATGCTATTTTGCAAAGAGATTCAGTTGCACAGTGGTAAATTCAGGTTGCAAAATTAAAGTGGATTTGGTGCTGATGTCCAACTTTTGAGGTAAGGAAAGTGATAGAGAAATGCTGTGAAAAGTGTAGGATGACAACGTCATACAACCTCCCCACAAACAAATCAGAATCAATAAACATTCAACATTGTGTAACCTCCCCTAAACTTTTGTGCAAACAAATCAGGATGAATGTTCAGTAAACAGGTCGTCCACAAGCAGCTGGGAAGGTTGGAGGGAGGGAATTTGTGCTACTTGGCGGAATTGGTTGCTTAATGGTAATGAGAGACCTATAAACTGAAGGCATAGAAGGAAGGGCATCTTACAGTTTCTTTTTTGTCCAAATGTCACACAAAATAATGCCATACTTCTGAAATAATCTGGTTTACACCAATTGCTGTCACTGGAATCCTGAAAATCACCCCTAGTTTGGAATCTCCCATGTGACACCCCAGAACCTTATAGCCCAGCAACTGAGAATGGCCCTTGAGTGTATCATTCCTTTTATAATAACTTGGCCAGAGCTGAGGAATGAGTCGAAATAAATCCAGTGTTATTGCAACTTAATGCACAAAGCCTTCTTTAAGGGGCTGTGTCAATATGAATAAATTTAGACTCTTTGGGGTATAGATATAAAGCTGTTCAGTATCCATAAATTAAGCCTCTACAATAAAAGCAATGTGTTGTAGTAGAAAATGACATGGAGCCATATTCGGGATTGCCGAAATTAATTCATGCTGTCCGTCCCAAGACCTGCCAGGGAGGCTGTAATTCAGCTGACAGTGTTCTCAACAGATGTTGCCTGACTGTCAGAATAATAAAATAAGATATCTGGGTTTAGCTCCAATAGAGATGTGAAATGGAAATAAATATTAAGCATTTTGCCATCTGTTACATCGCTGAGTCACTGGAGAATATCATCCCCAAAATGCACATACTTGCAGATTAATTGGTCTAGAATTGTCTGGCAGCTCCAAGATTAAAATATTCTGCAACTCAGTCATTCCACTGAGTTATAAAAGATGTATGGAGATTGGTATCAGGAGTAACATTAGACGTAAGGGGGGGGGAGTCTGGTCAGTAACGCTTACACCTTTTTCTTGTGCGTCAATTATGAGAGCCATTCCAATACTCAAATTAGTAGCATATTTAACCACCAGCAATCCTGAGAGTATTTCACACCATTGGCCCAATCTGGATAAACTCTTAGGACAGAATGTCAATGCAACTCAAATTAGTGCCCTTCCATCTGTATTACAATGTGGGTGAAAATATTTGGAAAACTGTCTCCTTCCCTACCTGCAGACCATCTCGGATGTTGGGATCAGCAAAGGGCATCCTCTTGGTAATTCCCCTGAGTAGGGTTATACACCAGCAGCTATTAAACACCTGCATATTAGATGTGAATACATCTAATTTGCATCTGGCCTGACCCTTACTAGGCCCCGATTCGATTCCTCAAGGCCAACATTCTTATGACGGCGATTTCAACAAAAGCTTACTGTTGTTTTTAAGCTGCTCACAAAAAAGACGGGGAAGTTAAGCAGAGCGCCTATTTGGAGGCTAAGTGAAATCCCGAATAATTGTTTCTTGGGTTAATTTTGCCGCCTACAGAAAGCTGGTGCCAACTTGAATGTACAGTACTGATATTTACGTTATGCTCTTTCTTATTTCAGAGAAAGTGTGAAAAGAGAGCAGCAGTTAACACAGAGCAAGTGCATATGTCCCTGACAGCTGACTGCAAGCCAGAACAACCTTGCGGTGATGAAAAGCCATCCCGTGGACATTATATAAAAAAAAACCACCATGTGGAGCAACCCTACACATATGGCGTGGAGCCCAAGAATGAAAACTGAGGAGATCTGGATTGTTTGCTTTGCTTCACTGGCGAAATGGTCATTTGTTTTCCAAGTACTCCCTCAGCTTGTATCTTTAACAGCCATTACTCTACTGTGCTAGCACACCACTAAGATCCTTGCGTTTCCCTTAAATTGCTTGGGAGGGCTGCTGGAATTCATTAAAAGACCGAAAAGAGAGGAGAAACCAGAGCATCAATTCACCACAGAGCTGTGCAGAACAAAAAAACAACAACCCAGTTGATGTAAGCTGTTTAGACATGTGTTACTGTACGCAGGACTGTGGTCCGTTGCCCTGATCCAGGGAGTTATATATTTGTTGCATATTTATTACATTTATATTCGCACCTTTTCCTACAAGGTGCTCAGGATAGCCTGCATTTATTGTATTTATCAGGATCTATACAGGATATTGTTTTTTTTAAATATCAGCTGCTTATGGACAAATGACATAGAGAGAGAGGGATAATTTGTTTACTTCCTTTCACTTACGAATTGCTTTCTATGAAACATTTCAAAGCAATTGAAAATTGAAAACCGTTTAAAAATCAACAGAAGCATATATAAACCAGTTTCATATATTAAAAAATTTAAAGCAAATTTACATTTTTTTTAAAAAAAAGTATTGGGGGGGAATCCAACCCAATCCAAATATGGGCTGGGATAAAAAAAACCCTCCACTTAAAAGTCTTGTTGGAAAAGGGAGTTACAGTCGTACCTTGGTTTTTGAACAGCTTAGTTCTCAAACGTTTTGGCTCCCGAACACTGCAAACCCGGCAGTGATTGTTCCGGTTTGCGAAAGCCTCTCCTCCTTCCAGAGGGGAGGAGTTGTGAGCAGGAGCCGGCTCCCACGTCGGCAAGGGGGTGTCCCTTGCTGCCGCGCCGCACCTCCCGCAGCCAGCCAATATGGCTGGCTCAGGGGCGGGGTTTAGCTGCACTTAAGCAAATATTAATAAATACTAAAATAGTTAAATAATAAAGAATAATAATAAAGACAAATAAATAATAAATAATTTAAAATACATACATACATAAATAAGTAAGTAAATAAATAAATAAAACATAATATTATTAATTAATAATAATAATAATAAATAATAAATAAAAAAAATCATTGTGGCCAGTTCATGACTAGGGGCTTCCAGATTTCACGATCCTGCGCCCGTTACCATTTGCCGACCGCCATGGGACTTTGGGGTTTGGGTTGGGTTTTTGGAAGACACCTGTGCGTGATTTTGTTTTATGTGTGTAGTAGATCAGTGCACGCTGACCAACTCACAGTCTTCGCAGTAGGGCTCTGTTCCGATGGCATGAAGTAGTCACGACAAACCGGTAGATTCCTATCTGCTGCAGCCTTCATCCGCCTTCACAGCCGATGTAACATACCGCTTGTTATCATCCGCCTGGTCTGCCATTGGGGACTTCTTGGATCATTCTTTGTCTAGCTCCTTCCCTTTGACCTTACAGCCTTGGGTGACCCTGCTTCTTGTTCAATTAATTTACAAAGTTATTTACCTCACAGATGATCCAGATCCTGCTCCAAAATCCATTTCCCTTCAACCAACTACCTCTATTCAATTATGCAGAGGCAGCCATTTCTTTTCCCACACAATGTCCAACAGCATCACTGCCTTTTCCAGGGGCCGGGCATTGAGGTTTCAATACATGCAATGCTAAGGCATTCAGTAAAGAGAGAATTTAAGAGATATCAACCAGGATGTCGAATACTGGACATAGAGAAAATGGGCATCTTCCTAGGAATGCCTTTAAATTGGGGAAAGAAGGCACTTGGTCACCATATATCAACCTTGTGAGGTCGGTTAGACTGAGAGATAGCAAGTGGCCCAAGCTTACCCAATGATCTTCACAGCTGAGTAGGAATTCAAACAGGTGTCTTCCCAGTCCTCGTCTGAGATTCTAACCACTACACCCCAGAGACTCCCTTGTGAACGTGTAGCTGTGACAGAGATGATGGGAGTTGCAATTCTTTTTTTCCTCCCCATTCCTGGTGGGCATATGATTCTGAAAAAGCAAAGGCCCACCACCACTCTGCCACTCAGGGGGACCTTTCAGGAAACCAATTCATTCCGCAGCCTCCTTCTCAACTTGATGGCCTCATGAGAGCCAGTGTGTTGTAGTGGTTAAGAGCGGTAGACTCATAACCTGGGGAACCGGGTTCGCCTCTCTGCTCCTCCACATGCAGCTGCTGGGTGACCTTGGGCTAGTCACACTTCTCTGAAGTCTCTCAGCCCCACCCATCTCACAGGGTGTCTGTTGTGGGGGAGAAGGGGAAAGGAGATTGTGAGCCGCTTTGAGACTCCTTTGGGTAGTGATAAAGCGGGATATCAAATCCAAACTCCTCTTCTTCTTCTCTTCATGCCATATGAGATCCATAGCATCTGAGAAGTTCTTACTGATAGGTGATGCCCACATTATTACAGAACAGCCTCCCCCAAGCTGGTGCCTTCCAGATGTTTTCTGGAACCCCAGCCAGCATGGCAAGTGGACCAAAACATCAGGAGGACAGGGAAGGCTGTCATAGAGTTAGACTAGAGCATCCTTGAGCAGTCTTGGTAGCTCTGGGGCCCCCAAACTGTCTGCAGTACAGAGCCAACCCTCACAATAAAGACATGATCTGTCCCTTCGAAATGACGTCATGTGAAAATCACTGTCCTAAAATACTGCCTGGCTTATTTATCATCTTGAGTGTAAAAACTATCCTTTGATAAAGCACAATTACCTGAGAAATGGAATAGTTTAAGCAGAAAAAGTGGTGACGAACAAGAGATGGCTGTGACCTGTACTAAGCAACATATTATATTTAACTTTAAAGTGTGTGTTATTTCCACACACACACACACACACACACACACAAAGATTAGTGCGGTAATGCTGTGAGAAAACATTGAAAATGCTGCAATCAGTTTTAGAAATTTGATATGCAAAAAAGATGAACTTCATACTGGGCACAAGTGACTCCCATGATATCCCTATACACGTAAAGTGAAATAATTAGACCTAGGATGAAAAATGTTGACAGTACAAAGAAAGAGCATGATCTAATATCAGAACAAAGTTAACAGATGTCATTAAGGGAGATGATTAGCTGATGACGGAAGGTCACACCCAGTTTACTTCTCACAGTTGAAAGATCAAAGTTATTCGTTCAGTCGGAGAAAGCGGCTGAAACAGTTACTCTAGGAAAATCCTTTCACATAACATTAAGTCTCCCCTCTGTCTTGTGTTTCTAAAATATAAATTGTCATGGAAAAGGCTATACAATGCTCTGTAAATCAAGTGGGGGAGGGGGAAATACCCAGGAGAATTATCCAATTGAAAGAAATCTAACAATTCAATGAAATGCAGTACGTGAGAAATGCTGGCAAATTATTCTAAGTACCCGTATATTTGTGCATTTGTGGCTCTGGGGGTGTATAGGCTTTTACACTTTTACCTGTACTAGAAGTGGTGCTACAGGAATTATTCAAACCTGGTATAAACCATAGATGACATCTTCAGAGTCAATGAACTAAATCAATGAATTGCTTAAGCTATTTATACCACAAACCATAGGTCAGACACAACCACTAACTTGGAACAGAAATTTCTAGTGAACAGAAATGAACAATTGTGGGATGTGTTTTTAATGCATAAAATATATTCTCATCTAAAAAGCATGGCTAATTTGCACCATAAGTACATATTTGTTGTGAAATGGTTACCATTCTTAAAATGTACGTGCTCCTCTAAAATGTTCTGTAAAAGGCCAACAAGACTGAACCCTATGGCTAGTTAAGTCACATGCAGGGGCAAGCGAAAAAGATTGTATATCTTGAGGCAGCGGCAGCAGCCATCACATTCACCTTCTCTCCCCACACTGCCACCCACACTCACTTTTTAATTGTTTTTCTACCCCTAATGCAATGACAGCATGAGTTGTCTCTCCATCTCCATCTCCCCCTCCTCTCTGCCTCGCTCTGGACCACTTCACCAAGAATGCCTCAAGTTGAGGAAGAAGCCCCTTCCTCAGAACAACGCTGGAGCAGGCAGCACGCTGCTTAGACACCTTTTAACTATTTTAAGCTAAGAAACATCAAGAAGCAAACTCTGCTCTTTGAAATTACAATGCTAATGGATTTGGGAGTTTTAGTTGGCCTAATAAAGGCACTGCCCTAATAGGGATTATGCAGGAAAGTGAATAGCTTTTACTTTTCCCACAGAAAGCTACTGCACCAATTTGTCTGCCGTTTGTTAGACTTAATCTACTCTGAAGGGGCTTCTGTGCCTATAAATTTGATCCACTTTGGCCAAATGGGGGGGGAGTTATAGCTGTTTTTAATTTCCCTGTTATAGAGAATGGGAAACACTGTGCTTTATTTTAGCACAAAAATGACTTTTGGATCCGCAGAGAGCATGGAGCAGCTTAGAAACCAATCAGCATTTTAGTATGCACAGGTACAGATACAAGGGCAAATTTGGGGTACGCACTCCTATTGAATGCAAAACCCATTACTAGTAAGCAAAGGAAATAAATATAAAGCCTGTCTCATCTTTATAGGCTTCTTAGCACCCATAAATATTGAATTGGATGCAGAGTCGCTTTTCCATGAGCACCCTTGCCTCTTTTGCATGTAGAAGAGCTTTCTTCTGTCTTGGCACAAGATCCTTGCATAAGAAAAAACTAAAACACAGAGGTATGTTCTTACATATCTGCAAGGCATTGTACCATTGCGTGCCCAACATGTGTGCTAGCCACAATGCACTATTAAAATCCCTTCCAGAACATCCAACAAGACCTTCCACTTGCCCTTGCATGGCAGTTCATGAAACAGTACAACTGCCAGAATTTCTACTAGGCCATCTCTGGATCCCTCCAGCTCAATTACTGCTACAAAACTGCATTCATTCATGATCTGGGGAGCGTGCCTTTTTAAAACTAAGCTAATAACAATGATCATTACTAGTGATCTCTACTTGACAAAAATGCTTTTAACATTCCAAAAATGCATATTTCCTTAATGATTGAAAAAAATAAGGTTCTGTACATAAATCAATGTTTGCTGAGAAATGACATTTCAAAACATAATCCGATACTTTAAATAAAGTTTCATGTGAAGTTCTCATTTGGAACAGATAAGCTTCAGGGACAATTTGTTTGCCCTGTACTCAATAAAATATCTGAGAGAGCTGCAACAGTTCAGCTATTACATAAAATCACTTGCCAGCTGAAATTGCTATTTGGATGAGGACTTTAAAGGATGCTTTCAAATGGAGAAATGTTATGCTAACCACAGCCCGATGTGAGTGAAAGAATTTGTACCTCGCCAAGCCTGCTGTGGGATGAGAATCAATATGCTGGTCCCCTGCCAGAGAAGGGGAGCTGTGGTTTGTTGCTTTCTCGTGTAGCACAGCTATCAGAATCTTTCATCACAGAAGCCCACAATGGATTATTAAAACTATTCACAGTACAATCTTCAGGAATTTTTCAGGAAAGTATGGGGACCAGGGAACGAACCTCACACATATGAAAAAGAAAGAAAGAAAGGGCTTAACCTTTGTCCTCAGGGTGATAAACGGCAATCACATGGCTGGAGATCAGCCTAACCTTTTTTGAACATGTGATGCAGATGGCAATCACGTTAGTATCAACTTTTAAAGGGTGGTGTTTGGCTTTCCAGATTCTTAGCTATATTTCCTGAATTTTGTTTTCAGAAGAGACATGTAAAAGATGCATTACAGTATTAATCATCTATCTATCTATCCACTTATATATAAGTTATTTAATTAGAAGCTGCAAGCATACACACATGCACCCAATAAGAGTACTTGCATACAGATCATCAAGACCACTTTCCAAATGCTGCCTTTAAAAGCAACAACTTTTTTATATCAAATGGTACGCAGCCGCACCAAATCCTTCCTTTGCAGTATATTGGACGTGACATAAAAGACTGGCAAGGATCTAAGAAGTTGCTTTTACTGCAATAAAGGACCACCTAAATCAGGAATGTGGAACCTGTTGGTCTCCAAATGTTGTTTGTCTACAGCGCCCAGAATCTCTGACCACTGACCATGCTGGTGGGGGCTGATGGGAATTCAAAAACACCTGGAGAGACTGAAGGAGACGAGACACACACACACACACACACACACACAGAGAGAGAGAGAGAGAGAGAGAGAGAGAGAGAGAGAGAGAGAATGCAACAAAATTGCTAAAAGGGGTGGTAAAGCTTGCTTTATTTCCTGTTCTAGGGCGGGGGTGGTGGGAATCCATTACTTCATGGATTAGCACTATAGTGTAACCTAAAACTTAAGAAAGTGTATTGAAAACACAAGAGGGAAATAAAATCAATAAATCACTCATTTAAAGTAAGCATTTTTATATATATAAAAAAGTATGTTACATTCAGAATCCCTTTGCTTTTGTATTTATAAAGCTACTACTATTAAGTATTGCTGCCTTAACCACACACAAAATAATCATGTAATGGAGAGCTATATAGATTAAAGAGACAGGATAAGAAACAACAATGGCTGTTAATAGCTACCATCATCACCTCAATAAAACAGAGTTCAATGGAATATACATTTCACCAAATCTGATCTGATGGTAATTCCAAAACAATGGCAGCAAACAGTAGTTAGCATAACAAAAATAAATCATCATTTCTCCAGGGCTTCAAAATACTGTCATTAATGTTGCTGTTGCTGTTGTGGGGGGGGGGCATTATTAATCAAGACTATGAAAATTGGCTGGTTCTCTTAGTAAGCAAATGAGCAAGATGTTGCTGAGCTTCGTACCAAGCTTGATTATTTTCCATCTTTTCTTTCTGAGGCAGAAAGAAAAACTTTTCTCTGTCCACTTTCCCCAAGCTATGCATAATTCTATGCATCTCTACCATATCTTCTCTTACTGTATTGGCCCGAATGTAAGCCACCCCCAAATATAAGCCGCACGTTAAAAATGGGCAGTTTTTCGAAAGTGGCCTATTTAGTGTTGTAGACATACCTCCGGAAAAGAGTTGTCCAATTTAAATAGAGAACGGGCCTCGTTCGTACATGTCTGCTTCTGTAGTGCTGGATACACACACATTCTAAGAGCACAATTCCATGTGGTTGTGGTATGAGAGTAGATAGCAGATCAATGTTGTGATCATCACATGGATATACCCATCCAATAGGCAATGTGGCACCAGTCATATAGATCTTTTCCACCCAATCACTGTCTTCCCTCTAAACTGGACAGCAATTAGATGAGGGAGATCCATGCAGATTGCCCAGCTCATATAGTTGCTTTGTACACACACACACACACACACACACACACACACAAGCACCAAAAAGTGTTTCCCATATCACTAAGTGTGAAGGGGCCTTTTGCCTCTGGGTCAAGGTGCTGATGTGATGGAAGTTTTCATTATTCCATAATTTGCTGCTCTGATTCTGAACCCAGCATTTTCCCTTTATGACACAGGATAAAAATGTTATCAGCCTATAAATTACCTAAAAATGAAACGAGCTTTCATGCCTCAGACCCACACAAAAACAATATGAAAATATTGCAAGGGGTGTAATTTTAAACCCTCAAAAGCAGGAGATTTTAAAATTAAGCAAGAAATTCCAGCTTGGCTTTTGCATTTCAAGTCACTCTGTTCTATCACGTAAATGCACTTTGAGGATATTTGCAAAACACATAGTGGTAACACTGGCTTATTTCATTCCCATCAAGAGGTTTCACCACGGTAATATGAGGCTGAGCCATAAACCATCATTTCCAGAGACATCATCACTGGCCAATGCTGAAACGTTAAACTGATTGTTTTCCCTTTCTTTCAATAAAGAAAGTGCTTCTCAAGCCTGAGACATTAAGAGCACGTTTGTTTCATAATAAGGAAGTCGAGGGTTTTTCCACTCAATACTCAGAAATCAACCTTCCCCAACTTGGTGCCCTCCAGAAGTTTTGGACTCCCTTCAGCCAACTCATTGAGGGAAGGAGCCCAGACCCTCCAAGTGTCCCTATTTTCCAGGGACGTCCCTGATTTAGAGGTCATCCCGGTTTCTGATTTGATCCTGGAATGTCCCACTTTTCCTTAGAATGTCCCTATTTTCATTGGAGAAATGTTGGAGGGTATGTGAGCCTCGGGAGAGTGAATTGCCCAAGGGCTGCCCAAAATCTGGATCAGATACTGACCCTAACTAATTGAGGAAGACCAAGGTCTAATCAATGCCAGGGAGCACCAACCACCACATCCTGACTGAACCATCAATGGTCTGAGAGAACTGTTGGGGTCCCTTCCATTGAGCTATTTAGCGCCTGTCTGCTGGAGGGAGGGCAGAAACCAGGACGTTGAGGCCATCAATTCTCAATAAGAGCAACCAATGGCTTGAGAGAGACCTGCAGGGGCAACTTCTTCCCCGTCTGCTTAAGAAAGACCATTGTGACCTGAGGGTAGGCAGAAGCAAGGGAGGCCAGAACATGGAACTTGTGGTTCTTAGTTCCAGTCAATCTGAGAGGACTCTGTCACTCTACATTTTATAATGTTTATCTGTTTCAGTACAGTCATACCTTGGATCTCGAACGCCTTGGTACCGAATGCCGCAAACCCGGAAGTGAGTGTTCCGGTTTGCAAACTTTCTTTGGAACCCAAATGTTCAACAGGGCTTCCACGGCTTCTGATTGGCTGCAGGAGCTTCCTGCAACCAATCAGAAGCCGCGCTTTGGTTTCCGAATGTTTTGGAAGTCAAACAGACTTCCGCAACGGATTCCGTTCGACTTCCAAGGTACGACTGTATTTTAAAATTGTAATCCACCTTGGGTGCCTTGGCAATAAAACAATAAGTAAGTAGATAAAGTAATCCGCACCCTTCGTTCTTGTCAGTCTCTCTCCCTATTCTATTTCTAGCTCCCAAAGAGAGGTGAACACCCTGAGCACAAGCCCAGCTAGGGCTAGTTTAGGTGGACAGGAAAAAAATATTGGCCTAACCAATCTGCTTCCTTCCCCAGCCATTCTCAGACTTTGAGCATCTGGATCAAGTTGATACACCAGTCATGCTCAATTTCTGTTCTGTCCATGTCAGAAACAGGACATTATGTATGCTGCTTGCACATTTTATAGCTCTGTTTGGCAGCCCCTTTTATGAAGAGTCAGGTTCTTTGTTTTCCTATTTGATGTTCAGACCATGATGCGTTCTGTTTATTTTTAAACTCCTTTATTTATGGTGTTTATCCATGGGAATTAAGATTTGACGCCATACCGTATGAAAAGGAGCACCTAGATTACTTAGCTTCATGCTTCCTTGGGTGGATCTCCATGCCCTAATCAACTTAGGACAGGGGAGAGTAATCCTTTTCAGCCCTGGAACAACATTGAAAGGGAACATGAACTTTCCTGTGGCCACACACCAATGACGTACAGAGCCAGATGCAAAAGTGAGAGACACAACAAATGCAAATTTTGCCTTTGTAGGCTAGTTTCTACACAGACTCTCACCCCCGTCACTATCTTCCACAGGCAAGCAAGAGGCATAGGAATTCAATGACATATTCCAACTGGGTGAAAACACCCAGGGTACATAGCAAGGTCAGTGGGGTGCCTGGCCTGGGGAGATGGGGGCATGACCCACAGATCTTCCCCACCCTAACGTAGGAGAACCTAGAACTCAGACAAGGGCAGACACATGTGGCTCAGGCCCTAACAAAGTCTTTCTCTATTCCGCCTGTTTGTTTCAAGCTTTCAGAGACAGAGGCTCCATGTTTGCTTATGTGCACCCATGTAGCTAAACACCAGGTGGTGGCGGCTGCAGTTAAAATAGCTCCCGCTATCATATGCGCTTGGACCGACCAAGAGAACGAGATTTGAGGCTACAATGGCAAGAGACCTCCACATAAGCAAAAGCAGTTTATTTAGCACCTACTATTGCGTTACAGCTTCTCGGGATACATAACGTTGGCTCATTTCTATAAACTTCACCATGGATTAAAATAGACATGAACTGTGTTCTAACTGTTCTCTGCTTTTTCTTTTGAAATGTCCTTTAAGCTAAAAGCAGGATCGTTTTAGTAGTTAAAAGGAATGTTGAAAATGGACCACGGTGAGCAATTAAAAATGCTGTTTTGAGCCCTGGTTTTCATTAGCTATATCCATGTGACCTTTCGTACTGATTAAGGGCTGCCTATAAACTTACCGAGGAGGGGCTATGGTATCCCGAAGGCGCCACAGCCATGTGGAACTCACGGTCTCCATGGCTTTGCGGCGACCTGACTACCCTTTCTCCTCCTCTGGCTGCTCTTTTATAAGTTGAAAAGTTTGGTTCAGATCTGCACACAAAAACTGGGATGCTTATGCAAACAACTTGGACTTACAAAATGGGAGATGGAAATCTCACGTAAAATAACAATTTATTGGAAGATTTCTAATACTTCCTGCTTCTGTTTGGCCTGGAAGTTCCACAAGAACAATATTTCTTGTGGTGTTTGCAAATTCCGAACCCGGATGGAACAAAAAAAGAAGTTGCGTACACTAATGGAAACTAAATTTTGGAACAACGCAGTTTGGGGGGGGGGGCTCCACAAAAATTTTGTTCTGCATCCAGTCCAATCTGAGTCTATGGTGAAGGCACCAGACACACACACACACACACACACACACACACACACACACACACACACACAGTATGACTCTTTTATCAAAGAATGTAACCATTAACCATTCAAAGTGCAGTCCTACACGTCTACCCAGATGTTTTACCAATTAATAGCGCAATACAAACCCTGTCTATCCAGAGGTAAGTCTGACTGAATTCAATCAATTAGGATTGCAGTTAGAATTGCAGCCCGAGTTCTATGGGATTCACTTCCAGGTAAGTCAGTATAAGATTCTATAGCTCAGCAGGCATGAACAATTTTTGACCCTCCAAATGATGCTGAACTACAGCTCCCATCATCCCTGATCACTGACCATGCTGACGGGGACTTATGGGAGTTGGAGTCCAACAGCATACAGATGGCCACAGAGGTTCCCCACCCCTGACATAATGTCCTTCTGGGCATACTTCAATGAAATGAATGGGAGTAACACAATACCTTAGCTGTGCCCTTGCATAAGTCCCTCACATTTCAGTGAGCATTGTACTGGAGACATTCCTGATGGATTGCACCCAGAGATTCCAGGCTGCAACTAAAATCTAACAGAGTACATATTTAACATAAACTTACATTGAGGGGGTATAAATAAAATACAACACAACAAACTGGGAGCAATTATTTTGAGAATTTACTGCTTTTAATCCCCAAACAATACTTAGAAGCCAACAAAACGAATAGGGAAGGTTTAGAAGAGAAAATGAAAGGTCAATTATAGGGGTGAAAAGTTCTTCTGAAAAGGTTGTTTTTATTAATTTTTAGGTTTAAGATGACTAGGAATGCAGCATAATGAAGAAATCATTGGGATCGTAAAAATGTTTTCCCCCTCATGGGAGATTTTTTCATGGGGTTCATTTTTCTGCTGTCAAAAATGGGGGGAGGCAAAAAAAAAAGA
The DNA here is from genome assembly GCF_963506605.1 of Zootoca vivipara. NCBI lineage: Eukaryota > Metazoa > Chordata > Lepidosauria > Squamata > Lacertidae > Zootoca > Zootoca vivipara. The sequence goes on from NC_083283.1 coordinate 24,159,091, forward strand.
AATTATGCGTGTTTTGGATTTAAATAGAAATAGTTCTCCGCATTTTGCCTATCTTCTTTTCCTGCCTTAAAAAAAAAACACCACGTAGTGCAAATAAATATCCATTTCAAATTGTCCTTTATTTAACGTGTATTATCATCACCATCATCTTCATAATTTACTAAGGATAGGACAAGTATTAAAAAGGGGAGGTTCAGACATATAAATAAATACACCATGCCCATGCCCCCAAAGTGGCAACCCATTTTTAGTCGTTTGTGAGACCCAAACTCAGCTGACTCAGGCTCAGGCTCTCCCTGCCATAACAACAAGAAAAGGAAAGAAAACATCCTTACCCTTGTGAAAGGGGTACTAGTAGCAGAGGACGAGAGAGCCTACAAAAACCACCTGAGGCTTTGATAATAATAATAATAATAATAATAATAATAATAATAATAATAATAATTATTATTATTATTATTTATTTATTTATTTATACCCCGTCCATCTGGCTGGGTTTCCCCAGCCACTCTGGGCGGCTTCCAACAGAAAAATGAAATAAAATAATCTATTAAACATTAAAAGCCTTCCTAAACAGGGCTGCCTTCAGATGTATTCTAAAAACCTGGTAGCTGTTTTTCTCTTTGACATCTGATGGGAGGGCGTTCCACAGGGCGGACGCCACCACCGAGAAGGCCCTCTACCTGGTTCCCTGCAACGTGGCATCTCGCAACGAGGGAACCGCCAGACGGCCCTCGGTACTGGACCTCAGTGTCCGGGCAGAACGATGGGGGTGGAGACGCTCCTTCAGGTATACTGGACCGAGGCCATTTGACAGTATCCCTGGCGAATATTCGCAAATCACCTCAAGGTTCTTTGAGTATTCTACCAGGAATGTTTGTGGAAGTCTCCTAGTTTTTGAAGCCACCAGGGAGCTGTTCTCTCATATCCATTATTCAATGGAGTACCTTTCCCAACCAGCACAGACAATGGGCTTGGATGATGGGAGTTGTAGCCTAACAATACAGTGGTGCCTCGCTAGACGAATTTAATTCGTTCCACGGGTCTTTTCTTATAACGAAAAATTCATCTAGCGAATCCCATAGGAATGGATTGGATTTTTTTTTATTATTTTTTTGCCCATAGGAACGCATTAATTGAATTTCAATGCATTCCTATGGGAAACCGCGATTCGCTAGACGAATTTTCCACTAGAAAAAAAAAACCTTTCGTTAAGCGGAAATTTCATTAAGCAGGGCATTTGTTAAGCGAGGCACCACTGTATCTGGGGCGGGGGGTCACCAGCTTAGGGAAGGCTGCTATAGAGAGAACGGCTTACACGGCTCCAGAAAAATAGAACTCTACATAAGGGTTGTGATGCTTCCAAATTTCTTCCTGGATTCTGGAGTTCTGAGCTACCTGGATTCGGTTGCTTCCGTGTTAGATTTAGTGTGCCAGAGGCACTGCTTTCCTCATCCAAGGCTGAGGAACCTGTGGACCTCCAGATACGGATGGACTCCAACTCCCATCAGCTTGAACCAGTAAGGTTGACGATCAGGGAGGAAGAGCGCTGTAGTCTAGTAACCTTTGGAGTGCCCAAGGTTCCTCATGCCTGTTTTAATCAGTTTAAGTCAGGCATCCCCAAACTTCGGCCCTCCAGATGTTTTGGACTACAATTCCCATCTTCCCCAACCACTGGTCCTGTTAGCTAGGGATCATGGGAGCTGCAGGCCAAAACATCTGGAGGGCCGCAGTTTGGGGATGCCTGGTCCTCAGTGAAAACTGGTGGTTCCACATAGTGCTTAATATGATGATATACCGCTAACCCTTATTTTAAAAAATCTAGGAATTCCCATTCACATGGGCAAGAGTGTGCTTTTCCTCAGAAGTACCATTAGATCCACACACACCCCTAGAAAATGAGCTTAGGGCTGCAGCCTTCAATTGGTGAATATATCCCCACTTCCCACAGAAGCGTCCAGGGCTGACCCCCAGGAACATAGGAAGCTGGCCTATACCGAGTCAAACCATTGGTCCATCTAGCTCAGTAATGTCTACACTGACTGCCAGCAGCTCTCCAAGGTTTCAGACTGAGGTTTCTCCCAGCCCTGCCTGGAGATGCCAGGGACTGGATCTAGGGCCTTCTGAATGAGTAGCAGATGCTCAGATCACTGAACTACGGCTCTTTGCTGCTACTCACCTAGCACTGTGCTGCCCTCCCCAATTTGTAATGCTAGATATTGTGCCCAGAGAAAGAAGATTGGGTGGGGGCATAAGAAGAGGGGTGGTTCTGCTGCACTGTTTCCATGAACAGCCACGTGCCTACAATAAGAGAGAGGTGGAAATTCTTGTGTGCTTATGCCAAACTGTGTTGATGCCAAGTCTTTTTAAAATTGCATCTTCCTGCAACACCTGTTGTTAAATGTGGACAGGGGGAATTAAAACATAATCTAGAACAAATTCTTCCTGTTAAAAGTCCCCCACCCCCAAAAAATGTTCACCTGTATACACTTGAAAGTGATTGTTTTGTTGTGCACAAGCTACCACAGCATAAAACAGGATGGAAAAGGGTGGCCTTTGAATGAACAACAGAGAGAGAGAGAGAGAGAGAGAGAGAGAGAGAGAGAGAGAGAGAGAGAGAGAGAGAGAGAGAGAGAGAGAGAGAGAGAGAGAGAGAGAGAGAGAGAGAGCGCTTGCTGACAAAACAAGGCAGGGTGAACTGCAAATTCTCTCTCACTTTCTGGTTCCAGCCTTGCTCTTTTGTCCATTACCACATCCCTCCTTGAACTCAAATGAACTTCCACAACAAATGACGCCAAATGGGCAGTCAAAGGATTCTGTGGCTATGGCCGTACATTTGTCCAAGCTCTTGCCTTTGAATGCCCTATACTCCTTTTTCTTTTGCTTGTCACTGAAACCATCTTAAATTTTAGGGATGCTTAGATGGTAGACATATGTAATAAATTCCTGACAGTTTAAAAAGAAAAAAGAAAAGCAACCTTGGAAGGTTGCAAGTTTGAATGCAGTGGGGAGCATGAGAAGCTTAATCCATTCCCCATAACCCTTTAGCCCCTGGCTCAGAATTACCTCTTCCCCACATAGTTTGCCATCTCTCTATGGGGTCTTAGAGTCATTGGCTTGGGTGAGGGCATACTGTCATTCCCCCTTTGCTTTTGCTGGAAGGAGAGAGCTGATAAGCAACTAGGCCCTTTGGAAACATGAATCCAGGCGCAACCATTTCTGCTGCTATTTGTCTACCAGTTCTAGAAGAAAGCCTGTAGCAGATTGATTTAAAAGGGGGGTGGGAATCAGGGAACTTGAGTAGTGGCAGTGTTAGAAACTCATATATATATGCTAGGCGCCAAGTGGCTCCTCAAACCAGGGTTACAGTCACCAAAACAGAATGCCTAGTTGCCATTTTTAGGCCAGACAGCTCGGAAGCAGTATTTTTGAATACGACTTTTTGGTTCCTGAAATACATTCTGACGGTGCAGATAAAATATAATTGATAGGATTCTACAGAATGTGTTGCTAGTGTGTGAAAACAGTCAAGATCCAAGGATCCCCAGGCATGCACCTCCAGATGGTGGAGAGGTCAGACATCATCCTGGCACCCAGGCATCTTCACTTGGTTGCAAGTGGCCAGTAGCCAGGTGCAAAACGCTAAGCAGAAGTCCCCAACCTTTTTGGGTCCACTAGCATATTTGCAAACCAGAGAAACTGTTGTGGTCACCAGACACATACCACAAGCTATGTTATTGACCCTCCATGATGCTCAAAGGTGCTCCTAATGCTCTCCTCTTCCAAATTTCTCCTTGGATTGTGGCATTCTCTGAGCTACCTGTTCTCAGCTGCTTCCAGACTAGAACCATATAGGACTGCAGTGGCATTGCTTTCCCTTAATCCGGAGGTTTAAGGGGGTGGGGGGAACTAAAATAAAAAAAACTAAGATCATGGCCACTGGTCCCATCACCTCCTGGCAAATAGAAGGGGAAGAAATGGAGGCAGCGAGAGATTTTACTTTCTTGGGTTCCATGATCACTGCAGATGGTGACAGCAGTCACGAAATTAAAAGACGCCTGCTTCTTGGGAGAAAAGCAATGACAAACCTAGACATCTTAAAAAGCAGAGACATCACCTTGCCGACAAAGGTCCGTATAGTTAAAGCTATGATTTTCCCAGTAGTGATGTATGGAAGTGAGAGCTGGACCATAAAGAAGGCTGATCGCCGAAGAATTGATGCTTTTGAATTATGGTGCTGGAGAAGACTCTTGAGAGTCCCATGGACTGCAAGAAGATCAAACCTATCCATTCTGAAGGAAATCAGCCCTGAGTGCTCACTGGAAGGACATGTCCTGAATCTGAGGCTCCAATACTTTGGCCACCTCATGAGAAGAGAAGACTCCCTGGAAAAGACCCTGATGTTGGGAAATATGGAGGGCACAAGGAGAAGGGGACGACAGAGGATGAGATGTTTGGACAGTGTTCTCGAAGCTACGAACATGAGTTTAACCAAGCTGTGGGAGGCAGTGGAAGACAGGAGTGCCTGGCGTGCTATGGTCCATGGGGTCACGAAGAGTCAGACATGACAAAACGACTAAACAACAACAACAACAATCCGGAGGTGGGGAACCTGTGGTTTTCCAGATGCAGCTGGACAGCATCAGCCCCAGCCAACATGGCCAATGATTGGAGTAGTAGCTCAACAGCATGCAGAGGGACATAGATTCCCCTGTGATAGCTCTTGTCCTAATTTCCAGAAGCCATGAAATTGACCGTCATCTGTTTACTTCTTCCAGTTGATAATTTTCACAACTGCATCGGCTGGAATGGGACTACAAAAATCAGCTTTAATTAAGAATTAGGAAGAGAGCTTTTCCAAGTGCCTGCAAGTGAGACTCCCTGCTTGCTCCCTCCATTGCACCCGCCCTGTGGAACGCCCTTCCACCAGATGTCAAGGAAATAAGCAGCTATCCTAATTTTAAAGACATCTGAAGGCAGCCCTGTTTAGGGAAGCTTCTAATATTTAATGTTGTGTTCCGTGTTTCTCCAAAAATAAGACACCGTCTTAAATTTATTTTTCCTCAAAAAAAACCACGGTGGCTTATTTTCAGGGGATGTCTTTTTTTTTTTAATTACGTGCCCAGCCTAGGCTCTTCCTTGGCGCCCTCCAGAACTGTGCCTATCACTATGTCTTATTTTCGGGGTATAGCTTATAATGCGCAAATGCTTAGAAATCCTGCTATGGATTATTTTATGGGTATGTCTTATTTTCCGAAGAAACAGGGTTGTTTTAATATTCAATTGGGAGCTGCCCATAGTGGCTGGGGAGACTCAGCCGGATGGGCGGGGTATAAATAATAAATAATAATGTATTATTATTATTATTATTATTATTATTATTATTATTATTATTGCATTTGCACAGCCAGCAAACAAGCCACCTTCGCTGGATCACAGCCTGTCCCCATGCAACAGCAGAAATTTGATCTCGCTGCTATAGGCAGAAATGTTCATCTGTGCAGCAAGACAAGAGATACTCCTGACAACCCAATTAGCTGATGGGATCTGGCAGCCCAAATTTGAAGAAACCTCCTCAAATGTTTTTGGCTCCTTGGGTTGTTCTTTTTTCTTTGGCTCTGAATCACTCACTAGTTTTAAAAAGAAAAGTTTAAGTCCATGTTCTCTCTTGGGTCTTACGTACTGTATTTTGTATCAACTTACTTTCTCATCCCTACCAACCACAGTGGAGAAAAGTAGCTTCATTTAATTGGAGACATACTCTTTGCTTGTTAGCCAAATGTCCTGGTAGATACAGGCCTACCAGAAAGACTGAACCAATTATTATTATTTTAAAGAGAAATCCTGGCTTGCTGCTAGCAACTGAAATGCAAGCCAAGTACTGAAGGCGACTCTATACATATGCGTTGGAGGGGGGGGCAGAGACACATGTAAAATAATATAAGGTTACTGGGACTGCTAGAAAGCCAGGCCAAAGTATTGTCACTGCTCTGGCTCTCTAACGTTGGAAAAGAATCCAAAACTAGGCACACCACTCCAGCCTTCACCCACTTTGCTTTCCTCTTGTCTACCTCAATCTGCATCTCAGGTTTGCTCAGTGCTAAACAGCCCACTGGCACCCAGCCCGTAATAATAATAATAATAATAATAATAATAATAATAATAATAATAATAATTTATTTATACCCCGCCCTCCCCAGTCAAAAACCGGGCTCAGGGCAGCTAACACCAGTAAAATTACAATAAAACATAAAAGAAAGAAAAAGGTAAAGGTAAAGGGGCCCCTGACCATCAGGTCCAGTCGTGTCCGACTCTGGGGTTGCGGCGCTCATCTCGCTCTATAGGCCGAGGGAGCCGGCGTTTGTCCACAGACAGCTTCCGGGTCATGTGGCCAGCATGACAAAGCTGCTTCTGGCGAACCAGAGCAGCGCCCGGAAACGCCGTTTACCTTCCCGCCGGAGCAGTCCCTATTTATCTACTTGCACTTTGATGTGCTTTCAAACTGCTAGGTGGGCAGGAGAAAGAAAGAAAAACAATCAATTAAAATGCGGGTTAAAATACAATTTAAATTTAAAAGTTTTAAAATGCACCCTCATTTTAAAGTAGCCCAAATCAAAACCATAAAGGAAGAAAAACATAGGGGTCAGACTGAGTCCAGCCCAAAGGCCAAAGGTCTTGCAGGCCCTGCGGAAAGATGTCAAATCCTGCAGGGCCCTGGTCTCCTGTGATAGAGCGTTCCACCAAGTCGGGGCCAGTACTGAAAAGGCCCTGGCCCTAGCTGAGACCAATCTGACCACCTTATGGCTCAGGATCTCCAAAATGTTGTTATTTGTGGACCTTAAGGTTCTCCGCGGGGCATACCAGGAGAGGCAGTCCCATAGGTAGGAGTCTGCTCCTTTGCCCCACAAAGGTTTGTTGATCAGGGACAGGGAATGTTTTTCAGCTCATGGGCTGCATTCCTTCATAAGCCATCTTTCATAGGGTGCATGCCAGTGGTGCGTGGGGCCACAACCAAAAGTGGGCAGGGAAACAGAGTCATAGAATAATAGAATTGCACAGTTAGAAGAGACCCAGAGGGTTACCTAGTCCAACCGCCTGCAATGCAGGAATCTCAACTAAAGCATCCATGACAGGTGGCCATCCAAGCTCTGCTTGGAAACCTCCAATGAAGGAAAGTCCACAACCTCCAGAGGGAATCTATTCCACTGTAGGACAGAGAGCCAGTGTGGTGTAGTGGTTAAGAGCAGTAGACTCGTAATCTGGGGAACCAGGTTCGCATCTCCGCTCCTCCACATGCAGCTGCTGGGTGACCTTGGGCTAGTCACACTTCTTTGAAGTTTCTCAGTCCCACCCACCTCACAGGGTGTCTGTTGTGGGGGAGGAGGGGAAAGGAGATTGTTAGCCGCTTTGAGACTCCTTCGGGTAGTGATAAAGCGGGATATCAAATCCAAACTCCTCCTCTTCTTCTTCTTCTTCTTCTTCTTCTTCTTCTTCTTCTTCTTCTTCTTCTTCTTCTTCTTCCTTTTGTTGTTGCTGTTGCTATTGTTATTTGCAAAAAGCCTCTAGGAGACGTACAATTTAAGGTAGGTAAACAGAATACAATTTACAGCAAACTCAAAAATACCTAACTCTAAAAGAGTGTTTGTTTATTAAGTGTATGTTCAATAAATGTTTCTTTTACCTGTGCACAATAGACAATGTTCCACCCATGCAAAAGTCAGAAATTTCTACACACAACACACAAACATATCAATCTTCTATCCAGGCAAGCAAGAGGCATTATCTCAGTACAACCAGGTCCGGCCACCAAGAGCCGGGCGGGCATCGTGGTATTCAACCGGTATGGTACCAAACAAGTAGGAATTGAAAGAAGTAGGTAGTATGAGGGATGGAGAACAAATTTGATTCAGTTCACATTTAAAAGTGAGCCAAGCTGATCTGCACATTCTGAAAAAAATGTGCAAACTAAAACACAGCCATTCTTCAAAATTCATACTTCTCTGAATTTTGCAATGCAGTTCCCCAGCCAAAAGTCTTGCATATTTTTGTAACATGTATATAAAAATGTGTGCATTTGGAGAAATTACATTTGAACTCTTGTTATATTACATACGTTGCAAACATGTGGATCCATGTTTTTTTAAGGCAAAGTGATGTGGAAATGTGGAGAGCTGAAGACTGGAAAAGTGAGAAACTTAAATTGGCAGGTTTGTTCTTCCCTAGGTAGTACAACTTCCAACCTGGTCAGACCTTCCACCAAATGGCTGTGTTGTAATGGCTTGTTTCAAGAGGAGACTTCACCAAACCAAACGAGGCTTGTCAGCTCAGCTTGCTTCTTGTTCTGTGTGACCAAAAGCTATTTACCATTTGCTAAGACTGAAGAGAGAGTGGAAAATCCACTCAGAAAAACATGACCCTCGTAAAGTGGCAAGTTGATCAGCATCTAAAAGTCTCTTTCTTCCAAAACACCCATAGCCAGCATATGCCACAATTATATTCTGGTTTACTCAGTTGAAATCCATTGTACTCATAAAATTCAAGGTTGTAACCACATTTGTTTTTATCACTGAGAAGCTATTATTAAATATTTAGGGAGGGGAAGTGTTTTTATTTCTCCCCGCTCATGGGAACACCCAAGAGCATCTTTTTTTCATAACTTTAAATCTTGATTAGTGCCCAAAGCCAACAAAACCACTAATCCCACTATTGAAAGGAAATTGGACATCATAAAGAGGACTTGCTATGTATTGGAGATGGATGATGAATTACTACTTCCATCCTGCAGACTCTTAGTGGCTTTTTTATGCCAAAATAAGAACATTAGGGGTTTGATGGAAAAATCAGGTGTGGTTTTGGTTTTTCAAAACCTCATACTTTTGAGGCTTGGCTTTGTCGGTGCCAAGCCAGGGCTGTTTTGGATGTAGGTTTCATTTTCTTTCACATCCTTAAAAATAAAAATCAGAATAATGATGAGGGTGGTGAAGATGGGGGCTGCCAGCTTGCTTTCTGGCAGGGCTTCTTTGAACAGCTGAGCTGCAGGTAGAAATTGAAACCCTACGCTGTGTGAAAAAAGAGACAAGCAATTGTGTAGTGGAGAGAGAAACATCTTGGGGTCATCCGCTGGAGAGCCTGAGCTCAGAGTCATAAACATGATTGTGTAGAATATGACTTATAATGAATTGGACCATTAAGCCATGACTGGCAGTGACTCTCCAGGGCTTCAAACACAGTTCTCTCCCAGCCCTACCTGGAAGTGTCAGGGATTGAACCAGACAGCTTTTGTATGCAAGAAAGATGCTCTACCACTGAGCCATAGTCCCTTGCCTAGGACCTGAGTGCAAGAGTGTCATTTCCAGCAACAGGCATGGTGCCTCCAACATTGGAAGTACTGTAAAGGGAAAAATGGTAAAGGACCCCTGGATGGTTAAGTTCAGTCAAAAGCAACTATGGGGTTGCGACGCTCATCTCGTTTTCAGGCCGAGGGAGCTGGCGTTTTTCCACAGGCAGCTTTCTGGGTCATGTGACCATCATGACTAAACTGCTTCTGGTGCAACAGAACACCATGATGGAAACCAGAGCGCATAGAAATGCCGTTTACCTTCCCGCCACAGCAATAACTATTTATCTACTTGCACTGGCATGTTTTCGAACTGCTAGGTTGGCAGGAGCTGGGTCAGAGCAACAGGAGCTCACCCCATTGCGGAGATTTGAACCACCGACCTTCTGATCGGCAAGCCCAAGAGGCTCTGTGGTTTACACCACAGTGCCACCCATAGCCATCATAGTTAGTAGCCATTGAGAGTCTTACCCTCCATGACCAGCTCCTGCACTTCAAAATTTACCACTGGGCACAAAATAACTTAAGTGTTTCCCGGTTCTTGACAAGAAATGGTGCCTATTCAGAGACAGGAAGCAACCACTTTATGTTGCCCTCCAGCTGCAGGCCACACTTTCCAGTCACCTGGCCACAGGTGGAGGGGGAAGGAAAAGTAGGTAAGAGAGCCAACAGAATGGGTTGCATGCAGCAGCTGCAGCCTGTTTCACTACCTCGAACATTTAAAGGCACAAGGACCCTGTATTCCTAGGAGACCTAGAGACTGCAGCAATATCAGAGAAAAAATTGATGGGCGGACCATTTTAGTGCAGAAGTGATGTAGCACAGAGATGCTCAATTATTTGATAAGCATCTCATTACTGGAGCTTGTTTTGTTATGTACATAGAGAAGGACATCTAGTGGAGAAAAGAGAGACTATGGGATTTGCTCCATAAATGTAATGATGGACACCAACTTGGACGGCTTTATTAAAAGAGAATTGGACCAATTCATGGAGGTTAAAGCTATCAATGACAACAAGCCATGATGACTATGTTCTTCTTCCAGTGCTGGAGGTGATGTGCCTCTGAATATCACTAGATATCACTACCAGGGAGAGTGCTGTTGTGTTTATGTCCTGCTTGCCATCTTACCATAGGTTTCTGGTTGGCTACTATGCGAACAAGATGCTGGACTAGATGGCACTTTGTTTGCTGTTATTTTGCCCCTGGCAACTGGTTTTACAAGAAATATTTCCCTTTGCTTTCTTGGCATGAGTCTGGCTCACAGGATAATACAAGATCTCAAAACAGCTGTCTTATTACAAAAGAATTTCAGAAATAGACTTCAAAGAGAAGTTGCTGAATTACAACTTATTACCAAACCGAAAACTATGGAGAGACCTGGTCTGAACAGAGATATTGGATTCTTGTCTCATTACACATGCTAAATCTATTTTTGGTCATCTGCATACTATCCCTTGCTTTTTACTGTAAGACTAATTGCAGTCGTTAACAGTCGTTAACAGTCGTCAACAGGTTTACCATACTCATTGAGCCATTCACCCCATCTCCTACTACCCTTCTGAGAAATACCCCACCCTACCCTCCCACTATATATAAGGGTCTGGTGACTTCTGCTTCAGTGTATATCTGAATAAGTGTGCATGCACACAAAAGCTTATACCAAAGCAAACTTAGTTGGCCTATAAGGTGCTACTGGACAATTTTTTGTTGTTGTTTAAAAGGAAAGACATTCAAGCATAATAAAAGGAAGATCCATGATCCCAATCATTATAGGAACTGAAGTTATTGCTACTTGTTTTGATGGATGGTATTGCAAGAAGAATTGTGGCCAAGAAAGGCATTGCTGGCTACACTTTCACATGTGTTTGTAAACATATGCAGACTTCTCTGGACAGGTGTGCTGCCAGAGGCCTTCCTTCCCAGGTGCAAGGATGAACAACAGTTTCCAGGGACCAGTCAAATAATGGTGCCTGAGGCTACCCTCTGAGTTCATCTGGCATTGCTTCACATTGATCTTGCTGAAGTCTTCCAAATGTTGATTACATGGGAACTCCTAACCACATAGGTTCTCTGGAAACTCACTTCAACACAACAGGAGATCCACCTTGACATCTTGTTGCTCTGGGGCAGGGTGGGGAGCCTGCAATCCTCCAGGTGGTGTTAGACTGTAACTCCCGTCAGCTCCCATCGACTCCAGGTTATAGAAGATAGGAGTTGCAGGCCACCAACACTTTGAGGGCCACAGGATCCCCATCAGAGATGGAGTAGTCTGGGGTTGTGGTGGGTCAAGGTCCCATTCCTATTTCTGCAGCAGGGTCCCTGCTTCCAAGACCCTACAGCTCCCTAAAGGGGAAGGGTTTTTTTAGCCACTAAGAATAAGTCTTCTCACTCTTGGTGCTGATTGGAGCCAATCAGAGTGAAAGCAGGTGAGTCAGCGCCTGAGGTTTGGCTCCTAGGGTCACTCTGGGAAGAACACTGAGGAGAAGTTGTTCTGTGTACTCCAAAGCTAAGCATTTTGGAACACTGGTAACACAATGTGCTTCGGTTTCAAGAGAATGGCATGCAAGTCCTGGAACATGCAATAGAACATCAAGGAAATTGCAACATAAGTCACTCTGAAATAAGATATTGGGACATGCCAAATCATTTTCCCATGTGCTTACACAAAAACTAGCAGATCTAGGTGAAAGGCAGCACATGGAGATAGGCATTGATCATTCCAATACAATGTTTTTATTATTGCATAATTATAAGATTATTGTATAATTCCAAAGGTTGTATAATCTTAAAGGAACATGGCATGATGGGGTATGGCTGTGAGGGCTTGGCTATTACTATCATCAATGAATCCCACTCTTCTGAATGTGGTCCCTATCGCTGCTCAAGAGAAAGGGTATTCAAAGGGCATTCAATCCAACACCAGACAGTGTTGGACCACCTGACTGGAACCTCACGCTGGCTGGGGCTGATGGAAGTTGTAGCCCCAAAATCTCTCGAGGGCACCATGCTGCCTATTCTTGCTCTAAGGCTTTTAATAATGGGACAGGATAATGGGGGAAGCCATGCGCTTTAAATGTTTGGTGTCAGCTCAAAAGGCTTAGGGGGAGGGGACGTTGGAAGCCCCAATTAGCAATGGTGTAGTAGTTACATGAGACTAGAAGTAGGAAGGGTAACCACTTACACCGGGATGAAAAAGAAGAATGTGTAAAAAATTGCATTTGCTAGCATATATGTAGGGGTGCAAATTTCAAATCATTTACTAATAGACCTCACCATAGTGGGATAGACCGTAGCAGGGGACCCAGATGCCTGCTCAGTCTGCTGTCAACACTCTAACTGCGGGTGGGTGCCTTCAAGGCCCCTGCTGCTCTCCCTTCGTGTGAGTCTTTATCTCCAAAGCAGACTTTGACTAAACAGCCTTTCAAATAGAGAACCCCTCCGAGTAGAGGACCGCCCTCTACCAGCCCTTGCAGGGCACAGCAGCAACTGTGCTTTGCAGAAATATCCTGCAAATAACAAGCTGAAAAGTGGCATAATACAAGGAATGAACTATATATTAATTTTTAAGCACTCCAGTTTGGGGAGAATATATGTTTTCAAAGGCTCCCATCCCCTGAAAGTACCTGTTTCCTTTCTTCACACCTGGCAGCTTCTCCTGAGTTGGTAGATAACAGAGGTTTTGCTTATAAGGATGGTGGCCAGAACAAGTTCCCAAGCAGCCCTTTGCTTCTCAAAGGAGTGGGGTTTTCAAAGACTTTAAAACGCATCAAGAGAAACCAAAGTAGAAGGAAGAAGAAGAAGAAGAAGAAGAAGAAGAAGAAGAAGAAGAAGAAGAAGAAGAAGAAGAAGAAGAAGAAGAAGAAGAAGAAGAAGCTTATTCACCAGGTTTTGAAAAAGTGCAGTTCCCTAGACATCTTGGTTCCCCTCCAAAGCCCAGCAGCTTCAAAGAGACATTTGAAAATCTGTGCAGTCCATCACAACTTTCCCCTTCACCAGTGCTTTCCAAAGCCTCTGTAAAGCATTTTCTCTGTGTCCCCCACACTTCATTCTGCTCATGACCAAAGGACATTATGTGCCTGATTGATCCGATCTCTGGAAAATGTGGATTTGAATGATGCTTATAGCCAGGAATAGATCCTTTCCTTCCATTTGCTTATGTTGAGCTTAGGGGCAATCTACAGATGAGCCAGACAGCAAACGTTAATCTAAGGGAGGTGACATCTACATAGCATATGTATGGGGGGAAAATAACTTGTCAGGATGAAAGCTGGTTTCTTTCCCAAATTGGGCTTTTATTTTCTCCTCCTTTTGGGGGATGTATACTCTGGAAAGCTGGTGAAATCTAAGAACATAAGAAAAGCCTGTAGATCAGGCCAATGGCCCATCTAGTCTAGCATCCTGTTCTCACAGTGGCCAACCAGATGTCTTTGGGAAGTGATCGAGCAGAGGAGCACTCTCCCCTCATGTGGTTTCCAGCAACTATTATTCAAAAGCATGGCAGAGTATAACCATCACGACTCTTCTCCATGAATCTAGGTCACATTGACTTGCCCACATGATCCAAACTAGCAGTTGTGAGTAGGAATGTAGGAGAATTCCATAAAAGTGGGAAATGGCATCAGAAATTGAATGGGTTCACTTGTCCGCCTGCAAACAGGATTGAGATTCAGGCAGTGAATCGGTATTCAGTGTCCTCATCCCCCCCACACACACACACACACCGTCTGCAATGCTTTTCAGTACATTGTCGATGATGTACTGAAGTTAAGTAACTGTAGTTAATTCTGTTGACAATAATGTAATTAATTGCCCTACTAAATTTGGTTGCAACAAACAGTGAGCAAAATACTGTAATGATTTTTGTGGAACCTGAATTACAGCAGAATGGGAACAGGGCTGCATGCAATAGATACAGGGCAGAACAGAAAACTATGCCTTTTTTCATCCCTAGTCTTGAGTCACATGTATCCTTTCTCCTCTGGTATTCTTATAACCAAAAGTAGCTTCAGGATGCTGAGTTCAAATGGAGAAAAAGCAGAGGGAAGGGACTGCTTAACCCTTTCCTCACTCAAAATCACCACCACCCATCACCAGATCTTGATTTCCCCCATGTTTGGTTTTAAAAAGAAATCAGTGCAGAGATGTGTAACTACATGTCGCATCTGGTTCAGACCTGTTTCTGTTTCGTATGTATGTTTAGGACAAAAGCAGAGAAAGCATTCATCATGATCTCTGTTTTCACCCTACGTGTACATATGAAACAGAGCAATGATGAACAGACGATCATGACAGTAGGGATGGAGAAGAAATTACCATTCACTCATTGAAGCAGTGGGCGGGGTTTGTGACCCGACGCGGGCTTCCTGTGCCAGGGTGATACCCCCTTTGGTTGCTGGCTGTTGCTCCGCCCCCTCCCCGGCTAATTCAGCTCACGGTTCATTGCAAAACTACCTAATTTGATGCATGTCATGGAGCCAGGATGGGCTATTGACCCATGTCAGGGCTACATCTGTTGGCAGACCCTGTTTTTTGTGATGTGCCAAGTGCATGTGAAAAGACCCATTGTCCGAAGTCGAGTCTGGTAAGATTGAGAGAGCCAAAGGTGAGAGCCATCTTAAAATGGTCATTGCTGCATTTCAATTAGCCATCCTACTTTGACATGTTGTTCTGGGTCCTTCTCCATCATGAACCTTGGCCCTTGGTAAAGGCACTCACCTTCTGCCACTTTCAGCTGATCATTTTTTTCCATGGCTTTTGCGTTCTCTCTCCCAGCCAGATGTAAACTACTCATGACAGCCTTTCACGTCTTGGTCCATGACTGGTTTCCTTAAGAGTCTCTGGTGAGGCATATTTGTCAAAGACTTAAAGAAAAGGGGAGGGGAAGGCTTTGGTGATCTTCTTCTGAACTTGGGAGCATGATTTCATTTCAAAAAACCTAATAATTCCCCCCTTCACACACACACACACACACCCTCTGCCACAAATCAGCTGAAGCAGGAAGAGGAGAAGGGTTTGGGCGGCCATTATTTGTACCCTGACTGGCATCAACCCTTCCACACTGATAATGCTTTCCATGGAAATTCTGGCAACATCTACTTTGGCAGAAGCTTGGGAACTATTTTTGGAACATTAAAAAACCTCCAAGGAGTGACTTAGACGTTAATTCGCATAAAGGGTCTCTACTTAAGATTTATTAGAAACATGGCTTCTGCTTAACTTCAAACCAACCTTCAAAGAACATAACAAATATGAATGGCAAAGCTAACAGCCAGGTGAGGGCCTTTCCTGAATGCATTTCTGTGACAGGACATGAGGCAGGCCTTTGACGCCAAATTGGCAGGAAGACAGAGAGAGAGGGAATAACAGCGCTTCAGTGAGACTAGGATTACAGCCTAAACCTAGAGCTAGGATGTACTTGGTGAAAGTGAGGAGATGGATGTTGTTATCTTTCATGGGCAGAAAATCCTATAACAGCTTACTATTTTCTTTTCTGGTCTTCAGATGCTTGAAAATATTATTATAAGACTGGGTGGATTGGCCTTGATGTTTTGTATCCATATGATGGGATTGTGCAGAAATAGAGGCTGCTAAAGTGCTCAAACGATCCTCTTAGTTGACTTAGTGCCTCTAACCAAGTCTGTTAAGTATCTCTTTACATGACTAAAGAGCCTGTGTGTCTAGTTCAGGCATCCTCAAACTGCGGCCCTCTAGATGTTTTGGCCTACAACTCCCATGATCCCTAGCTAACAGCACCAGTGGTCGGGGAAGATGGGAATTGTAGTCCAAAACATCTGGAGGGCTGAAGTTTGGGGGTGCCTGGTCTAGTTGCTACTAGCTGGAGATGCTTGCAGATGTGGGTGGGGGAAAGCTTTCCCCCCTCCCCTTATTCAGTTGGAGGTGATGCCCATTGGTGAATGTGAGAAAGTCTCATCTTTAACTTGACTTGGGAAAAGGCACAAAGATTTAACTTGCTCTGTGCTGAATCCAGAAGTATGATTTGTGGGGAGAGGGGCTTGGATGCCTAATAGGGATCAATATCTGTTGGAGTAGCAACGCTGTGGGCCCTTCCATCTTATGCTCAGCACACACACACACACACACACACACACACACACACACACACCATATATCGCAAAACACCACCTCCTCAAGAAGCACACATAGGTAGAATCACACAGGTGCTACCTAATTCACAGCTCCAGAACCAACATGCAAACAAAACTAGAGCTCTTCTTTGAAATGTAGAACTCTCCAGATTTTTATGATGCAATTCTCCAACCCAACAATGTGTATAAAAATGGAAAGATTAGGGGAAAGTGCGTGCAAAACTCTACATTCATGAAAATATATATTAAATGATGCATTGTATTAGGAGAAATTGCTTTCAGAAATTGCATATATTGGGCAAAATTGTGCACAAAATGCATCTTAGGGGAAATCAAACAAAATGTGCACATTTTTGTGTGGATGTCTTTAAAAAAACAACAACCATAAACTGTTTTAGAAATGGGGGGAACAGACTGGGAAAATGAGAAACTAATAAAAACCAACACTGACAGATTTGTCCATTCCTATTACAGAGAAGACCGCTTAAGGGTTGCCTTTTTCCCAGAGATCCTGGAGATCTGTATTTACATAGCTCAGACTTCACTGTCTCCCTCACTGACGAATAGAACCAGAAGAACAGAGGCGCCTTGGTCAAAGGGTGGTCCTGTATCACTAATCTCTTCTTGGAAAGAGATGGGCAACAGGAGACCTCTGTCTGAAACACATTGTTTCCACAGGCACTTGAAGACAGAACAGCAATAATATGGGGCAGAGGGAAGAAATGGATGTCTGTGTCCTGAGGTACATGTTTTCACATCAAAGCACTGTGAAATGAATAGGATTTCATGTGACATCGATGTCTGGGTATGTATGTGTTTGTTTCTTTTTAAGAAAGTGGCCCACACATCTGAAGCAATATATAGGCACATATGATGATGGAAGGGTTGCCATGGCAAATGACATGCATCATTTTGGTTGAGTAGCAGGATAAATAAGTTTGCAAGCGCTACCTCAGATGCCTCTGTGGAGATGCAATAATGTATGCCCTGCTGTTTGAATGTTTCTCTTGAGCTTCTTCTCCTCCCCCTCTCCATTATTCATTAACAGTACAATATTCTCTTATAATATACTGTCTATTGCACTGAGCTGCCAAAACATTTAAGACCTTTGTACGGTTGACCTTTGTTGTCAACCGTAATCCGTTCCGGAAGCATGTTTGGCTTCCAAAATGTTCGAAAACCAAAGTGCAGCTTCTGATGGGTTGCAGGAGCTCCCTGCACTTAAGCGGAAGCCGCGTCAGATGTTTGGCTTCCAAAAAACATTCAAAAACCAGAGCATTTACTTCCAGGTTTTCAGCGTTTGGGAGCCGAAACATTCCAAAACAGAGGCGTTCAGGATTCAAGGTTTGACTGTAATTGTGTAATTGTAACTGTGGGCTCAACTACACTGCTATTTGCCCCACCATTTTCTCCTGCAGAAATCCATGATTTGCTGCTGAATCAGACCAAATGACAATCAGGTTTTCTGCCAAATGCCATTTGTTCCAATTCAGCAGTGAAGAGCATGTTTTCCAGGGGAAAGTTGTAGCTTAAATGCAAAACCACAAGAACCCTTGCCTAGAAATAAAAGGATGAGCAGAAGTGTGGACGAACCCTGCAGTTTGATTTAACCCAATGGAAGAGCACATGCTTTACATACAGAACATCCCAGGTTCAATCCTTTGGCTTCTCCAGTTTGGGCTGGGAAAGATGTTTCCTTTCTGAAACATTGGAGAGCTGCTGATTGATACTCACTGACTGTAGACAACACTGTGCAAAATGAACCAATGGTCTGACTTCGTTTGTAAGAGCTCTCTATGCCTCAGCTATAGATAATCATGCTGCAAATAAAATATATATCAGCAGGTCCTTTGCTTTAACATTTTGGTTTTGTCCTTCAGATAGCATTGATAAAGATAACCAAGGAGTAGATTCAGTTGTTGATAAGATGGTCCTTCATACCTTTCACTGGAGATGGGTGAAGGAAGGCACAGGAACACACCCACTGACCCTGCCCCCTACACACAGTTTGGATGCAACACTAAACCAGGAATGGGAAACCTGTGGGCCTTCAGACACTGTTGGACTCCAGCTCCCATCACCCCCAGTAGGCATGGCTAATGGTTACGGATGTTGAGTGTTACAGTCCAACAACATCTGGAGGGCATCACTGGTCTAAAGCAGTGTTTTCCAAACTTGGATCTCCAGCTGTTTTTGGACTACAACTCTCATCATCCCTAGCTAGCTGAACCAGTGGTCAGGGATGGTGTGAATTACCGTATAGTCCAAAAACAGCAGTAGACGCAAGTTTTGTAAACGCTGGTCTAAAGGGTTTTCCTCCCTTCTGAATAGCAAGATATTGTTGCACATAAGGATGTGGGGGGGGGAATTCATTTAGTTCACATTTTAATTTTTTTCTAAATGATATGCAAACCAAAGCACAGCTATCCTTCAAAATTTGCACTCCTCCAAATTTCATAATGTAGTTCTCCAACCAAAGAAGGCACACAAAAAGCATATATTAGGAGTAAACATGCACAAGAATGCACGTGTTAATGAAAATTGCATATACTAGGCAAGACTGCGTACAAAAATGGGTATCTTGAGAGAGTTGCACATAAGAATGTTTGCACATTGTTGTGTACAGGGCTGTTTTTATAAAGAAAATTGCAAACTGATACAGTAGTGAGGGGGTCTGAACTTAAGACTCGGAAAATTCAGAGCTGGGAAAAACCAGCATTGACAAATTTGTCCATTGCTAGCTTGCACACAATATAGTCATAACAACATCTGTATATTAAAAAAAAAAAAACTTCAGAAGTTATTTAGAATGGAAAAATATTAAGAGACCTTCAGCACACGATGAGTTAGTACAGCCAAAAAAGATCCAACTCTGTGGAGAATCATATTCCAGATGTAATGTGGTAGAAATACTACCTTTTAAATGTAAGCTACTTCTCCTTATATAACTGAAGTGATGCAAAACGATTCGTGTAAACATTTTGCTCCTTCTGTGCAAAAAAATAAAAAATGGGGCAATGGAGGGGGTGCTTGATTTAGTGCCGATGAGCAAAGCCTCCCCCCCCCCCCGGCCGCCTTCTTCTTCTTCTTCTTTTACTCGCCTTTGGTTTGTGATCCATAGAAAATGATTGATGTGCAGCATTTCACATTGATCCTGGCTCACTAAATTGTTCCAGCTGAAAAAGCAACATTAAAAACTAACAATTTCCCTAGCTGGAAAAATAACAGATGACTTTATATGTTGGGTGAGAAGCTGTCTTCTGTCATTAGTGTATTAGAAAAATCACCTGTATGAGCAAGCATGCATGGGCATAGTTTGAATGTCTGAGCTAACAGTAGGAGCATACCAAGGCTCAGGAAGAAAGGGTCTGGGCTGTCTTCTCTTGCCAGGGACACTGGGCTACTCTGCACATATTTTTAAAAGCCAAGGAGCCCTCTGCTGTTTTCCAGCCTTACCATTTTTTTTAATTGGCCAGATGGGAACAGGAGACAGTCAAAGTACATACAATCTTGAGAACTGTAGTTTGTTAAGGGTGCTGGGAATTACAGCTCTGTGAGGGAGAAACTACACTTCCCAGGATTCTTTGTGCTTTAAATATGCATTGAATATACCTTAAATGCACGGTGTGGATCTGCCCTCAGTCAGCAGGTCTTCCCCCCACCCAGATGGCCATTTGAAGGTGGTAATATGGATGGCAGGTCAAAGGCTCAACCCTGAATACTCAAAGCAGCCTGCCAACTAATTCTACTGGGCCACAGCTCGGTGACAGAACATCTGTTTTGCTTGTAGAAGAACCCAAGGTCAATCTCCAGCATCCCCAGGGAAAGAACCGTGTCTGAAACCCAGTCTGTCAGTGCAGACAACACTGAGCCAGATGGACCCATGGCCTGAGGTTTCAGGCCGCTTCCTATGTTCCCATAGAAACATCCTTCCCGCCTCCTTTGTGCTTCCCAGTTGACAATTGAGGGCCGGAGAACATCCCTCTGGTGGGGGCAGATTTAACACAGGGGCTTCCAGGAACTATCTTAGATGGCAACATAGAAAGTTGTCTGTCCCAGGTCAAACTGTCTGTTTGTCTAGCTCAGTACCATCAACTTTAACTGGCAGCAGTTCTCCATGAGATTAATAGAATCATAGAACCAGAGGATCTAGTAAGCCATCTAGTCTAAACTTCTGCTCAAGCTAGGAAGTGGGTCGCTGTCCATCTTTACCCTCCAGTAAGAGTGCACCAGCTCTCTAAACAATTGGCCCCATTGTCAAACTATTTAGCTGAAATGTACCTTCGTGCTACATATGCTTGTTCTATTTAGTCCTACCCTCTCGGACAGCTAAGAACAAGTCTTTCCCCTCTTCTATGGGGTCTTCCATGTGTACTTTTTATTGTACACCCATGATTCTATCGGGGCAGTCCCCTTTTCAATGCCGCTTGTGCCTGAGGAAATTTTGAGGCAGTCACACTGTTTTATTTCCAGTTATATCTGATAGCTTTCCGTGGAAATCCCTTAACGTTTTACACCACAAACGTTCTGGTTTATTTTTTTTCGCCCCGCTTCTGTTACATGGTTGTCCCTCCAAACAGCAATAGTGTGGTAACATTGGGGAAGGATCCCGCAACAACTAGTAAAGCAGAATGAATCCACCACAAGTGCGCTACTGTGTCAAGAACATGTTGCAGAAAGCACCTGCAATAAAACATTGATCTAGACAGACAGGCCCTGGTGTAGAATAAAGTGGAGCTATCATTTTTTGCATCTTGGAAACAATGGTTCTGTGATGGAACCTAAAACCACATTTGCCTTCTATGAAGCCACATCATTTTTCTGAATCCTGTTTATTTTGTAATTGGCTGCTATCCCAAGATCCTTTTCACATGTACTACTGCCAAACCAGGTGGTTCCAATCCCTTGCCTCTGCATTTGATTTCTCTTCCCCGGTGCAACACTATGCATTTGTCCCTGTTGAATTAAATTTTGTTACTTTCAGTCCAGTTTCCCATTCCATCACAGCCATTTTGCATTTTATTCCTGTCTTCTGAGGTGTTATCTATTGTTCCCCCCCCCATTGTGTGTCATCTTTATATTGCTTTGTGATTCCCCCAGCCTTTCATCTAAGCTATTGATAACTTTTTTAAAACATTGAAGAGTGCTGAGCCCAGGACAGTGCCTTAGGAGGCTGCCTTCACCAATTAGTTTATCTAGCACTGGCGTTTCTGAGCTTATTAAAATCAGCTTTCCTGAAATCCAAGGCACATGTTTGACTACACACACCATGAGCTTTCCATGAGATCAATAATTCCAGCATTACATGGTCACTTTCCCTCACAGTTTACACTACTTTGATCTCATCAACCACATCTGCCCTATTGGTTAGGTTCATCCAGGATAGTCGATTCCCTTATTCCTTCTTCCACCACCTGAAAGAAGTTCTCAGCAAGGCATGTCAGGAATTCTACATTAGAGTTGTTCGGCGGAACCCCTGATCTGGACCTTCTTATATTTTTCACAACATTCATGCACTGATGGGTTTTAATAAAGCCTTTAAGTGGTTTGCAGAAAGAGTAAAATGTGATAATTATTTAAATAATAATAATAATACTCCAAGTCTGGCACTCCTACCCGTGCATCACATTGCTCTCCAGGCAATCAAACTCAGCTTGACCACACACACACACACACACACACACACACACACACACACACATGGACTGCACCTTTCTTGTAGCCAGGAGCAGTGCAGTGGGGTGAGGTGGAGCCATGGAACTGCCCTTCCAACACCAGCATCACTGCAACTTACCTGGACTGGTGTGGGGCAGGGCAGTTGTGAGGTTGGGGCTGTGTGTGGTGGGGCCTGTGCAGCCCCAACCTCCCTGCAGTCCTGTTCAGGTAAGCTGGAGTCGGGGCGGCAGGTCCATGGCTCTGCCCTACCATACTGGTAGCCAGTGGAGGCTGGTTCGAAAAGGTTCACCAAAGTCAGTTGGCTGTCTTACTTTCCGCCAATCAGGGAATGGTTCCATCTGTCATTGCATCCACCCACATCTGGTCTCGCTGCTTTCCACCCCAGCAGTCACAATAGGCACCAGACACCACTGGTACCATCCCCTACTGTCTGCACTCCTACACAAAAATATTAGAAAGTCTGTTTGAACTCAACCCATGAAAGAACCTAAGCAGAAAATCAGAAGACCATTGGGAATAAGTGCAAGAGTGAAGCTCCAGTTGCAATCCAGAGGAGGACCGTGTCCCATGTACCAAAAAGTCTAGGAAACACTGATTTATTGTATGATTAACCTCAGGACTGCAAAGATCAGAGAAGAAATCTTATCCCATAGGCTTGTAAAATCTGAAATATAGTAACCAGAAGCATGAAGGTGCTTTGTGTTCTTCTGGAGCATATGAAGAACAGGTTATCTCTGTTTATTATATCTTACAATGCAATAAATGTAACTGGACATATGCAAGACTGAAAATAGAACAGGTCTGCACTGGAACTTTACAAGGCGAGCTTTACCATCCAAGATCACACTATATGTCTAAGTTTATTTCTTTGGCGGTTTATCACTGCATAGCTTCATGGGAGAAGAAAAACTCATATATTAGACTTTTTTTTTCTTCTCTCACACACAGCTGTACTATGAGGTCATCTATTCCATCACACTGTCAATGCGAGATTGTTCCCTACAGGGTAATTCTGAGTCTGCTGTCTAATCCACTTTTAAGAGTCTCAAGCAACGGGGTTCCACCACTTGCCTTGGGAATCTGTTCTGCACTCTGACATGCAAGATACATTAAGTTTCACTCAGATTCAAGAGCAAAGAAGCGCTTTAGGTTGAACCTTAAAAAATTGATATTTGGCAAGTATGTACTAGGCTTTTTTAAATCCTATCTCTTAATCAAACGATGGATCTGGTGGTACCACCAGAGCATGACTTTAGGGAAGATGTCCAGGGTCACTCTCAGCAGAATGAGCAGAAGGGCTCCCAGGTATAGCAAGGTGGACTTAACCCATTTTGGAGTAAGCAAGGATGTCCAAAGGACCATCTACAGGATCAACTCCATATTCGTTCAGAGAGATAGCTGACTAAGTCACACTTTGAGCAAACTCACTGAAAGCAATGGACTTTCTAGTCATAATTTACCGGTAGTTAAGTGCATTTTGAATGTGTCAACCCTGAATATTACCACTCTTATTGTTTACATTTATGAGAAGCCACAATCCCATAACAGCATATTTGTACAGGAACATTTGATCATTTGAAAGAGTCCCCCACCCCCCAGCAAGTACCTTCAGTCCAGTTTTGCAACGTACCAAAGGAACATCCTGTTTTCATATGATAATGAATGAACTGCGATGGAAGGCTAAGCCATCACTGTTCACACTACAAATAAGAGCGTACAGCCAGTTCCAAAAATACTTGTATACACATGTACACAGGCAAAGGCATGTGAGTTTTGGGAAGGTTACACCTAGGGATGCTTCCTGGCAGCATTGTCCCTCCAGAGATGATTCTTCTGCAGCTGCCGACACATCTAAAGCTCTGGCCAGCTGCCCTTTGCCTCCAGGCGCCTAAACTACCAAGCCTGGGACCTTCCGTGAAGTGTTAGTGGAGTGAAGAGTGTGATCCAGTCAAGGAAATGTCATAGAATCATAGAATTGGAAGAGACCACAAGGGCCATCCAGTCCAACCCCCTGCTGAGCAGGAAGCACCATCAAAGCATTCTTGACATATGCCTGTCAAGCCTCTGCTTAAAGACCTCCAAAGAAGGAGACTCCACCACACTCCTTGGTAGCAAATTCCACTGCCGAACAGTTCTGTCAGGAAGTTCTTCCTAATGTTTAGGTGGAATCTTCTTTCTTGTAGCCTGCATCCATTGCTCCATGTCCACTTCTCTGGAGCAGCAGAAAACAACCTTTCACCCTCTTCTATATGACATCCTTTTATATATTTGAACATGGCTATCATATCACCCCTTAACCTTCTCTTCTCCAGGCTAAACATACCCAGCTCCCTAAGCCATTCCTCATAAGGCATTGTTTCCAGCCCTTTGACCATTTTGGTTGCCCTCCTCTGGACACGTTCCAGCTTGTCAGTATCCTTCTTGAACTGTGGTGCCCAGAACTGGACACAGTACTCCAGGTGAGGTCTGACCAGAGCAGAATAGAGTGGTACTATTACTTCCCTTGATCTAGATGCTGAACTCCTAATGATGCAGCCCAGAATTGCATTGGCTTTTCTAGCTGCTGCATCACACTGTTGACTCATGTCAAGTTTGTGGTCTACCAAGACTCCTAGATCCTTTTCACATGTACTGCTCTCAAGCCAGGTGTCACCCATCCTGTATTTGTGCCTTTCAATTTTTTTGCCCAAGTGTAGTACTTTACATTTCTCCCTGTTAAAATTCATCTCAAAACCTACAGCAAACCAACCAGTTTTCTAATCTGTTAAGGTCATTTTGAAGTGTGATCCTGTCCTCTGGGGTATTAGTCCGTGCTGGCCATTAGAGTTGGAAGAGAAGGGATACATGTGAACTGTAATCTTTGATGCATTCAGTCAGGCACAAGTCCCTAAATTCCATGAGACTTGCTCCCTTGTCTTGGACATCTACTGCAGCTCTGGAAGGCATATTAAGGTGCAGCCAGCTTTTATGCCTCACCAGATGCCTGGGCGTGCATTCAGCCAATGCCCTTTCTGCCAGAGAGGCACCCCCCCCCCAAGAACAGGCCACACATTGGCCAATTTGAGATGCAGCAGCTGGCGGGAACTTGAGCCAGCTACCCATGCGGCCAGGGGGAATTCCCTCAATGGCCACCAGGCCATGGGCATTCTGTTCTAGCTGTCCAAGGATGCTGACCGAGCATGGGGATCTGCTACAACCACCCACCCAGAGGAAGGGGTAAGTATCCACTCTGGAAGGAATATTTGCAATAGAAGATTACATAATGTTATAGCAGTTTGACTGCCACAACTCCTTCTCCCCTTGAAATCCTGCGAACTGTAATTTGCTGGGACTGCTGAGCATTCTCTTGAAGACTCAAACCCTCTCACAGAACTACAATTACCACAGTTTCTCAGTAATGTCTATTAAACTAGGATAATTCTGTGTTGAGACTGGCATCCACGTGCACTATTCTTGGGCAGCTTCATTTGCCTCATCAGGGCAAGGCCTCCTAGAAAGAGCATCTGAGCCCATTAAGCTTGGGCTATGGTTCCCTTGAATAAAGATTTAACTGCATTGACCCCGGGTGATTGTTTTGGTTGCTGACTTATGCCTGACAGCATGGGAAATTGGAAATTGTCCCTCCCCGAGTCTGGGGGCCACATTATCCTTCTATGTTGAGTCATTCCAAGGCAATTGTTGTGCTGCCGCTGCCAAGTAAGCACGTGGCCCCAGAGGGTGGTACTTTGTCAAAGGGGAACCTGTAGTCTCCCTTGAGGCATGGAGTTTCATTATGGCCCCTCTGCAAGGTTACCCTTGGCTCACATTTTAAGCTTTAACACATCCCTGTTTTTCCTCTCTTGAAAACCTTCAGCTCCCTAGGCAATTTCTTGCACTGGTGAACTGCTCTAGTGGTCTTTCTTAAGGTGCCTTCATCCAGATGACCTGTTCATTGACCATTCATCCTGATTTGTTTGCACCACATTTGCAGGGAGGTTAGACAATGTTGTGTCAAGCAATTTTTATCCCACACTTTCCTGTGCATACCTTCCCTACTGCAAAAAGATTGATTTTTGTGGCGGGGTGTGTGTGCCAAGTTATTGTGCAAATCCGCTCTAGTTGCACAAATTTAGGTTGCGCAACTAGGTTGCGCGATTTAGGTTGCGCAAAGTTTTTGGTTCAGATCTACCTTCCTGTCTTTTGACCTCACTGTTTCTTTCACCATCCTTCTGCTTTATTTACAGGTAGGTAGCTGTGTTGGTCTGATGTAGTCAAAATAAAATAAAATAAAATTCCTTCCAGTAGCACCTTAGAGACCACCTAAGTTTGTCATTGGTATGAGCTTTCGTGTGCATGCACAAACTTAGGTGGTCTCTAAGGTGCTACAGGAAGGAAATTTTTTTATTTGGTTTCTTCTGCTTTATGACAGCCTTTTAAATATTTCAAAGCTGGAAACAGAGAATATCCATATCCATTTAAGAAATATTCCATTAGCTGCCCAGATATAACTCCTCTTTCTCCACCTGTTCTCCCTCACCCAAAACCTACAGCAAACAAACCAATGCTTATGAGAAAAAAATGCTGACAACATCTTTAAAATCCCAGCCTCTTGCCTACATGGAGACTGTCTCTCTCCAGCATGGCCTCCTGTAGTGCCTGCAGGTGTATGTCTTTAACCTTTCTCTCACTTGCCGAATCCATCTAGCCCCTTGCAGTGCTCAGCAATCCATAGCTCCAGCCTCCTCTTGTGTGCACAGCTCAAATGTTGCAATTAACTTCTCCGCAAACCAACGGGGAATGGTTCTGAAACCACTGACCAGAGCTCCCTTCACATAATGATTGCAGAGTTTGTTTGTTTTTAATGCAATCGTATTAAAGGGTGTTTCCAATTAAACTGAGCTTAAGCTCATTTAACTGCCATGGCTTAACTGTCATCGTGACACACACAAAGGGACACACTCACCACCAAACACATTTGTGGAATGAGAATGAATAGAGAAATGAGTAGAACGCATTCAGGTGTTGCTCTTTTTTCATCGTTCATTCCAGTCACAGAATCTGGGTTTTCTGGTTGCAGAACTTGGAGGCTTCTAGTGCAGTCTTTGATTTCACTCCTGGTGTCAGCGCATGGTATCCTTGGGCAGGTGCCAGGGCCACAGCTCCCAAACAGGGTCCACAGCGGGCATCTTCACTGTCCCCGCTTTAAAAAACAAACAAACAGATCTTTGATGATCAGAGCCAGGTGTCTGGGAGCTGCTACTTTAGTTTCTCACAATGCGCATGAGCAATGCTATATTGGGGCACTGATCAGAGAATGGCATTTTTCTGCTGCTGCCACCAGGGCTTGGTTTTAGCATGGGACTCCACCAGAAGTCACTTTGCTTAGGGACGTCTCATAATTAAAGCCATGTGGAAAGGTGATCACTTAAATCCTTCTTGCCAGTAAAGCATCACCCAACCCAAATCAGGGTGGCAATTTTGTGTAAAGAATCCATAATGCTTAAGAAGAGCCTGCTAGATCCAGCATCCTGTTCTCACATTGGCCAACCAGATGCCTGTGGAAAACTGGCAAGCATGACCCAAACACAAGACCACTCTCCCCTCCAGCAACCGGTATTCAGAGGCATTGCTGCCTCCATCTGCAGAGGCAGACAGTATTGTAGTCTTGTTACTGAGCAACAATGTTCATAGCTCAGTGGAGTGGGAGGCCAGCCAGCCAACCAGAAGACCCTCTGAGATGTACTTGCCTGGGGGCAGAGTCAGCATCCAGTCAGGTTCAGTCCTGGGGTTGGGCAAACAGCAATCCACATGGTCAGATGGTTCAGGGGTCAGGGAATCCAATGACCATGGGGTCAAGGCTCAAGATGAGCAAGAAGCAGCAAGGTAAGGCCAGGAACTACAAGCATTGTTGCCAACATCTGACTGCTGGTGGAAGCTCTGCTTAAGAAGGCTGAAGCCACCTGATTCCCATCAGAGCCGCCTTCTCCAGTCCGTGCCCTTGAAGGCTGATCAGCTGCAAGTTGGAGTCACTCCACCCTCTCCCCCCCACTCAGGCTGCTGTTCAGCAAGCAAAGCTGACTCCTGGCCCATGACCGACAGGATCGGCCCAATACCTTTTGGCACCCCCTCCCTGTCAGGAAAGAAGGACTGAGGGAAGATCTACATCAGGAACAAGGAGGGGAAGAAAGACTGACATCAAGATCTGCTGCCCCAGTGAATCCTGCCACCTGAGGCAACCACCTCACCTTGCCTTATGAGTGGACTGGTCCTGGAGGCAGTGCATAGCCATTGTGACGAGTAGCCATTGATAGTCTTATCCATAAATTTGCTAAATATTCTTCTAAACCAGGCATCCCCAAACTGCGGCCCTCCAGATGTTTTGGCCTACAACTCCCATGATCCCTAGTTAACAGGACCAGTGGTCGGGGAAGATCGGAATTGTAGTCCAAAACATCTGGAGGGCCGAAATTTGGGGATGCCTGTTCTAAACCCATCCAGGTCAGTGCCCGTTACCAGTTCCTGAGAGAGAGGATACCATAGAAGCATGTGAAGAAGTACAGTACATTCAGCTCCCTTGGAGGTCCATGAGTTCGAGTATTCTGAGAGATGGAGAAGAACTTTTCTCCATCGACTTTCTCCATGCCATGCATAATTCCATTAACTCCTAACTTGCCACCTCTCACTTGCCTTTTCTCTAAACTAAAAAGTCCCTGTCCATGTGGCTGCAGGCCTTTAAACATTATAGCAGCATCATGGGGGGAACCCACAGAAAAAAGGGCTCCCATTGTTGTTGTTGTTGTTGTTGCCATCCGTCTGTCTTAGGAAACGGCTGTGTTTGCAACACTGAAGTGACCTCCCATTGTGCTAATGCAACACTTATAGGGGATCCAGGATATCACCACAGAGGACTGAGTGATTTTCCTGCATCTACTGAAGCAACAAGTGGCAGGCTATGCCTAAGCATCCTTTTCTAATCAACACAATCCCAACAAGTTCAGAAACTTCAGAGACACTCCCAGGTTTGTTCAAGTGCTTGAGGTATCCCTGCTAGAAAACAGTTGAGAATCCCAGCTCTGTTGTCTTTGGCAGAGCAACAGTTGCAGCAAACTATCCCCAGGGAAACCTGGGGAGATATTGGATACCTTGCATTCTGCTGGTCATTTTCTATTACAGTTTCTGTCAAGTCCAGCAGAGCACGTGGACTGTCTTGAGGGAAATAAATCTATGGCACACTTGGAGGAACAAGTCCAACACTATATTACTGGCTGGGCTCCAAACGCCTGCTTCACACTCTGTAACAGCTTGTGCACTTACTAATAACTGATCCTAGCAGCACTGCTGGGCTTCTCAGGTTACAGCCACGGACAGGTTTAAAGGGACAAAGCATAGCAGCCAGTTCTCCTCAAACCGGTGCCGAACCATCTGTCCTCGAAGTGTTCACAGGCTTTGAAAACACCTTTTTTGATGTGAAAGCACTGCAGTGCCTTGCATGGCAGCCAAAGAAGGAAACTTTGATGTATCTGATAGTTATCTCGTGGTTAATATTCTTGTGCGCGCCCCAATCTCCGAGCAGCAAGAGACTCCAGGGGTGTCTGTGCTCACCCAGGACTCAGTATCCTTGGAGCAAATGTCCGTGGAAACTCTGGTGTCTTCGGGATATAGGGCTTAATTTACACATATATGCCACCTGAGCATAAGATCGAGGGGCTCACAGCATTAACACCCCAACAGAACTTGCTTCCCGCATTGTTTTCAGAGAAGCCACAGTTCTGGGTCCACCACAAAGCAAGACAAGCCTCTGGGTTTCCAGCTTCCAACGTCTAATTTTGCAAACTAAAATAGATTTTCAAGCTGACATGCAAATGTGGAGAAGTGAACGTAAGACTGGAAAAATGAGAAACTGAAAGAATCTGAGATTGATAGATTTGCCGACCCAGGCAGTTCTTTTAAAACAGGTGTTTTATACTCGCCAGTCTAGCTGCTGCATTCCACAGAAGCTGCAGCTTCTGAACTGAATTCAAGGGCCGCCCAAACAGAGCACATTGCAGCAATCCAGCTGTGAAGTTACCAATGCATGGGCCATCATGCTTAAGTTGTCCTTGTCCAAGTAGTCCAGGCATTCCCAAACTTCGGCCCTCCAGATGTTTTGGACTACAATTCCCATCTTCCCCGACCACTGGTCCTGTTAGCTAGGGATCATGGGAGTTGTAGGCCAAAACATCTGGAGGGCCACAGTTTGGGAATGCCTGAAGTAGTCCTTGCCATAGAGGCTACTTGTGCCTTCATCAACTGTAGGAGTTGTCAGGGACCGTGAGGAGCTCGAAAAGTGGAGGTATGTGTGGGCAAAGGAGGCAGGGAGGGAGGAGGATGATCCAGGAGAACGGGCCAGTGATTTGTGGGGTCCTGTGCCACTCATGAGGCAACTGGTGGTGGTGAAGAAGGAGGCACCGGGCAACTGGAGACAGGGGAGGAGACAAGAGAAGAGCCTCAGATTCTGGAGAGTCTGCAACATGTACAGAGAGAGTCATTGCTTTGGAAACCCCTGAGTCCCCTGCACACTCCATTGTCTCCATGATGTAGGAGGAGCACCAGGATCAGCTCCAACTGCCATTGGAGAAGAGACGGTGGGTGCTTCAGCGTACCACATCTGGCAAGGGAGTTTAAGAAGGGAGTGTTCTGTCCAAGATGGAACACAAGATGGAACACAAGAAGGGAGTGTTCCAAGATGGAACACAAGGTGCCTAGATAGCTAGTTAGCAAGAACTGTTGATGTATTCACTTGCACATTAGGAGCTGATGTAACTGAGTGCTTTGCCAATAAAGAACTAAAAATCCAGTTGCTCATCCTCGTTGGTTGGTGGTGTTTGGACAGAAGTACTCCCCTCTCCTCCTTACGGCGGTGTTTCTCAAACATGGGTCTCCAGCTGTTGTTGGACTACAATTCCCATCATTCCTGATCACTGGTCCTGCTAGCTAGGGATGGTTCTTAGTGTTTTTAAGTGTCAGGTGTAACTTCAGCCTGAACACAGCAGAGTTTGCGCAGGTTTTTCCAGAAGCTTCTGGCGGTAACTTAAATGACTAGACGTCTGGACGCAGAGTAAAACTATATACAGGATTTATTAAAATAAAGAAAACCAGAGTTTCTATGTACAACTTTAGAACTCAAAACAAAGTAAAATAAATCCTTTCCTCTCTCTCACACACACAATACAGCACCTCTCCTCCTACACTGACCACACTCACCACACCACGTACTGTGCTAGCTTTCTCTGATAACAGGTCTCAGTGCTGATATCAACCAATGAGAGCGCAGTTACTAAGGCAGAAGTAGACCTTGGCTTTCTGCCCAGTGTTAATTGCTTGTCCTAGAGTTGATTGTGTGAAGAAGCAATCTGATGGTTTCTCACGCTACTAATTTAGCAAAACCCGAACACCCCCTCTCAGATTCTTCTGAACCAATTAACTCTTGTGTAGAGAAATTTTCACTTGCGTTTTCCAGCAAACCTAAACCTTTACACATTTGTTTGTTCTTGATCTTTGACAACGGTTTAGTTAGCACATCAGCAATATTTTCCTCACTAGATACATAAGTACATGTAATCACATTGTTCTGTACACTGCAACGTACATTTTGATATTTCACCGCTATATGTTTTGAACGTGATTTCAAACCTTCTGTATTACTCAAAGTTATACATGCTTGATTATCAACATAAACCTGTACTGGTTGTTCACAATTTACATTTACATCTGTTAACAATTGCTTGAAATATGTCACCTCGTTGCATAATTCATTTAATGCAGCAAATTCCGATTCAGTAGACGATACACATACTACGTTTTGCTTTCTGGAACGCCAGCTAATTAACGCCCCTCCAAACATAAGGACTAAACCTGTAACAGATTTCCAATCTGGCAAATTTCCCCAGTCACTGTCACAATAACAATACAGTACTTCATCTCCTTCTGAATTTAATTGTAAAACATAGCCAATTGTTTGCTTAAGGTACCTTAGCACTTGTTTCACTGCTTTCCAGGCATTAAGCGTCGGTTTTGAAACCAGCCTGCTCAGTATGTCAACTGCGTAACTAATATCTCGTCTGGACCATTGTGTCAGATATAGCAAACTTCCAATGACTGATTGGTATAATTCAGGATGCTCAAACATTGGACTCTCATCCGTGTGAAGTGATTTTATAAATCCGGGCTCCATAGGTACTGCAGCTCCTTTGCAGTCTTGCATCCTATAGTTAGTTAAAAGCTGCTTGATTTTACTCTGCTGGCTTATCAAACAACTACCATCCTTTGCCCAGCACACTTCCAAGCCTAAATATGATTGAACTGGACCCAGATCTTTTACTTTGAACCTGCTAGACAATTGTTTTGCAAACTTTTTGTCTGTTTGTCTGACCTGCAACCATATAAGACATCATCAATGTATATTAGACACAACTCTTGTTCATTTCCAGTCCCACGAACATAGACACAATTGTCTGCTACACTCTGTTTGAAATTTAAAGATACCAATGCTTCATGAAGACATTTATTCCAAGATCTAGCAGCCTGTTTGAGGCCATAGAGAGCTTTGTTCAACTTTAGCACTCTATTACATCCTGTCTCAAATCCAGGTGGCTCAGTTAAATAAAGTTCTTCAGTTAAAGATGCATGTAAGTACGCAGCTTGTATATCAAAATGATTAAGTTTCAGCTTTCTTTTAGCTCCTATTGCAAGAAGTAACCTCACACTTTCTGGTCTAACAGTTGGTGCAAAAGTCTCGTCGAAGTCCAATCCAGGTCTTTGAGACCTGTGCTACTAAATGAGACTTGTGTTTGTACCCTCCTGTTACTAGAGGCTTAAGCTTATACACCCATCTGCAGCCCACAATTTTAGCCCCCTCAGGTGTTGCTACTGGTGTAAAAACTTTATGCTCATTTAGAGAAGACATCTCTTCCTGCATAGCCTGTATCCACATATTAGCCTGCTCTTCTGGTAAACTCAGCACTTCCTGATAACTTTGAGGCTCCACTAAAACATTAAACACATAAGCCATATCAGGGGAATAACGTTCTGGTGGTACACCTTTGTTTTTACGCTGAGATCGCCTGGGAGAAAAAGTTTCTGGCTGTCTCACTTTCCCCCTCAGAACTTCGCCCCCCTTTCGGTTCCTTAGCAACGGGTGAAGTCTGACTAGTCTCTTGCTGTGAGGATATCTTATCTGTACTTTTCTCCCCCTCATTCTCAGACTCTCCACTCTCTGGCTCTTTTTTACTATCACTGAGTCCTTTGGAACATTGAAACCAAATTTCTGTATTAGCATGTAATTTCTCCCAACCACTATGCTCACAAAAAGTGGCATTTCTGGAAATTACAATTCCATTTGCTCCTTCTGCAAACCTATACCCTTTTCCAAGCTCCTGATAACCCACAAAAACTAGCTGCTTGGATTTAGGCTCTCCTTTCTTGCGTACCTGTTTTGGAATAAGTACCCACGCTTTTGAGCCAAACACATGCAAATGATCTACTTTAGGTTTCTTTCCAAACAACTTGAAATAAGGAGTTGTACCAATGGTTTGATGGAATAATCTGTTTTGAAGATAACAAGAAATAACCAAACTTTCCGCCCAATAGGACATGGGTAACCCTGCATCTTCAATCATAGAAAACATCATAGTTTGTAAAGATCTATTTTTGCGTTCCGCAACTCCGTTCTCCTCTGGGGAAAAACGTTTGTTTTTCTATGCCCTATGCCCCGTTTTTGCAACCAATCACGGAAAGCATTTGACATAAATTCTCCTCCTTTATCAGTCTGAATCCTTTTCAGCTTGAGAGAAAAAAACCTCTCCACAGACGCCACCCAGCCTTTAACCTTAGTAAACATGTCTCCCTTGTTTTTCATGGGATAGACCCAGGAATAACGCGTTGCGTCATCCACAATAGTCAAGGGAAAACGCACTCCACCCCTGCTAACAGCAAATGGACCAATTACATCCATATGAACAAGCTGTAGCGGTGTATCACTTACTCTATCACTTCTGGGAAATGATACTCTGCAAGTTTTAACTTTCTTACAAACATTGCAATCCAAGTATTTATTACAATTCTTCAGTTTGCACCCATCAGCTAGCATAGGCATTTTTAAAATACTTTTCCATCCAGCATGTCCCATTTTTCAATGTAATAAATGCACACAGTTGTCATGCACAGCTTTGTTACCCAACACAGGCTGAGATTCACTGACTACTGCTGAAATTGGAGAACCTGCCTTAAGCAAAAACAAACCCCCTTCTGACTTGGCAGTGCCTAGAATCTCACCATTCTTTTTGATAGCACAACTGTTTTCTTCAAAATGTACTTTGAAACCAGCTTTTAGCAAACAGTCTACTGACATTAAGTTGCTTCTTAGTGATGGCACACATAATACATTCTCCAGACACTCACGCAGACAAGGAACAAACACTGAACCCCCTGAATGTACCTCAGAAGTTATCCCATCAGCGAGAGCAACCTGGCTACGTTGTGCCAAGCTCTTTGAAACAAACGACTCGTCAGAATTTACGATGTGACGAGTAGCCCCCGAGTCAACCACCCAGACAGTTTGTTTCTCGTTAGCAACCTTGACCACGGCTGTCACTAGATGAGCCGACTGTTTACGCTTGAAGAATTTCTTCTGCCGCTGCTGCTGCTGCTGCTGCTCTTGTCGCTGATACTGCTCCTGTCGCTGAGACTTGGTCATCTCTGGACACCCCCGTTTTAGATGTTTTGTCGATCCACACCGAAAACACCGTCGCACAGCATAAGCTGACTCTTCACAGGAACGTTGTTGTTGCTGCTTCCCTTCCGGAACAGCATTCACATTCTTTCCAAGCTGACCGCTTGTCGGAGCCTCTGCAGCCAACGACCTGTCCTCCTGTTTCTGCCATTCTTCCAGCAAACGGCCAGTTACAAAACTAACATTTAAATCATCCTCTTTCATTGCCTCAAAAGTCATTACTAGATTGTCCCAGCTTTCCGGGAGAGAGATCAAAATGATACACACTTTCTCCTCCTGGTCTAATGTACAGTCTCTTTCCTGAAGTGCTACAAACTTCATCTGTAAACTGTGCAGATGATCATGCATTGTCACTCCAGGCTGTAACATCGCTTTGTATAATGACTTACGAATAGACAATTTGGAAACAGCAGTTTCATGCACATGCAGGTTTTTCAACGCTGTCCACACACCTTTGGCTGTTTTAATTCCCCGTACATGCGGTAACTGGGAATTCTCAAGCCCCAAGATAATGGTGGCCCTTGCTCTTTGGTCTGCGTCCAGGTCTTCATCATCCGGCTTCACAGGTGGCTTATTCACTGCCTGCCAGAGATGTTCCCTTTGTAGCACTGCCTGCATGCGTTCAGACCATAGCAAGTAGTTACTGTCATTCAGACGCTCAAACGCCATCTGAAACAGTTGTGACGCCATCTGAGAACAATGTTCCCTGGAAACTGGAACCAGCTACTCACGGCCTCCGAGAGTGAACAGGAAACACAGCATCCAGCACTTCCACACTGCAGCTGTTGTCCAAACGATTCCACGCGTCCACGGCTTCACCAGTTCACTGATGCCAACACGCCAGCCAAGAACCAGCCAGTGTCCTTCCCATAACCTCTTAGTGTTTTTAAGTGTCAGGTGTAACTTCAGCCTGAACAAAGCAGAGTTTGTGCAGGTTTTTCCGGAAACTTCTGGCAGTAACTTAAATGACTAGACGTCTGGACGCAGAGTAAAACTATATACAGGATTTATTAAAATAAAGAAAACCAGAGTTTCTATGTACAACTTTAGAACTCAAAAAAAAGTAAAATAAATCCTTTCCTCTCTGTCTCTCACACAATACAGCACCTCTCCTCCTACACTGACCACACTCACCACACCATGTGCTGTGCTAGCTTTTTCTGATAACAGGTCTCAGTGCTGCTATCAACCAATGAGAGCACAGTTACTAAGGTAGAAGTAGACCTTGGCTTTCTGCCCAGTGTTAATTGCTTGTCCTAGAGTTGATTGTGTGAAGAAGCAATCTGATGGTTTCTCACGCTACTAATTTAGCAAAACCCGAACAGCTTCAGCGTGCCACATCTGGCAAGGGAGTTTAAGAAGGGAGTGTTCTGTCCAAGATGGAACACAAGATGGAACACAAGAAGGGAGTGTTCCAAGATGGAACACAAGGTGCCTAGACAGCTAGTTAGCAAGAACTGTTGATGTATTCACTTGCACATTAGGAGCTGATGTAACTGAGTGCTTTGCCAATAAAGAACTAAAAATCCAGTTGCTCATCCTCGTTGGTTGGTGGTGTTTGGAAGTACTCCCCTCTCCTCCTTACAGCTGTTGTTGGACTACAGTTCCCATCATTCCTGATCACTGGTCCTGCTACCTAGGGATGGTGGGAGTTATGTGTACCACGTGGCCTGCCTCAGGTGTGGTGGAAAATGCTGACCTGTCACCAGTGTTGAAGTAATATTCAACTGCCAATCTGTGTGGGATGTGACATCACAGAAAGCAGTCAAATACAACATTTCCTGTTTGCCCAGAGTGGACACACAGGGGGATGTTACTCTAGCCAGGAGGACTTCCTGTCACACCTGTCTGGAGCATCCTCCCCCTGCATGTGACCAGGTAGATGAACGTGACCTGGGAGACCCCATAAAAGGGCTGGTCACACAGCCATCTTCCCTTCTTCTTTGCTTTATTCCAGGCTTCCTCAAACTTGGCCCTCCAGATGTTTGTGGCCTACAACTCCCATGATCCCTAGCTAGAAGGACCAGTGGTCAGGGATGGTGGGAATTGTAGTCTCAAAACATCTGGAGGGCTGAGTTTGAGGAAGCCTGCTTTATTCCATCTGGATGTCTTTTGCTGTCTGCTAGCTCTTAGCCAGCAGCACATGGGTTCAATCCCCATATGGGATGAACCCACACTCTCTTCTGTAACTACAAGCTAAAGCCTGCCTTCAGGATCATACTGTGAATTGAATGTAAGTAAACTTCTTATTACTTTGAATAGAAGACTGTTGTGTCTTTATTCTTTTTAAGAGGGAACAAAGGAGAATTTACCAGGAACAAATCCAATCTGGATAAGCCAGACTGAATTGCTTACAGTAATTTAAGAGATTCTAATGAATCTACCAACTAGCTTCCTGCAATATACAGGGGAATGTACTCCACTACCAGCTCACTAGCGTGAGTGAGGAAGGATAATATTTAATAAATATATCCTCTCCTACTATCCACAACATTCCCACAATCTGGACATGGATTAGGAGGCGGTGCCATCATGTCCTTTTCATCAGGCAACAAAATTTCATCCATGTTTCTGTGTCTAATAGTGTATTTTGAGCCTGGTTCTGAACCAAAATGGTCTCCTGAAGCTGCTTGCAAATGAAAACCCAATACAGAACATACAACAACGTGGACAAGTGCTGCAATATATATTTCTGCATTTGGCCTACATACCTGGCACTTAGGTCCTTTTAATTGTTTATAACAATAGAAAGTGTGTACTAAACCATTGTATTGGCCAGCAAAATACCGGTAAATACTTCCAAATTAGAATCCCAAGTCATATGAAACATTAGGTTGTGAGGAGGGGTGGGGAGGTTATTCTGTGCCATCCCTAAATGGCTTTCTAAAACATTACTTTGACAAGGGGGGAAAACTGCCCCATCATCTCCCACTGCCGCCTCAACTGGCAAAACTCATTACCTTCCTGGGTTATAGAATATCATGAAATATTACTGAAAAGTGAGTGTAACCAAATACACGACTGTGAGCTGGTGCCAGTTAATCCTGTATTAATATTTGTAAAAGCCGATCACCTGGGACCTAAATGTGTTCTATGAGCACCGGGAGGAAAGAAAGAGACAGTTAATGGGTTTTTTCGCTGTGCTGCGCATATTGTTCCCATGTTGTTCAAGCTGAAAGTTGACTCGCTGCCAATACATATACAAGCAATAGTCAACAAGATTTACAGTTACTTTTGCACTAACACAGCAAGAGTGGAAAGGTTAAATGAATTATGTCATTTGAAGTTCAGCACTAAAAACCGATAGGCCATAGACACATCCATCTGTGAGGTGCTATAATCTGTCACGGAGCAAAGGAAAAACCATAGAAGCCTTGAGGTGGAGGTGGAAGGTTTCTTCTCGGCCATCCAGTCCACCCCCACTGATCAGTATAGAAAATCCAGAGCTCAAGCATCCTCAGCAACAAATGACACGGCAGCCCTTGCACTTGTTGACCTCCATCTTTCTTGAAGCTAAGAGCCATGGGGCTGCATACGTTCAAATAACATTTTCCCTGCAAAGAATCATGGGAACTGTAGTTTGTTAAGAGTTCTGGGAATTGTTGATGACTGGCCATTACTACATCTTGTGGTTGTGAATTCCAGAGATAAATTATGTGCTTTGTGAAGAAGTACTTTCTTTTTGTGTCTGTCCCGAATCTTCCAGCATTCAACGTCCAGGTTCGAGTATGTTGATAGAGGGAGAAAAAGATCTCTCCATTCACTTTCTTCAAATCAGGCAAAATTTTACGCACCTCTAACATGTTCCCCTTCAATCACCTTTTCCCTAAACTAAATGGCCCAAACCTTTTGTCACAGACGGGGCTTTTTTTCAGTCAGAACTCACCAGAACTCTCAGGAAGTGGGCACCATTATGAGAGAACAAGGGAGGGGTTCATGGTGAATTCTGGCACCTCTTTTTCTAGGAAAATAGCACTGGTCGTGGGGAAGGTGTATTCTAGACAGCGGTGTCATTTGAAGCTGTCACTGACCATAGGTGACATCACAGGCGCTATCCAATACGTGCCTGTGACTTTCATGTAATCAAATTCCAGGAAGCACTAAAAAAATCACAATGGCCCCACTAGCTGGAGAAAGCATTTCACATTTCACTTCCCCAAGAGTATATTGTTGATGGAGTGCTGGGAAAATACAACGTCCCGAGGAAAGAAGAGCTTCCTTAAAGGAAAAGGTGTGGTGGGATTCCATGTAACAAATGAGCAACAACTGCTTAATGAGGTGATAGGTATGGGTCAAGTTGATCTTTCTTCTAACCTACTCTGGCCAGATGGTGAGTTTACCAGCAATAATGACTTTTTGATCTTCCACAGATGGAAGCCTCTATGTATGAAAATGTAAAATGGATTACATTCAAATTTAGCAAACATTGTGTACTCTACAAGCTGCCTCAACAGTAAAGGATTGTTCCTTAGCAAATATATGGCACAAGTGCACAGCAATGGCTAAAATCGAGGAGCGGCCAATTCTGCCCCCACCTGGATCCAAGCTGCCAACTTAGAACGTATGTGATCTATAGTCAATCTCAAAAACACTATGATTACTTGTTACAAACAAATTATGCCAGACAGATCGAGCTTCCATCTTTGATATGGCAATGTAATAACGACAGAGATTAGGGTACATGAAAAGTAGATATGATATTGAGTCCGACACTTCCTCTTTTAACCAACTCCCATAGGTTCACTGAAGAGTCTTGAGAAATGAGACTTTAAAAGAGTGGGGGGGTTTTCAAGACAACTTGTGGATTTGGATGTGAAATCAGGATCTCCCAAAAAGGATTCCCAACTATAAGGGCTTCATGTGTCTTCCCAGCAGCACTTAAAGCTATGGCAAACAACTTTGTTGTAACTTTCATTTACCAGGAAATATTTGATGGTCACAACACCACCTTAATTCTAATGCAGGATAAAGAGAGGGCATTCCTTCAGTGGGGCCTAAGATTGGAGCTGGGAAGGGTTGACCAGTAGTGCTAGACAGTGGTGATTCTAAAGAAAGATGCCGATGGGACTAAGGGTATGTTTTTAATTCCTTTGCCCTAAGGGTGAGGAAAGTATCCAGAGAGACAGTTTTATCCACATGGCATGATTATGTCATGCTGCTCCCATCATGCACTCAGAGCTCCTGGTTTTCCTGGACCTGCCTTCTGTCTCCACCTGCTGTTCCTGCCTTAAGGCTGGCGATTCTACTCCCAGCTTAACCCAAGAGATGGTGGCTGTGCTCACACCTGTTCAGGGAAGTTTTTAATGTGTGACATTTTAATGTACAGTATTTTAAATTTTTGTTGGAAGCCGCCCAGAGTGGCTGCGGAAACCCCAGCCAGATGGGCGGGGTAAAATAATATATTATTATTATTATTATTATACCTTCAAAGTTCATCCAAAGCACATTCTTTCGCTCAAAGAACTCTGGACACTGCAATTTGTTAAGAGCTGCCGAGAATTGCAAAATTGCAACTGTGAGCCTATATTTTGGCATGCCCTGCCCTGTGGAACTCCCTACCGGTAGAAATTCTGCAGGATTGTCTTTGCCATCCCTTCTAAGACTTCTGAAAGCTGTACTGTTTAAACTGGCCTTTTGCAATATGAATTTCTCTTTTTTTTAACCAACTTGTAATTCCTGTTGTTTTATTGATGATGTATGGATTGATTTTATTAAATTTTTAATGTTTGTAAGCCACCTTGATATATTGTATGGAAGAGCAGTTTAGAAATACTTAAATAAATAAAACTATGGTTTAGTTCAGGGATGGGGAAACTGCAGTTCTTTAGATGTTGGACCTCAGCTCCCATTCATGTTCATTAGCCATGCTGGCTGGAGTTGACCAGAGCTTGAGTTCAAAAACACCTAGAGGACGACAGGTTCCCCATCCCTAGTTTAGCATTGCATCCAACTGGCTGCTTAAGAGGATGAGTAACACTGAAGTTTAAAAAAAGAAAAGAATATCCATCCAAGTAGCTATAAACCTTAACCTCTGGTTAATATGCCTCATGGAAAAAATGCCCGGACACTTCATTTAACTATTTATGTGTGAATATTGCCATATATTTGGTAAGTTGTCAAAGTATTATTTTCATTATTCCAATAAATACTATAAAAGTCAAAATAAAAATGCTACAAGTTCTGGAACATGTCCTATCTAAATCTATACGATCTGGAAATATTTGGCAAGGGAGTTCAGTAATACGAAACAGAAACAGAAAGGGTCCCGGGCTAAACTCGGGGGGAAATGCCAAACTATTAATTACACATTAGCTGAATGCTTTTTATTTTTCTGTTTAATAGCAACTACTCAGAGCCTGTGTTACAGTTTAACAGTACATTGATTTCCAATCTAAGTATGTAAGTTCAAGCCATCTTAGTCCCGAGAGTGAAAATGACGAAATAAAATTGAATTGGCCATTTTAGATACAAGTTAGGGAATAAGAGACGCAAATTCTGATCCATTAGCACATTATTTGGCAAAAATTAATGATAAATCAAATCTGAGGGCTGGCAAATATTCTCACAATTGGAAGATTGGCCACTTACTTGCAAATTTATTTTCTTCCCAAAATTATTTCACCCCCCTTGAGAAATAATTTGATAAATTACCCAAGCCGTAAAATATTTGCATCGAGCTATATAACCAGCCAAACATTCAAATAAAGTTGTTCACTTCGGCCAGTGCAAGCCAGGACTCCAGCAAAAGGATTGACCCATCTCAGAGATTGCAATGCCCTTTTTGAGCCTCATCAAAAAAGAATATCGTGTAAGGTAGCTCCATACTCATGGATTATGGGAAACGGCAGATCGGAGGAAGGCATCTAGCTCAGTGGTTGAGCATTCAAAAGGTTGCAGGTTTAGCTCCTGACAGCTCTCTTTAGGTTTCAGCAAAACTGCTAGAAACGTCTGCCCAAGGCCATAAAAAGACATTGCATGTACTGTGTGAAAAGTCCTAATTGCTCTGGAACTCAAAGAGAAATACCACTCAGTTGTTGAGAATGCAAAGCTAAATCTTCAGCATTATTAAAACTGTCAGGGGAATATAAACAAAACATAAGTGACATTAGTTTCTAAAGTTTTCTCGACTCCCGCTTATGGGTCCTTGATCCTAGAAATTTAGCCACTTTCTCATTTCAGCCAAATTCTTTCTCATTCGGCAAAGCCTTGGAATCATTAAAAGCAGATTCCATGGGTATCTTGATTATCTGCCTTCTTTTGGAGCTGAAGGCCAATAAGCACTTAAGTTGCAGAAACGAAGAAGGAAGGTGAATGAAATAACATGTGCCCAAAACTTCATTCACCCCCAGGGGCCCCAGTCTCATCCTGCACATCCACAGAAACTGAGAGACAAAAATACAACACTACCCTACCTTAGAAGGCTTTGTAAGGATTAGTGACATGATATAAGCAAAGCGCTTTGAACACTCAGGGGAAGAATGCTACATAAATTCTGATCTTTCCCCCATTTGGAAGGACAGCATCCAGATTTTGAGGAATCTCTATAGGGCTTAACAGAGCATTATTGCTTCCCCCTTCGCATTTAGGACATGTGCACAGAGTTGCAGCATACGGGACATTCCAGGGAACAGGAGATTAGTGCATGGCTTCCATATCACAAACCAGCCTTTTCTATTGCTCTGTGCTGCAAGTTACTCGAGACCAAGAGTAATTCTTCAATATATACTTTATAAAATAAACACTGGCAGAAAATCAAAGAATGTACTGAAAGCCCATGAAAGGCGTTTTCAAACTAAACATGGAAAGAATGCAAGAGATAGAAGTGGTTCTGTGGTATCAGATGATGTCCAGCTTTAGTAAGAGTAACATTCTTCCTTCGTTATATGCTCCTTATAGAAAATGGAAATCTCTACATTTCCATATGTTCTGTGCCTTTGGTGTTATTCCTTAAACTTCTCTTTTTCTTCTCTCTCTCTCTCGCTCATGCACACATACTGTGCTGAAAAATGGACGGTGTGGCTGTAAATAGTTTTCACTCTTTTAATAGGAAATCGGAATCCACATTTTTAACAGGTCCCTGCACACCAAACCAGTATACGTCCAGTACCTTCTTCATAAGTATCTACAGACACCTCCCAATTTACTCAGGGGTTACGTTCCGGGCTCCTCCATGCACAAGTGACTTTTTTAAAGTGGAGAGCACCCTTTAAACATCCTCTCTGCTGCTCTTTCTTCAATCCATACCAAAAATACTGTATCCAAAAATATCCACAACTAGAATTGAAGATCTGGGGCCGGCAGGAGGAAGCGAGGGAAAGAGGCTGCTGCTGCTGCTGCTGCTGCTGCTGCTGCTGCTGCTGCTGCTGCTGCTGCTGCTGCTGCTGCTGCTACGCCACCCCACACGTTAGATGGGGAGGCTGAGCAGCATAAACAAAGCCCCGTAGTGCCTGCGGTCTCTTCAGGGCTTCATTCACCCTCACTTCAGGCTCTGGGGAGGGTCTCCTCACAAACCACGTGGACTCTCCAGTTCTCTCCCCC